>NC_056737.1:1453799777-1454119777 GCF_019279795.1 Protopterus annectens
TATATGTACCAATTTAGATACACAAATCAACAATTCTAAACATTCATGTGATTTTCAAGATTTGTCTTGAACAAAGTTCAGTTTTACGAGTTTCCAAACTAAGGAAGGATTTACAGTTTTTGCACATCAGCTTCAATAAAATCTAAAGACGCTTGCATGAGTTTCACCAAGAGACAGAGGCCATGTATCTCAAAAAAAATGGAGTGCATGAGGTAAACAGTTTAAGACATAGCCCAGTGGACATCCAGCAGCTATTAAATAATGTGGGATCACCTATGATCACAAGACAATCCTACCTGCGATGAGAGATTACCTTATACTGGCATTTCTGCTCCCCAAAGGTTGTCAGTATATCTTTGGCAACAGAGGGTAACACATTTGGTATAATATGGTTATAGGATAAGATAAATTATTTTATAATTTTGGAAGGAAATGTACAATGTGTCTGTCACTTTTTAATTATTTATTTTAGTAACAGATTTCCCAGTCTGGAGGCTGCTCTTCCATTACTTGAGTTTCAAGTATAGACTTTCATATATAAGTCAGTGAGGCATTCCGTTTGTAGTTTGCCAAACAGCAGTCACCTCTAAGTGACCTCTAAGAAGCAGAATATAATGATAATTCCTGGAGACGTCTCAAGTTTTCCATCCCTGTGCTTTAATTGCTAAGGAATCATTGCACATTTTAAATTCTTTCAGGTGGCTTGTTTGAAGGATACAGAATATGTGTTGTATTTTGGACTGTTTTTCCAAATTGCTCTGATTAAAACAGTCATTTTTTACTGGCCTTTATTTGCAAAACACATAACTTGTTGACATGTGAGCATAGGGAAACAATGTGTATTACAGATGGCATGTATTCTGGAAATGTTGGCCATGTACAGAGATCTCAGCTCTGCTTCACTGCCTCTGACTACGCCTAGACAAAAAAACATCTGAGACACAAGCTGTAACTCGCTGTTAAGCAAGAAGTAAAGAACAGTTTCGAAAAGCCTAAGACTGAATTCAGAAAGGTTCACCATGTGTAGGAAGCCTTGCAACCAGCAGCTACTGTCTCTTAGTAAGCCTTTCCATTTCAGAGACAGCCCTGTCACTGTGGTTTCCTACTAGATGGAACATCATTGTGGAAGCCTTGCAACCAGCAGCTACTGTCTCTTAGTAAACCATTCCATTTCAGAGACAAACCTGTCACTGTGGTTTCCTACTAGCTGGAACATCATTGTAGAGGCCTTGCAACCAGCAGCTACTGTCTATTAGTAAGCCTTTCCATTTCAGAGAAAGCCCTGTCACTGTGGTTTCCTGCTAGCTGGAACATCATTGTGGAGGCCTTGCAACCAGCAGCTACTGTCTCTTAGTAAGCCTGTCCATTTTAGAGACAGCCCTATCACTGTGGTTTCCTGCTAGCTGGGACATCATTGTGGAGGCCTTACAACCAGCAGCTACTGTCTCTTGGTAAGCCTTTCCATTTCAGAGACAGCCCTGTCACTGTGGTTTCCTGCTAGCTGGAACATCATTGTGGAGGCCTTGCAACCAGCAGCTACTGTCTCTTAGTAAGCCTTTCCATTTCAGAGACAGCCCTGTCACTGTGGTTTCCTGCTAAGTGGAACATCATTGTGGAGGATGATACCACTGGCTATGGTGGATGTTAATAAGGCAATCTAGGGGAGTGGATAATGCTAATTAGCCAAGTGTTGTACCCAGAAATGTCTACAGTTACTGATTTAGAAAATCGCGTTGCTGTGTAAATTACCACAGTTGGCAGAATAATGTAACGCTGTCAAAAGATGGTGGTCAGCCATTGGCTTCAATGGAAGCGCGTGCGCGTGCACGTGTGTGTGTGTGTGTGTGTGTGTGTGTGTGTGTGTGTGTGTGTGTGTGTGTGTGTGCACGTGTGCACACATGCATCCATGCATGAATATCTGAATGAGTGTGTTAGTGTAGGAGGATACCTGTTCCAATGTGATTCATGGGATTGGAGGATAAATGCTACTACTGTCACAGATCTGACAGCACTAGTGGTAAAGAAATGTGACTCAGTGACATGCTAATAAGTCAGTAATGAGGACTTCCTGATTACACCCAAAGATGGCTCTGAATTGCATTTTTCACCAATCACATACAATGAACTACTTGTAGAAGAAGCTTCTCTGAATCCCAGAGTAGATCTAATGATAGTTCTAAAATGAAAACATAAATAAATAAATAATAAAAGAACATATTCAGGAAGTGAGAGACAGTATTAAATGACTATTGCAGGAGTTAAATATTGGAATTATTGTTTTGCATCACCATATGTAGAACTATGTAAATAAGTTATAAGCCGCAGTAGGGATCCAAACCAAAAGTGAGAGAACAATCTTGAAAATATTGTTTCTGCACTGTCTAAATGCATCAGCTCTTCTGTCTTTTAACTGTTTGCATAGCCTGTTTCTACAGACACCTTTGTCAAGAGAACCATGATCATAAAAATATATTTAAGAAATATACAAATAAATGACTCAGACATAACTTTGTGACTGGTAGTTTGACAGTATTAATTTAAGAAATATTTATAAAGAAGAAGCAAATAAACATATTGAACAAATCCCTAATTAAATACACCTAAATAATTGCATAACATAGATTATGCAGTGACCGGCCATTAACATTCAAAAACATGTACACTGATTGGTCAGGCTAACCAGCATGCCCATTTTAAAATTGAACATATGCCATCAGAAAGAAGTCTGGTCAACTGGACTTTCTTCTGTTAATATATGCTATGGAACTTTCCAGTTTTCTTATTAAAAAAAACATAAATAAAATAAAATTTGAAATCCAAACCCGAGATGGGACAGAGAAAATACAAGGAAAATCAGGAACAGTACGCAAAACTAAATAAACATATCTGATTATCCTTGTATTTTGTCTGCCCTTTCTCTCTCATACATTTGAAATGTCTGGATTTATATTAATTTTTTATTAAAAAAAAAAAAAAAAAGCATTGGAGATCTTCCTTTCTCCATTTCTTCCTTTCAAAAGCACTGATGTGGTGTGTAAGCATGGGAACATAAGTCCCATATGCACATGCAGTACATCAAGAAAGCCCCATGATACCGGAAAAAAGGGGAAGAGTACCATGGCGCCATTATACAAAGATATTAGTTAAGAAAAATAGGTTACTGTTTTGTTAAATAGTGTCATTGTATAATAGCAAGGACCAATAGCTGAGTGTGGGTAATACTGGATTTATCCACAGATGGCTTTGTTCAGTCACTCGGGCTTCACCCTTGTGACCAAACCACCCCAACTGTGGGTAAATCCAGCATTGTCCAGACCCAGCCATGGGTTATTGCTATAATAAGGAGATACTGATTTTAACAACTATTCCTCTATGATACAAAGAAATAAAAGTTTATCTGAAGTGGTAGGACAAGGTATAATAGCAATAATCAATAATTTATCTACTTCGCCTTCCATCAGACAATTCAAGATTTTCTTTCATGGTCTAATTCCAGTACTTGTGGGTAAACACACTTACCCTATACCACCAGCATCAATTATTCTTTAAATATAATCCATATATAATGACTCTTATCCCTTGTTGGAATGTGATAACCAGACTGTAGCCTTTTATGACACAAGACAGCACATTGTTCACTGAAGTGAAGAAGCTCAGAGCAAAAATGGAATACAAAAAAAACAGACATATGAGTAGGTTGTAGACATTCTGATAAAAAAATCAACATAGCAAAAATATCTTATACTTGTTTCCCCTCACTGCCAGTTACATTTTTGTAAAAAAAAATTGGAATTCAGTTTCCCTGAGATGAAATCTGAGAGATGTTTCAAATATAATTTCTGGTCATTATGTCAATTGCTTCAGGTGAAATTACTGGTAGGCTATTGGCCCTTGGGCCTTTACAAACCTAGCCATGTTTTATCCTTGTTCCCCTCACAGACCGAGAGACATAGCCTATATTAGCACACAAATTTCTGATCTGCACCAACTACCCCTGTTCAAAAGGAACATAGATGAAACCCCCAGGTGAATTTACGGTTTCCCAGCCAATTGCCCAAGTAATGTTTAAATAGGGTCATTGAGGAGCTCTGTTTAACTTGAAATGGGAGTTTGCTCCAGAAGAGTGGGAGCCGCTTGGAGACATATCTATTTCTCCAGCATATCCTGTCTATATGTTGCAGGCTAGGTTAAGATCTCTAGAGTGAGTGAGTCTTGTCCAATTAGAACTGTGGATGTGCAGCATTTCCATTAAGGCAGGGTCCAAGACTACTCTGTAGGCCAGGCACAAGTCACCTCTAAGCACTTTATATGATACAGAGTATAGTGACAGTGCCTTCAGTCTGTCCGTGTAGGTCATATGATGAAGGCCTTGAATTTTCTTAGTGAGAAAACTCTGAGATCTCTTCAGCTGCTGCAGGTGTCTGGTGATGTATATACAGAAGGGAGCATAGTACTCTATTATTGGTCTGATGCGGACAAGTACAGAGGAGTTATAACCTCCTTTATTTTGAATGTTATTGCCTTACTTATGAGATGGGTAATGTAGAAGGCTTCCTCACCACTGTGGACATATGATGATCGAAGTAAAGGCTGCTATCAACCTTTGTTCCCAAGTCTCTCACCACTGAGTTTGAACTTTGGGGGGTATTCTTAATGTTGTAATTTGCTGGGACTTCACCTTTACCAAACAGGATGATAATACATTTTTTCCATTAAGTTTAAGTCCATGGCTTTGGCACCAATCATTTGTCTGTGTAGGCCCTTTTTGTAGTACAGTGACATTGTTATGGGCTTCAGTGAATGCGCCCAGTTTACAGTCATCAGCTAACTTGATAAGCCACAGGCCATCTATTTCTGCCTGAACCTAAACTTACTTGGGATCAATGTACCTCCAGGAGACAACCTAACCAGTCTAGAGTCAATACTTCACTGGGCCTCCCACTCCCATCTCCATGAAATTATAGCTCTAGGCGATGTCTGCATTGACTGGAACTCTAGCTCTAGGCGATGTCTGCATTGACTGGAACTCTATCCACTCCCAAGCACCCATCAACCATATTAACCTATATAACTTCTCCCAGTTCATTCAGTCACCTACGTGTATTGACAACAAAGAGGGAATCCATCTTGGACTAGATACTCACTAACCAGGCCAACACTGCCCATCAATGTGGAACACTGCCCAGATCTCTCAGTGACCAGAAACCCACTTTTATCCTTTGACATAAACTGAAATCTACCAACCCCCCCCCACCCTGTTACAAACCCGCTCCCACAAAAATGTCCCCACAGATCAATTTCTGGAAGCCTTAAAATCCTGCAACTGGGCCCCCATCAAAACCCTCCCTCTGGACAAGACAGTGGAATACTTTAACTCCAACTTCTTAAAGATCCTCAACCTACTAGCCGCAAACAGAACTGGCCTACAGAAAACAACAAGGCCTTACTTAAGGACAGGGATAAAGCTTGGAAAACCTGGCATCAACACAAAACACCCACAACTAGGCAAGCCTTTCTTGAACTAAGAAACAAGGCAAAAAAGAATGACAAAGAAAATCACTACATCTCCTTACAAAGGAAACACAGTAATAATCAAAAGAAATTCTGGGCTGCAGTGAACAACATCCTCCAACCTGGACCCCCCACCACCAACCATAGAAGGCACTAACCTCGATATAGCCATCAGCTTCAATAACTACTTTACCTCCTCCATACAAAAACTCATAAATGATACAAATCCCAAAACCCACCCCAACCTTCCAAAGCCTAAGAAAATTCCACCCCCTTCTCACTTAAACCAGAACAACTATTCACCATCAAAAACTCTTATCAAAGCTCAAACCAGCCACTGTCACTGCTGACAATCTCCCTGCCAAATACCTTCAACTTGCATCCAGGTCCATAGCCTACCCCATTTCTGTACTGATAAAAGATCCATCTCTGAACACACCATCCCATCCTTGTGGAAAACCTCATTTATCATCCCCCTTCACAAGGGTGGCCCCAGTGCCCACTACTGACCTCCCTAACTACTGACTCATTTCCATCCTGTCACCCCTATCAAAGATTCTAGAAAAGTGTGTACACCACCAACTCTTAACCCACCTTCTCTCCAACAACCTACTCTCCAATACTCAACATGTATTCCACCCATCCCATAACACCACCACTGCCCTAATAAAATTCACCAACACCATAAACTCATACAGGAACCAAGGCAAGCTAGTCTCTGCCACCTTTCTAGACTTATTGAAAGCATTCAATACAGTCTCCCATAATAAACTTTTAACCTGTCTCTCTGACCTCAACCTCAACAACCCTGCTCTGCACTGGTTCACTAGTTACCTAAACAACTGCCTTCAGTATGTCAGATGGCTTGACTCACTATTCCCCCCACTCCCTGTCACACTCAGCGTACCCCAAGGTTCAATTCTCAGCCCCCTTCTCTTTAACATATTCACAAACCAACTCCACCTAGCTACCTCAAAAGCCGACATAGTCCAATACACTGATGATACAAATGTGATCTGCTCTGCATCCAATATACAATTACTACAACAAAAAAGTCCAAGACTCCTTCACAGAGATAGAAAATTGGCTAAATAAATCCCAACTGATCTTAAACCACCAAAAAACACAACTTATGCTGTTTCACCCAATAAAGACTAAGGACCTAACCTTCTCCATATTCCCAACCAACAAAACCATCATCATCCCAGTCCCAGAGGCCAAACTACTTGGTCTTACAATAGACCAACAACTAAAATACAATAAACATATATCCCTAACTATCTCCAAAGTCCACAAAAAGTTAGGAACCCTCTATCATAGTAAAAGATTTCTAACCTCCAAATCTAGAATTGCTATAGCTAGAATCCTTCTCTTATTAGCATTACTTTGTGCATCCCCTGTGCTAACACACCTAAATAAAACCAACCTGAAAAACTCTCCACATGCTATAACAAAATTGCCAGGTTCACAACCAACACCAAATCACATTGCCACCACTGCCATTCCCTACAGTCACTTCACTGGCTAGAATTTCCGAACTTATTATGTTACCACCAACTCAACCTAGCTCACCAAATACTATACTATCCAGATAAAACCCCTGACCTGACTGGCCTTCTAAGATTCTACAATTTAAATGGGGAACTACGAACCAGTAATAAAACCCTAATAGAAGTTATTCCATGTAAAAACAGCTCCGGTGAATCTCTGTTCCCATACGAAGTCACCAAAACATGGAATACTCTGCCTCCTGACCTCAGGCTACAACCCACATTCAACAGCCTCCTCAAATCACACCTCTTCACCATCCATTTATGTAACTGAAAAGGACCTCTCTGAAGTCTCACCCCCTACAGTAGGAAGTAATACCTGATCCTACTGGTGAATACTGATATTGCGCTCTTTGTATATATTGTATATATTGTAAATATTCTATACAAAATGTACTGTGATCATATGCTTCTACAACCTTGCCCTTTACTCAACTGTTAACCTTACCCGAGAATGTTTTCTTAACTATATTTAATCACTGTTACCCAGACTCAAGGATGTTTTTCTTACCTATTGTTACTCACCTTTTTAATCACTTTTTTAAGCTATTGTTAATCAAATTTTTCTTAACTGTTGTTAATCACATTTTTAATCCCTTTTTTAGGATATTGTTAATCACTTTTCTAATCTATTGTAAATTAATTTTTACTGAAGTACTTTGTAACTTGTGGAGCTTTTCTCCCCAGGACTCTGCTGAAAATGGACACCTGTTATCCAGCCGGACTATCCTGGTAAACAACTGTGAAATAAAAATAAATAAATAAAATGAAACAGAAGTTGACCCAGCACAGATCCTTGTGGAACGCCACTAGTAACAGGTCTGTTGGTAGATGTGGAATACCTACTTTGACTGTATGCATTCTGTTGGTGAGCTAGCTGGTTACCCATCTAATGACATATGTATTTAGCCCCAGTTTTTTAATTCCTCCAAGTCTTTTGGGTTTCTAATACCATGATGGGAATGGATCCATTCCTAATCAAGGTATGATTAAAGTTAATGACATTAGTATTGTTTCAATCTTTGATTTTCCCAGCACCTGCAATGTACCCAGTAATGATTCCTTCTGCAATTCTCATGGAGTTACATGTATTGGTAACATATCGAAATACGATTGTAGATTATTTTTTAAAAGGCCTGTCACTCCTACTACTATTGGAACTGTCTGGGTGTCTTTTAGATTGCCCTTATTTCTGCCTGCAAATTCTGGTACTTTATGACTTTGTGACTTTCTGTACACAAGACACTGCAGTCACTGGGTGTAGTAATTTCAGTACTTAATGCTACTTTTGTCTTCTTTTCATGGACTACTATATCTGTTTTTTTTTTCCATCCATTTTTTGAGCTGTTGGTAATGGATGATCCCATGTGATATAAAGTTCATCATTTTCTATGGTGCTTTGTGACTCATGTTTCTGGTGTTTTCAGCTACTTCAGTATTATAATGTTTGCACAATCCCCAGTGCAACAATCTTGCTACATTATTATGTCTTTCAGTATACAGTCCTTCTGCCATTAGTATGTCACAACAAGGTGTATAACTGTTTCTAATGCTGTTTTACAAAACTTACATTTGTTTGTTTCTCCCACATGTTCAATGAACTTTGTAAACCAATGTGTATGTAGTCCACTCTCTTAGGCCACCAGTATTAACCTTTCATCTTTTGGGTTGAATTTGCCTCTTCTTAACCGTTACTGCATTCGATCCTGATCAACATGAGGTTGTTCCAGGAGTTTTCCACACTTGCAATTATATACATTTTCTACATTTCTTGCCTTCTTATCTGATCCTTCACCTTATATTCTTTCTTTTGTTTTTTGGCACATTCAGTTGCTGCCTGATTTCTTTCTACTTCTGGTTTGATTTCCATTCCTGCTTTTTTATTTTATTTATTTATTTGACATTTGTTGATTGGGATAGTCCATCTGGGTCAAAGCTCCAAAGTACAGATAATAACAAAGATCAGCATTACAGTACATGTGCAATACAATGTGAAATACAAGGCTCTAAAGCAAAGGTTATAAGAGATTAGGAATACAGTAAGTGTGGGACGCAATGAGATTGTCAGCAGAAGCATTTAAAAATGAAGCCAGGAGAGATTTAATCACAGCTAGTGTTTGAAGAAGGTAGTAATATAAGTGACATATACAAGAGGTATAGTAGATAATTCTATGAGAGTAACAAGACTGAGGGATAGCATGCAGTGTACTGATCAGCCAGAAAGAGAGGTGGTGAACAGGAGGAAGAGGAGGTTTTAAGACTGTACTGTGGAGGTCAAGAATTGATGAGTGATGTTAGGTTAATGGAAAGTAAAGCAGATGTCGGAGATGATAAGCGAAGTAGGCTGAAGGGAGTCAGGAAGTAATCTGCTTCTCAGAAGGAGGTAGGTAAGAGAAAGATAGCATGACATAAAAAGGCAGGGAGTGGGTATTTGGAGAAAGATAAGGAGTTAAGAGTTGGCATGAAGTGTAGGGAATGTGACAGGTATATAGAACATGAGGAGGAAGATAGGGGAGAAGATGAGTGAGCCAGAGTTGGGCTAGATTCAGGGAGGGAGATTACAGGGACATATCCTGAGGTTGATTAGGTATTGTCTGAGTGAGTTCTTAAGGGAAGCTTGTTCCAATGGATGGCGTGAGAGTAGCTGTAAAGATTCTGTCCTGCAGTTTTGTTAGGTTTGTGTATTTGAAGAAGGTGTTGGTCAGAGCTCCTGAGAGGACAGGCAGGGGTATAGAGTGAGACAAGTGAGGAGATGCTTGGGCAGTCAGAGGGTTTATTGATGATGGAGTGAATAGTGAGAAGTTGGGATAGTTTGATGTGGTTTGGGAACTCCAGCCAGTTAAGTGAACTGAGTGCCAGACAGTGGTAAGATTTGGAAGGCAGGTTAGCAGCAAATCAGGCCACTTTTTATAAGTTAATTCAAGTTTGGAGATAATAGTAGACTGAAGGTTAGTAAAGATTTGTGAGGTATAGAAGAGATTGGGAAGGAGATAAGCACTGACTAGTGTTTTCTAGAGTCAGGGATGAGGAATCTTTTGTTTCTGTAAAGGAGGCCAAGTTTTTGATGGGTTTTCTTAATGCACTGATGAATGTGAAGGTCAAATTTCAGCTGGTCATCAATGATTACTCTGAGGAGCTTAGTTTTGGTTTCAGGAGAGATTGTGGTGCTGTTGTGTGAAGAGATATTGAAAGAGGTTTTAAGGTGGTAGAGGAGTTTTGGGAGGAAGAATAGGAGTTCTGTATTTTTTGGGGGGGTTGAGTATGAGTTGTTTTTTTGTAAGCCAGGCTTCTGTGAGGTTGAATGATGATTGTGTAAGAGTTAAAAGTGCGGTGGGGTTGTCAGCTATGGTTATAATGGTGGAGTCATCAGCATACTGTATGAGGGATGACTGGGGACAGGATTTGTGGTGTTTATTGGTAAGGATATTAAAAAGGAGGGGTTCAAGAATGGAGCCTTGTGGGACACCTGTTTTGCTTTGGAGAAAGGGAGAGAGAGCAGTATATAGTAGCTGTGGAAAGGTTAAGTTGAGAGAGTTTAGAGAGGAGGATAGCATGTGAGACAGTATCAAAGGCTTTAGACAGATCCAGAAATAGCACACAAGTTATTATCACTGGCTAGGGAAACAGTGTTGGTAAAGGAGATCAGTGGAGGTGCCATGGTGTGGGCAGAAGCCATGCTGGGTGGGGGCGGGGGTAAGAGGTGGGCCAGGATTTGTGAACACAGTGTTTTAGTAATTTGGAGAGGGGGAAAGTATAGCAACAGGTCAAAAGTTTGAAAGTTCTGAGGAATTGCCGCCTTTATGAATGGGTATTGTGTAGAATGTTTTCCATAGTGTAGGAACAGATGATTCGAAGATGGAGTGGTTAATTAGGATAGAGACTGGGTATGCCACTGATGTACCTGCTTGTTTTAGGAAGAGAGCAGGAAGGTCGTCAGCTGATGGAGAGCAGGGTTTGAGCTTTAAGAGGAGTTTTTTAATTTAGCTTGCAGGGACTGACTTAAGAAAGAAGGGAACATTTTCTGGGGGGATTGGGTGAAGGAGGATGGGGTGAGGGAGGGGAGGGAGTTGTAGATGGTAGGGGAAAGTGTGGGGGAGAGGACTGCATACATTTACTTATGGTGCTGATGAAATAGGAATTGAAGATGGTTGCAATTTTGAATGGTGAGTTGTTGGGGCAGGGGTTGGGTGAAGATGGATTATCAGAGTGGAGGATTTCCTTGATAGTGTTCCAGAAATTTTTGGGGTTTTTGGATTGGGTAGTCTGAGGTTGATGGTAGAATTTTTTTGTCATCATTAATGTGTTTTTTAGTGAGATTTCGAAGTTCCTGATAAATTTGTAAGTGGGAGCTAGATTTTGTCATCTGCCAGAGTTTTTAGGCAGCATCTATTTTTTGAATAAGTAACCGAGTTGAGTTGATGAGCCAGGGTGAGGTGTGGGATTTGACTCTGACAGTACGTGAAGGAGCAAGGGAATTGAGTATATTAAGGAAGGTGGAATTAAAGTATGAGACAGCATCATCGAGAGGTAAAGTAAATAAGGTGGACCAGTCTATTGCAGAGAGAAGGTTGTTAAATATCTCAGGGTTGAAGGAAGACAGTTTCTGGCATTTTTTGAATCTGTGGGGTTTGGAAATGTGGGGGGAGAGTCGGAGGGTTCATATTGAGCAGTGGTTGCTGATGGACTCAGGGAGTGTTTCTGGTAGACGATAGAGGCTATGATTGGAAGCAAGAATCCAGTTAATGATGGAGCTAGAATTGATGGATTTGTTATGGAAAGTGGGAGAGGAGATGAGTTGGGTGTGCCCGTAAAGGTTAATGAAAGTGGTAGAGGAGTTGGTGGTAAGGGTAAGCCAGCTGATATTAACGTCACCCAGTATAATGGTCTTATTGGGGATATAGTCTGATATCCAATTGAGAATCTGTTCTAGAAGGGATATGTTATTGCCAGGTCGTATGTAGATGGCAACTATAGATAGAGTTTTGTGGTTGTTGGGTTTAAAGTTGGCTATAAGGAGCTCAGCTGGGTGAAAGAAGGAAACAGGATTTGAGAGGGTGTTTAGTGTTAGGAGGTCTGAGTAAAAAATAGCAACATCTCCACCTTTCTTATGGGGTCTATCAAGGAGCAGAATGTTGTATCCTGGGGGGTAGAATTTGTTGTCTTTGTTGTGCGGTTTAAGCCAGGTCTCTGACAGGGTAACTACATCAGGGCTGTGTTGTGCTATCCATGAGTGAAATTCTGTTATCTTATTAAGGATACTGTGGATGTTAATGGAGTAAAAGGAGAGATGTTTGAGAGGACATTTAGTAGTGTTCACGGGGGAGTGTGGGGAGGTGAAAGGGGTAATTTGCATGGTTGGTGGGCCAGGGTTGGGGTGGACATCTCTGGAGAGAATGAGGATATTAGGAGAGAGAGGTAGAAGAGATAGAAGTGGATAGGGGGAGATGCTTTTCTGTTTTATTCTGTAGGCTGGGTGAATTTTGGGAGCTAGTTTGATTTTTGGGGAAACTGAGTCCAGAAGAGGAGAAGAGTGAGGGTGATATAGGAAAGCAGTGATGTGTGTTGGAGTTTGTAAGGTAATGAGAGGCTGTTGGAAAGCAGGGGTGAAGGATTAGGTTTGTGTGAAATGAGGTGATATAGGAAAGCAGTGATGTATGTTGGAGTTTGTAAGGTAATGAGAGGCTGTTGGAAAGCAGGGTGAAGGATTAGGTTTGTGTGAAATGAGGTGATATAGGAAAGCAGTGATGTGTGTTGGAGTTTGTAAGGTAATGAGAGGCTGTTGGAAAGCAGGGGTGAAGGATTAGGTTTGTGTGAAATGAGGTGATATAGGAAAGCAGTGATGTGTGTGGAGTTTGTAAGGTAATGAGAGGCTGTTGGAAAGCAGGGGTGAAGGATTAGGTTTGTGTGAAATGAGGTTAAGTTACAGATCAGTAGAAGAAGGGAGGATAAGATGATAGAGAGAAGTAAGGAGGAGGGAGAAGAAAAGCACATGTTGGCAGGTTAAAAGTTAAGTGGGTGAGGAGATAAAAGACTTATGGATTTACAAGGAAAAGAAGGTACTGTCAGTCAAAGTGACTAGAGAGGGAGGTGAAGAGTAGGGTTGGGAAGATGTTTAGTAGTCTGACTGGATCAATAGGAAAAGAGTGGGATATTGAGTAGGAACTGAGGGAAAGGGGAGAAGATGGGAGGGAGAAGGGAGTGATAGATCAGGGTTACTGGGGTTGGTACGTATGGGGGAGTGGAGTAAAGTAGGTGTGTAGAAGTAGGAGGGGTGAAGGTAGGAGGGCTGAGTTTTGATAGGATGGAGAATGTAGGAAGTGGGGGTTTGGGGGGCTTGACACCGATATGCTTCTCCTAGACTAAGCAGGGAAGTAATTTTAGATTTATTCTCCTCATGTTTCAAAACGTTCACTGTGTTTGGGTCTTGTGAGGTCAGCAGATATGTATGCAGTCCCATGATTGCAGATCTATATATGTAATCAATTTCAAGGGGCCCATACCTCCTTCAGAAATGGGAATATACAATCTTGGTATTCTCTGATTTTTATAAATCATTTGATGAGCATGAAGCATCTTTCTTGTTTTCCTGTCTAATCTATCCAACACCCTTTGGGGCCAGATAATCACTCCAAAACAGTAAGTTAGGACAGGAAGAGCAAATTGGTTTATAGCTTGAACTTTCTTCCTAGATGTCAGGGTTGTTTTCAGGGTTAATTTAAGTCTTCTAAAATATTCCTTATTGAGTTTCATTTGCATTTGTTCATGTTTTATTGTTGATCCTTCATCAATTTCCAAATATTTATACACTCCCTCTTTCTCAAGTTTTTTATATCACATTCTTGACCTAAACAGATGTTTTCTTGGTGCTGCAGCTTTCCTGCTTTAAAGGTTGCTTTTGCACATTTATCAAGACCGACTAACAATCTTATATCATGTGAAAAAGTTTTGACTACTTGCAGTTAGCTGTTGAGGTAGGCAATATGCACTGTTTTCTATTCATCCGAGGCTTTGGTGACATTTTCAAAGATGTCCATGAGGCTTAACAAGCATGATCTGCCTTTAACAAAACCAAATTGGGTTGGGTCAAGAGTTTGAAGGTCTCATGTTGTCACCCACTCTTTCTTTTCAAAATGCATTCCATTCAAGAAGTTTACTTATCACAGAAATCATTTGAGAAGAATGACATTTGGTCATCATAAGGCATGTCTATAGCTAGATCTATCTATATAGATAGATATAAGTGTTTATATATATATATATAATTATATATCTATATCTATATATATATATATATATATATATATATATATATATATATATATATATATATATGGTAAAATGAAACAGATTTGAATTTAAAAACATTCACAAATTTGGGACTTTTTTGTATTTTATAGAAAGAAATAGAAACTTAGAATCCCCTGGACATCTGTTACCAGTAGAAGGGCTACAAATGGAAACAGGCTTCAAGATAACATTTGACTGACTCTGTAATATAATTCTTCAAGGTCAGATCACGTTAGAGGTGTATCTCTTATCGAAAGTTCAGGCAGACGTTATTTGTGGCTTCCACCATGAGTGGATTAAAGTGCATGGACTGATGACTGGAATTCTTGAACTACATTTGCTAAAATAAAATTTCTTGCCAAAAAAAAAACTTTTTTGAAGTATTTCTGCAAGGACAAGCCCCTACACCAGCAATGTCGGGGACAAGGACTTCATACCCCTGAACCTATATATATTAACTCTGAGGTTGCATTTAATTGAAGAATGAGGAAATTACCCAAAGAAGGGAATCACATTTTGCACAACTCATCAACAGTGATTTCCTAAGGAGGAAGTCCGATTGTAGTGGGCTGAAGCTCAGGCATTCGAAGCTCAAGAGGTCAATCTTTATCCACCAGTAGGACAACCATATATGCCAGACTTAGAAATACTGAATTTCTAGAACAGCTTGCTAGCAAACTCAGTTTTGTGTCAGCAGCATTAAAAAATGAAATTGCAGTCTGTTGAAAAGCCTGTAGTAATGCATTAAAAAGGATGACAACAACCAAATGATTCTTGCAGACCAGATTTTTCTCCACACAGAGGCAAGATGTTCTTGGAGATCTCTGGACAACAAAGTTGCACCTTTGAGTATGTGACAACTTGTCTAGAATTAAAACTACAAACTAAGCAAATAAAAATCTCACCAGAACCGCAGGCTGTAATCAACTACACTTGCACAATAAGAATTCATGCAAATATATTTTTTTCTGCAGGAAAAATATACTTTCTCACTAGTTAGAGTACATGAGACTCGGGTTTCTCATACTACTTCCCTTAAACCTATCATAAATAGAATCTCTATCTCTATATAATTAAATGGTTATTTAGTTTACTTATAAGGTAATATTATCAAATGATTGTCTACCTTTACCAATATTTATATGTGTGTATAATGTGTATACACATGCATGTATACATAATCGACATACATACGTGTGTGTGTGTGTGTGTATGTGTGCGTGTGTGTGTGTGTGTGTGTGTGTGTATGTAGTTAATAGTTTATTTATATAATACACACACACACACACATATATATATATATATATATATATATATATATATATATATATATATAAAGAGAGAGAGAGAGATAGCTATAGATATAAATATATATTGATAGATACATATTTATTTTTTGCAGGCAGATTTTAATGTGAAAAAAGGTGGTGGTGGATTACATTTATACTGAAACTGAAGTGCAAGACATCAGCAATAGGATAATTCACTGTACTTCACTTTCATTGAGATTGTACAATCATTGAATTACTGCATATACATTCTGGGAGTGTGAGGAACAATGCCTACAATGCAGAGCAGGTTGTTGTGTCTTTAGGCTTTTCCCGGATAGGGGTCGCCACAGCGGAACTCCGGTCCGCTAATGGTTGGCAGTAGATTTTTACGTGCTGAGTTGCCAGCTCTGACGCACAACCTTCAACGAAGGTACACCTATTCACACATGTCTTCACACAGAAGATGCTCTAGCTGAGAATTGAACAGGACAACGTCTTACTGTGAGGCGACAACGCTACCGCAGCTCCACAGGTATTTTACATATACGTTCTGGGGGTATGAGGAACGATGCCTACCATGCAGAGCAAGTATTTTACATATACATTCTGGGGTTGTGAGGAACAATACCTACCATGCAGAGCTGGTATTTTACATATACATTCTGGGGGTGTGAGGAACAATACCTACCATGTAGAACAGGTATTTTACAAGTGGTGCATTTTGAGTTATCTCTGCTTAATATCAGAGCTTTGGCCGGCTAATATCTATCTGAAATCAGCTGGACATATAAGTGATTTTAAGTACACTTTTATCTGCTCTTTTGCATATAGTACTGTATTTAATGCATTTATTTGTGTTTTTCACTGAATATTAACTCAACTGAAGTTGTGGCTTTCTCTCTACATTTAGTTCCCTACCCACCCTCCCTGTTCTCGTTTTGGTATTAATGTTGGTGGCTTTGAAATTGCCCGCCCCTCTTGTAGGTAAGTATTTGGATACTCCTTCTGGGCCCATCTTATTTGCTCACTCAAATGAGTGCAGTGAGATCATACTCTGATTTCAGGCACTCCAACTGTGTACAAAGAGAGCATTTGGGAAGGACAACCCCTGTAGACTCTTAATCCTGCTCTGTTCCTTCCCTAAAAAAAAAAAAAAAAAAAAAATATATATATATATATATATATATATATATATATATATATATATACGGTAGCATTGTCACCTCACAGCAAGAGGTTCTCCGGTTCGATTCTCGGTTGGGGTGCCTTCTGTGTGGAGTCTGCATGTCCTCCCTGCATTCGTGTGGGTTTCCTCCAGGTGCTCCGGTTTTCTCCCACATTACAAAGAAATGCATCTAGAGCCTTTCTTCCTGGGCCTCCACTGAAAATTGGCTTTGTTCCAAGTCGGACTTTCCCGGTTAACAAATGTTAAATAAATATATATATATCTTATTCATCTGCTCTTACTGTAACTGTCTTAGTTGCTCTTCTGCGTGCTGTTATCTGTTCAGTCGCTCTTACTCTGCACTTATTACTGCTTGTTAGTAGCCTTCTAATTTACTGCCTTCTGCACTTGTGTTTTAGTCATTTGTTAATTTAATTGCATTTATTTGAACTATATTTGCCGTAGTGTTGCTACATGCTCGGGTGTGCTGGCCTGCACTACAATTTGAATTGTATTTACTACTGTTTTAGCTGCTTTTCTATAACAAAAAAAAAAATTCTAAGCTTATTTCCTGCCTTTCCTGTAACTAGTTAAATCCAGATACAGACTTGCTGTATCCAGGACTGTTAGAGCCCCCCAAGCCTTTCTGTGTTGGAGGGAAGCCTTCTAGCTTATCAGTGGGAGTGGTAAGCACTAGGTAGCCTATCTACCATGGGAAGAGTAGGTTTTGGCCCTGAAATTGTAGTTCATTGGCTGTTTGGGCAGTTTTCCATCTCTTTCTACTTTCTGGTTAAAAGCCCGTTTTGCGTTTGGTCCCTGCCTTTCCTATAACTAGTGTAATCCAGGTACAGATTTGCTGTATCCAGGACTGATGTTAAACTTCTGAGCCCCGCAAGCCTTTCCGTGTTGGAGAGAAGCCTTCTAGCTTATCAGTGGGAGTGGTAAGCACTAGGTGACCTATCTACCACAGGAGGAGTGGTTTCTGGCCCAGAAATTATAGTTTATTGGCCATTTGGGAAGCTTTTCCATCTCTTTCAACCTTCTGATTTAAAAGCCTGTATTTGCACTTGTTTCCTGCCTTTCCTGTTACTAGTCTAGTCCAGGTACAGATTTGCTGCATCCAAGACTCTTTGTAAGCTTCTGAGCCTCCCAAGCCTTTCCGTGTTGGAGGGAAACCTTCTAGCTTATCAGTGGGAGTGGTAAGCATCAGGTAGCCTATCTACCACAAGAGGAGTGGTTCCTGGCCCCTTAAATTGTAGCTATTGGCCATTTGGGCAGTTTTTTTCAATCTCTTTCAATGTTCTGGTTTAAAAGCCGGACTTGCGCTTGTTTCCCACCTTCCCTGTAACTAGCCTAGTCCAGATACAGATTAGCTGTATCCAGGACTGTTGGTAAGCTTCTGAGCCCCGCAAGCCTTTCTGTGTTGGAAGAAGAAGAAAGCCTTCTAGCTTATCAGTGGGAGTGGTAAGTACTAGGTAGCCTGTCTACCATGAGAGGAGAGGTTCTTGGCCGAGTCAAAAATTGTAGTTTATTGACCATTTGGACAGTTAGTCCGTCTCTTTCAACTTTCTGGTTTAAAAGTCCACATCGCCGCTTGTTTCCCATCTTTCCTGTAACTAACCTACTGGGTAGCACTAAAAAGCATTAAACTGATACAAGCCTTTTAGCTTAGGCTAGAGACTTTGGAGTGATTATCAGTTTTCTGTACTTTCTTGCTGTATTTGACTCTTTTCCGCCTAAACGCAGATTTTCCAACGTCTATTGTGATTTAAAAGCTTGTTTTTTTTCACATATTGTACTTATTTGAATGCCTGCACTTTTAAAAAGTTGTTTTTTGTTTAAATAATTTGTTTAATTGTTGTAGGCTACACACTAAAGTGTGATAGCCTTTTCTAATTGTTTGTAGTCATTTAAAACTGTTTTAAGTGTATTTTTTACTATTTTTGCCTTATCTTTTCAAAAAAACAAAACAAAACAAAACAAAAACATTCCTTGTTTCCTGCCTTTCTAAGCTAGTATAGTCCAGTTTTCAGGCTAGTGCTGAATTCAGGGCTGTGATACTAATTTCTGAGTTTCCCATATCTTACTTGGATAGAAGGAAGTTTCTCTGCTCACCTGTGAGAGAGGGGAGCTTTGAGCAACCTATCTGTCCCTGGAGGAGTGGTTCCAGCCCAGAAGTTAGTAGCTTATTGGCCATTTTTGGCTAATTTCTATCCCTTTCATTTCCCTTCTATAAAAACCGCGTTTGCACGGTTTTGTGCAGAGGGCAGTGCCGTTTAGCTACGGTTAAATTATTCCTGGCTCCACTAAGTCTCCTCTTCAGTTTTTCCCTTGAAACAAGTCTAACTTTCAACCTAAGCACACAAAAAGCAACTTACAGCCCAGGGTTTTTGGCCCAGAAATTATAGTTTATTGGCCATTTGGGAAGCTTTTCCATCTCTTTCAACCTTCTGATTTAAAAGCCTGTGTTTGCGCTTGTTTCCTGCCTTTCCTGTTACTAGTCTAGTCCAGGTACAGATTTGCTGCATCCAAGACTCTTTGTAAGCTTCTGAGCCTTCCAAGCCTTTCCGTGTTGGAGGGAAACCTTCTAGTTTATCAGTGGGAGTGGTAAGCATCAGGTAGCCTATCTACCACAAGAGGAGTGGTTCCTGGCCCCTTAAATTGTAGCTATTGGCCATTTGGGCAGTTTATTTCAATCTCTTTCAATGTTCTGGTTTAAAAGCCGGACTTGCGCTTGTTTCCCACCTTCCCTGTAACTAGCCTAGTCCAGATACAGAGTAGCTGTATCCAGGACTGTTGGTAAGCTTCTGAGCCCCGCAAGCCTTTCTGTGTTGGAAGAAAGCCTTCTAGCTTATCAGTGGGAGTGGTAAGTACTAGGTAGCCTGTCTACCATGAGAGGAGAGGTTCTTGGCCGAGTCAAAAATTGTAGTTTATTGACCATTTGGACAGTTTGTCCGTCTCTTTCAACTTTCTGGTTTAAAAGTCCACATTGCCGCTTGTTTCCCATCTTTCCTGTAACTAACCTACTGGGTAGCACTAAAAAGCATTAAACTGATACAAGCCTTTTAGCTTAGGGTAGAGACTTTGGAGTGATTATCAGTTTTCTGTACTTTCTTGCTGTATTTGACTCTTTTCCGCCTAAACGCAGATTTTCCAGCGTCTATTGTGATTTAAAAGCTTGTTTTTTTTTTACATATTGTACTTATTTGAATGCCTGCACTTTTAAAAAGTTGTTTTTTGTTTAAATAATTTGTTTAATTGTTGTAGGCTACACACTAAAGTGCGATAGCCTTTTCTAATTGTTTGTAGTCGTTTAAAACTGTTTTAAGTGTATTTTTTACTATTTTTGCCTTATCTTTTCAAAAAAAAAACAAAACAAAACAAAAACATTCCTTGTTTCCTGCCTTTCTAAGCTAGTATAGTCCAGTTTTCAGGCTAGTGCTGAATTCAGGGCTGTGATACTAATTTCTGAGTTTCCCATATCTTACTTGGATAGAAGGAAGTTTCTCTGCTCACCTGTGAGAGAGGGGAGCTTTGAGCAACCTATCTGTCCCTGGAGGAGTGGTTCCAGCCCAGAAGTTAGTAGCTTATTGGCCATTTTTGGCTAATTTCTATCCCTTTCATTTCCCTTCTATAAAAACCGCGTTTGCACGGTTTTGTGCAGAGGGCAGTGCCGTTTAGCTACGGTTAAATTATTCCTGGCTCCACTAAGTCTCCTCTTCAGTTTTTCCCTTGAAACAAGTCTAACTTTCAACCTAAGCACACAAAAAGCAACTTACAGCCCAGCACTTTCTCAGACCTAATAGCAAGCATTAATATACCCTGACATTGATTGCGCAGCAGGGCAAGGCTCTTTATTCACCCCTCACCAACCAAGTGACTAAGCAGCTCACACTACTATTCAGGCATGACCAAAGGGCAACTTCAGGTGCACTCTTCAGTCCAGCTGGTGAATCTGGGTATCCTTAGACAATGTTAAAACTGCCGCATGTACACAGACAACCCTCTCCTCCTACCACAAAACACTAACATATGCGAGAGATGCAATTATACAACCAAACTGGAAGCTAAGCTGTCTCCACCCAAGACTGGAACAGACAGTCAAGAGGAGAAGGTTAACACTTGCACCACAACTCCAGCCACACACAGACCTACTAAAACAGCACTGGCAAAAAATACACATAAATACACAAAATCATACTCAGAGGCTCTAAATAAAAACCTGCAAAAGCATCAGAGACCTCCAAAGCAGACACCAAAACAACCTGCACTTCCCGTCACAAACCAGACAATGCATAAAAGACAAAATCAGTGTGCCGCACAATCACAGTCCTTAAGGTGAAATAACATACCTAACACACTAGTAATAGGTGACTTTATTGTCAGGCACACTGATGTCCCACTCAGTAGGCTGGACAAGCAGAAGGTTACTGTTAGCTGCCTGTCGGGAGCCAGAATCTGCCACATAACACAAGCACTCAGGTCACTCCAGAACAAGTACAAATATGACTCTGTCATTGTTCATGTTGGTATGAATGACCTGAGACGTACCTCCCTGGACTACATGAAAAGAGACATGTAAGAGCTCCCTGATCATGTAGCCCAGGCTGGTATGACCCTGATCCTGAGTAGCATCCTACCCTCACCAAGAATGATACCTCAGTATAAAGAAAAAAATGATCAATTTCCACAATTGGCTAAGCTTCTGGTGTCATTCAAAGGGGATCCAGTGTCTGCCAGCCTGGGATGACATGCTCCACAAGCCTCGTTGCTTCGTAAGAGAAAGCTTACACCTGTCACCCCTAGGCTTTTGAATACTGGCCAAGGCTCTTGCTGCCCCCATAGTGCCTTTTTTAGGCAAGGCTCAAAAGTCAAACCCACCTCTGTAAACAGCACAATTAACAAAAAACTGAGGGTTATGCTACTCAACGCCAGGAGTTTAAATCTCAAAATGCACGTGCTTGAAGAACTACTCAATATGGAGAATGTCAACATCTGTGTAGTAACTGAAACCTGGCTAAGGGCTCCAGAGAGCACCCCAGCAATACCGGGCCACAACTCATACCACACGTTTCAGCCACAGAACATGGACCAAAACACAAAAGGAGGGGGTGTATCCATATTCATCAAGGATACCTCCACCTCAGGGTTAGTGGTGCAGCATGATACTTTTGAGGTTATCCATGTGCAACTAACATCAGGCAAATCTGCAATGCAAATTGTGGCCTGCTACAGATCACCCTCCATGACCCAGGACCACCACTCCACCTTTCTGGAGACACTGGAAAACATGAAGGTCCTACCAAACACCCCGATATTGGGAGATTTCAATTACCCTATCATTCACTGGGAAAACTACTCAATTACAGATTCCCAGGCCCAGCGTTTCCTGGAATTCATCAACTCAAATGCCCTGGATCAGCTGGTAAACTCCCCTACCAGAGGTGAAAACATATTGGACCTGGTCATCACCAACATGGGTAACAGGTGTTCCACACTGGAGGTCAACCCGTCACTGGTTAGATCAGACCATAAACTAATCACTCTGGATGTCCACATCCCCCCACCACCCCCAACTAAGGAAACCACAGTAAAAACTTTTCTAAAGCAAACTTCACCTTACTTAAGACAGAGGTTGTAAGTTTTACAGCCCCCCACGCTAAAGGATAACGCTGCCCAAGATGCAGAAACCTTTACAAATGCACTCTATGAGCACCAATAAGGATGCATAGATCGTGCCATCCCTAGCAAAACCAAAACTCACTCCTCTCAGAGAAGGAAACCAGTTTGGTGGACCTCTGCAATAAACAGGCTATACAATAGAAGGAGGAAACTAGTTCAGAAAAAAAGCAAATCCCAAGAAGGAAAGACATCCCTGATCAGTATCAGTAAGAAACTGAGGTCCCTCATTAAATCATCCAAAGCTAACTTTGAAAGAAAAATAGCCAAGGATTCAAAAGATAACCACAAAGCCTTCTTTAGCTATGGTAAGAATCTGAGTGGCACCTCACAGATATGCACTGAACAAGTGCAAAATAGCACAAAATATACTGAACCTACTGATATTGCCAACATCCTGGCAGATGGATTCAGTGCAAACTTCACCCCCCCTCTCACCTCCAAAAGGGCCCACAACAATACCGGAAAAGTGTAGTGTCCCAAAAATCACAGAAGCACAGGTGAAAACAGCCCTTTCAAAAGCCAAAAACATAGCATCAATGGGACCAGATGGTGTCCCAGGCTGCGTCTTGCACGAACTACAGAGCAAACTAACCCCCCCACCTAAAAACATTGTTAAACCTCAGCCTTTCCACAGGCTATGTGCCCATAGAATGGTGCACAGCAATGGTTATTCCTCTCCACAAAGGAGGGACCACAACTGACCCTGGTAACTATCACCCCATAAGCTTGACTAAGGCTATGGAGCACATCATCATGGAACTCATTAACAAAGACATTGGGAACCTCCAAACACTTGACCCAACCCAGTTCGGCTTTGTTAGGGCAGATCATGCCTACTAAACCTGGTTGACTTCTTCGAGACAGTCATCAAGGCCATAGACAAGGGAAAGGTGGTTCACACAGCCTACCTTGATCTCGCCAAGGCTTTCGACACCATTCCCCACTCGAGTATTACAGAAAAACTCACCAGCCTGAACATAAACCCTTACATTATGAGATTGGTTGCCAATTTTCTTACAGACAAAACTCACACGGTAAGAATAGCGGGCTCCAGGTCCGACTCTAAACCAGTCACAAGTGGTGTCCCACAAGGCTCGGTCCTGGGACCCCTAATGTTCAGCATATACTTCTCAGAAGTACAGGCAAACACAGGAGGACTATGGCTAACCAAGTTCACTGATGACTGCAAACTGGGAGCCATAACTGACTCTCCGGCTGACATGGACATCCTCCAAAAGGGCCTTACTGAGACGGACACCTGGTGTCAAAGTCATGGCCTCAAGCTAAATGCCAAAAAATGCATACTCATCCCATTTGGGAAAAACAAAAAACCCACGAATTACCACATAGGTGGCAGCCCCCTTAATACAGAAGAGGTAATAAGAGATCTGGGGACCCAGGTAGATAGTAATCTCTCCTCTGACAATCATATTGCCAAAGTAGTTATGAAATCCTTCTATGTGGCCCATCTAATTACTAAAGGGTTTGCATCTAGAAATAAAGAGGTTATAGTGCCCCTCTGCTTGTCACTCATTAGACCCATATAGAGTACAATGCCCCATTTGGGATGTACCTCACAAGACACTTGCAACAGCTGGAAAGACCACAAAAGTACCTCACCAAGAGGATTACTGGTCTCAAACATATGTCCTATGCAGCCCAACTGAAAAAACTCTGGCTGTACTCAGTGGCATATCGCTTACTCAGAGGTGATCTCTGCCTGACTTACAAAGCCATGTCCAACTCAGAATTGATGGACATGCTCCACCTAAAGAAATGCAAGTCACTGCGAGCGACACGCTCTAGTGAGCTAAACTTTGTGACAACAATAAATAGACCATGCTGGAGGGATAGATTCCTGTCAGAGAGATTCCCCATGCTTTGGAACAAAATTCCAAATTACAACAGGCAGAGCCCCTCACTACCACTCTTCAAGAGAAACCTTGACGAGTGGACGGGTAACAGAAAATACACCCCTGGGATCACTTCATTGGCTCTGCTTGACAGAGGATCAGTTAATGAATCAATGGTGCAGCGAAAGCCGACACACTCTGGCTAGGCTTATAAATGCCCTTGGGCAGATAGCCTAGTACCTACCTATGAACCTATATGCATTCTGAGGGTGTGAGGAACAATGCCTACCATGTAGAGCAGGTATTTTACATATACGTTCTAGGGGTGTGAGGAACGATGCTTACCACCCAGAGTCAGTATTTTACATATACATTCTGGGGGTGTTAGGAACAATGCCTACCATGCAGAGCAGGTATTTAACATATACATTCTGGGGATGTGAGGAACGATGCCTGCCATTTGACCAAAATCCAAAAACTGTATAACCAAAGGCAACCACAGCTTGGAAAAACAACCAGCTTTTATTGAACAAAATTTAAATCCACGTTAAGAGCTTTCTTCCTCTAAATAGCAAGGGACTTCATCAAAACAATATAAACCACCCCAAACCAGCCTTTTATAGTTTACAATAATAATCCCTCATTAATCACTAATTGTAAAACTGATTAATTATTATACTTAATTTTTCGTAATCAAATTGATCATTAAAATGCATACATAAAAAATACATAAAAAATACAATAAAAGATTGTGTTATATTCTATAATAACAAGAATACATTTCTAAACAATATATATAAAAATATATATACATTTTATTCTAAAATGTTCATAGTATGAAGTACTTGATTTTTGAGCTATCCTAAAATGTTTTTTTAATTTTAAAATACTAGAAATACAGATGGCCTCATTAATACAGGGATATACAGTTGCATTGCAGTGCAACTGCCATTTCAATTCACTAATATCTAAATGCATATCCAGGCATTTACCCTGTGGGCCTTTTAGTAAATGTTGGATCACCAAAAAATTAAAAGTATGGTCCTTACATTCATTAAGGTGCCTAGCAAGTGCATTTGTCATCCTGCCATGCTTAATGTCCAATAAGTGCTCTCCTATCCGATTTTTGAAATGTCTGCTTGTTTTCCCTATATACAATATAGGGCAGTCCTGGCACCTTGCTATATACACTGGGCCACCAGAATGTTGAGCATGGATGCTAAATTTATAGAGGAAATCCAATTTATTTTGAATAGGTTTAGAACTAGAGGATACCCAAAGGAACTTTTAGATGGAATTAGTAAGGAGATCATACTTAAATGCTATGATGGGATTTATAAGCCCATTTTAATGAATATTAATAGTGACAGTAGTTTAATTCATAATTTGAGGCAACACAACACGGGAGACAATTATACTGCAGGCTTTGTAACCACTTTTAATCAAGATGCGTGGAAAGTAACTGAAATAATTCAAAATAATTGGGACATATTACATTTTGAACATAATGTGGGACAAAAGGTTGGAAAATCACCAAAAATAATATATAAAAAAGACAGGTCCTTTAAAATATACTGGAAATGGGTAAATACAGCAGTGTGGTTAGTAATAATAGAAATATGGGGAATTTTAAGTGCAAGAGATGCATATTTTGTTCATATATTTTAGAGACGGGTGAAAAGTTTGTATTAAATGGAAAAGTTATTTTGATTAATGGACATTATAACTGTAATACTCAAAATGTAGTGTATATAGCAAAGTACCAGGACTGCTGTATATTCTATATAGGGAAAACAAGCAGACATTTCAAAAATCGGATAGGAGAGCACTTATTAGACATTAAGCATGGCAGGATGACAAATGCACTTGCTAGGCACCTTAATGAATGTAAGGACCATACTTTAAAATTTTTGGTGATCCAACATTTACAAAAAGAGCCACAGGGTAAATGTTTGTATATACATTTAGATACTAGTGAACTGAGATGGCAGTTGCATTGCAACTGTATATCCCGGTATTAATGAGGCCATCAGTATTTCTAGTATTTTAAAATTAAAAAACATTTTAGGATAGCTCAAAATCAAGTACTTCATACTATGAACATTTTAGAATTAAAAAAAAAAAAATATATATATATATATATATATATATATATATATATATATCTATATATATATTTATATGTTGTTTAGAAATGTATTCTTGTTATTATATAACACAATTTATATTGCATTTATTATGTATCTTTTATGTATGCATTTTTAATGATCAATTTGATTACGATGAATTATATAAACCGTGGTGGTACAGTGGTAGCATTGTTGCCTCACAGCAAGAGGTTCTCCTGTTCGATTCTCGGCTGGAGTGCTTTCTGTGTGGAGTCTGCATGTCCTCCCCGCTACTGAGTGGACTCTGAAAGACATGCTTGAATGGGCGTGCCTTCGCTGAAGGTTGGGTGTCGGGCTGGCAACTCGGCACCATAAAAATCTACTGCCAATTATTAGTGGACCGCAGTTCCGCTGTGACGACCCCTAACCATGAAAAGCTGAAAAGACAAACAACAATTTGATTACGGTGAATTAAGCATAATAATTACTTAATGAGGGATTATTATTGTAAACTATATAAGGCTGGGTTGGGGTGGTTGATATTGTTCTGATTAAGTCCTTTGTAATTTAGGGGAAAAAAGTGCTTAACATGGATTTAAATTTTGTTCAATAAAAAATGGTTGTTTTTCCAAGCTGTGATTGCCTTTGGTTAATGATGCCCACCATTGAAAGTTGGTATTTTACATATACATTCTGGGGGTGTGAGGAATGATGCCTACCATGCAGAGCAAGTATTTTACATATACATTCTGGGGATGTGAGGAACAATGCCTACCATGCACAGCAGGTATTTTACATATGCATTCTGGGGGTGTGAGGAACGATGCCTACCATGCAGAGCAAGTATTTTACATATACAATCTGGGGTTGTCAGGAACGATGCCTACCATGCAGAGCAGGTATTTTACATATACATTGTAGGGTGTGAGGAACAATGCTTATCATGCAAATGAGGTATTTTACATACATGTTCTGGGGGTGTAAGGAACGATGCCTACCATGCAGAGCAGGTATTTTACATATACATTCTGGGGATGTGAGGAACAATGCCTACCATGCAGAGCATGTATTTTACATATACATTCTGGGGGGAGGGGGTGAGGAACAATGCCTACCATGCAAAGTCGGTATTTCTTTTTTAAATGAGGTTTGCTGTAAGTAGAGCTAGCAGCATAGAAAGGTCTGTGTATTGCAGATCTAGGTGCTGCTTAGTACAGTGGCTGAGTTGCAGAGAGGTTTGCACTTTATTTTTTAGTACATTTTCTGGTTTTGTGGATTTGTGAGGAAGCTGAAGTTGTAAAGCACACTAAAGTTATAACTACTTTAGATAAAGTGTAGAAGGTTAGATGGGATCTGTATCGCGTTATTGCAAATTCAAAATGTCGAATGTCAAAATAGCGAAAGTGCTGAAAACTCGAAGCTCCATTTTTGAGATTGCAGTACAGTGAAGATTGAGATATTTGCCCTTTCCTTGCTGTAGTGCGATCTCTGAGTTGGAATATATATTTAGTGGGGGAGTGTGTGGAGGGTGCAGCCCCACACAATACGGTGTTCGTGTTTCAGAATTTTCGCTCTTTTAAGCGTTCAGCATTTTACGTCTTTGATAATATTGTTACAACGAAAACTCAAACTGGTAAAAACAAAATAAAACAAACTTACAAGCTGTAGATTCCAACAGATTTTAATGTAAGTGCTTTCGTCCAAAATAATAGACTTCATCAGACATAAAGTTACCCAAAATTCATTTGTACTTATACAATCAGCAATCAATTATTTAAATTATTTAAAGTTATATCATGAAAAAACACTTTTAAAACCATATATGTTATTAAAATAAAATAGTTGGAACACAACCTTATAGGCATACAACCATGTAAAAAAAAAAAAAAAAAAAAA
This sequence comes from Protopterus annectens, assembly GCF_019279795.1. Classification (NCBI taxonomy): domain Eukaryota; kingdom Metazoa; phylum Chordata; order Ceratodontiformes; family Protopteridae; genus Protopterus; species Protopterus annectens. Next base: position 1,453,828,101 of record NC_056737.1, read on the forward strand.
AAAAAAAAAAATATATATATAGATAGATATAGATATATATATATATATATATATATTTATGAGAATTTGATATATCAACTATTATATTAGGAAAACTCTAAAATAGTTGACCTTAAAGAACCTTAATTCTACTCTATATTAATTTGTACTTATATTAAAATCATGATAATATATTTCATTTTATCTAGCTAATGCTTTTAAAATGCATTTGATTGAAGTATATTCATTAAGGCCATGTGGTATATGGGCATAAGTCTGAATCTGCAATATAAGTTCGCTGTCTTCTACTTTCAATTCCCATGGTCCTCCTCTAGAATTCCTTGCTACCTGTTGGATAACTGTAAAAAAGGAAATTATGTGAGGGGTTTTCTATACTATGTTTAGCTAAGGCATTTGTACTTACTTTTTTATTTATATTGTATTGGTGTTCATAAAATCTTTGTTTCAACTGCCTTTCCATTTTAGCTATATAATATGATTGACATTGCTAACATAGTGCTTCATAAAGAACCCCCCTGGATTCACAATTAAATTTACCTTTTACTAGGTAAGATTTATCCCTAATGGTAAACTTATTGCCCATCTTAATAAACTGGCACTGTTGGCATCGGCCACATTTATGCATACCATGGCTCCCATTATATACTATTTTCTGTGTTTCCAAGAGGCATTTAAGATTGGGGCCCCTTCTATATGTTATACGTGGAGGACCCTCAAGCTTTCTGCTAATATTAATGTCCTCAGTAATGAGACTCCAATTCTTAACAATAATATTTTTTATCTCTTTAGCATCCATGGAGAAAGTTGTCATGAATATAGGGGCCATATTAAATGAAATATTCTATTTTCTTTTCCCTGTATAATACTGGAATCCTGTACTTCATTATAACCTTTTTGCAGTATGGGTTTAAAATGCCTGTGAGTCCTTTTAGTACATACTTCCACATAGATCTGCTCAAAAAGATATTCGGGATACCCCCTCCTTAAAAACATATTTTTTAATAGCTCACATTCTGTGAAAAAGTCAATATCAGAAGAAACCATCCTAGCAGCTCTCACCAATTGTCCTTTCATCACTGCTCACCAATTGTCCTTTCATCACTGCTCACCAGTTGTCCTTTCATCACTGCTCAACAATTGTCCTTTCATCACTGCTCACCAATTGTCCTTTCATCACTGCTCACCAACTGTCCTTTCATCACTGCTCACCAACTATCCTTACATCACTGCTCACCAATTGTCCTTTCATCACTGCTCACCAATTGTCCTTTCACCACTGCTCACCAATTGTCCTTTCATCACTGCTCACCAATTGCCCTTTCACCACTGCTCACCAATTGTCCTTTCATCACTGCTCACCAATTGTCCTTTCACCACTGCTCACCAATTGTCCTTTCATCACTGCTCACCAACTGTCCTTTCATCACTGCTCATCAATTGTCCTTTCATCACTGCTCACCAACTGTCCTTTCATCACTGCTCACCAACTGTCCTTTCATCACTGCTCACCAAATGTCCTTTCATCACTGCTCACTAATTGTCCTTTCATCACTGCTCACCAAATGTCCTTTCATCACTGCTCACCAATTGTCCTTTCATTACTGCTCACCAAATGTCCTTTCATCACTGCTCACCAATTGTCCTTTCATCACTGCTCACCAACTGTCCTTTCATCACTGCTCACCAATTGTCCTTTCATCACTGCTCACCAATTGTCCTTTCATCACTGCTCACCAAATGTCCTTTCATTACTGCTTTCGTCTGGTTAAAGGGGTGGCTGCTAGTGAAGTGCAGAAATGCATTTGAATGTGTAGGTTTCCTGTATATGATAGTTCTGTACCTATTATTTAACCTATCTTTAGATATCTGCACATCTAAGAAGATGATAGATTCTCTCCCAAATTCAAATTAAAATTCAAGGAAATTAGTGAGATTTGTAACAGCTTGTATGAAGGGTTCTATACTATTAGTATCGCCTTTCAAAATGAAAAACATATCTTCTTGGTATCTTGTATACCATACCACACTCTGGTGGAAAAGCCTGTTGTTAAATAACAGCTCCCTTTCCCAGTATGCCATCACACAGTTTGCGAAGCTGCCCTCGCAAGGTGATCCCATGGCAACACCTGTCTATTGTTTGTAAAACTCACCATTAAATAGCACAAAGTTATTAGATAAGATAACATCCAGTAGGGTTTCTATTACATTTATTTCTCCATCTTCCATGCCTTTCATGGTTAAGAAATCTCGACCCCATTCTAGTCCCAACTCGTGTGGTATGACAGTGTATAAATCTTTTATATCCACTGTAAGAAAAATATGATTTTCATTATATTCTAACTTGTTAATATCCTTTAAAAAACGCCATGAATCATGGCAGATCTGTTTTTCACTCCTAATAATAGGTTTTAGTTTACTATCCATGAATTTACCACATTTATAGGTTATTTATCTTATACCACCCACAATTGGTCTAAATGGTGGATTTTGGAGGTTCTTATGTATTTTGGCGGATCCAAATAGGACTGGTGTAGTAGGTGCTGCCATTGTTAAATACTGGAAAGTATCAATATCAATACTCCCTTCAAGAAACAAATCCTTTACGTCTATAGGCAGTATTTAGTTTGTTTAATGAACTCAACATGTATGTTTCACTATTTAATATTTTTTCTAAGGCATCATTGTAGTCATAAGTATTAAATATAGTCATCCCACCCCCCTTATCAGGTTTAATAAATCTGATATTTTTTGCCTCCTTTAACATGTTTAAAGTGCTATACTCATTTCTTGACAAGTTATGACTCATATGCCTATTGCTATGTGCATTAAGAGCATGAAAATCAAGTTCACATATTCTTTCAAATGTATCCAGTGTTGGATGGAGAGGAGGGTTAAAGGAACTAGAAATGTATAGTGGTTTCATTACTTGATTGTTATTATGAAATAGTAAACTTAAATTTAATTTTCTAACGAATAATTTCAAGTCAATGATAGAAGACACCATGTTCATTTTGTTACTAGGGATGAACGTCTGACCTCGTGAAAACAAATCACAAATGTTTTGATCAAAAGCAAAATCAGAATAATTATACACAGTGAAATCACCAGTGGTGTTAGAGTACATAATGGGCTTCTGATTAGTTGCTTTGCCAAACAACATATCATGCTCTAATGTCTCCTCCATTGACCCCTGTTGTTGTTGTTCCGTCCTCTGGAAAAACTTCCACATGTGTAAGTCTGATTCTGTGGACCCCAATTTTTCTGATTTTGGTGTTGAAAGGATTGCTGCCATTGAATTAGTCTTTCTGATCTCCGTAGGGGTGGAAACATATCTGTCTCTAAAAAAGTGTTCTCATCAAATTCACTGTCATCGCCCATGGTATTAGAAGTAAAAATATTATTATTGTCACTGTTTCCACTAGTATTAGGTGTTAATTTCGGTCCCCATTGTTGGGACAAAGGGGGTGCAGGATACGCTGTACCTTGACCATAAGAATTTGTATCACGTTCAAGTTTTTTAAACTTTCTTTCTTTTATGATCTTCATTTTCTCATCAATTGATTTAAAAATTCGGTGATAGTCAAAATCGTTATTACGTTAATGGTAATGACAAAACAAATTTGAATCCAATAAATATGTATACGTAGAAGTAAAGCATCCCTTGCAAAAATCTAATGATACAGACAGATGTGCGCTTATATCTAAAAAACCGCTCGACCCAATTTTATTCTATAAGGAAATATTAGCAATTAATTGTAGGTGTATGTGTATTCATAAATACAATAACAAATCTATAAAATAGGTTGGTAAGTAATTTATTAAATAGTTTATTAATTAGCCCACAATACGAATATATAAGACCCAAAAGTGAATGGTTATATCATAGTAAGTGGTAAAAAATAATATGTGGTAAAAAATAAATGATGAATAATAAGTGAATCTAGTTATGCAATGTTCGTAAAAAATAACTTTAAAAATAGTATTGAATAAAATATTTAAATATTCACTATGTATTATACTTGTTTAAAATATTTATTAATTGTAAAATGTATTAATTATAAAATTTTTTATATTAAATATGAAGTATAAAATTAAATAATAAATAAATAAATATTAATTATGATTTTTAAATTAGTGAATTTATAAATATCTATTAAGTAACAATGAGTTTAAGACACATTTATCTAACTAATGATTTCAATTTTAAAATACTACCTATAGATAAACTGTTGTTTAAGCCTGGCCAATAGTTGGCATTCAATCTTAATTGCCGTTCTAACTCACATCTTTCCAATAATAATTGCCAGGCACCCCCTCTAATGTCTGCTTTTAGGATATCCAACACTACAAATTTAAAGTTGTGTGATGTGTATGTATTAATGTGTTTGGCTAAAGCATTTAATTCATTTCTATCTCTTATGGCCCTTATATGTTCACCTATACGTTCTTTCAATTTCCTTTCTGTTTTTCCTAAGTAAAATGAAGTACAGTCATTACATAGGGCACAATACACAACTTTCTCTGTATAACAACAAGCTTTTTCCTTTAAACAGATCTTAATATTATTTATCATCAATTCATTCGTTTCAAATACATACTTACAATATTTACATCTACCACATCTAAATGTTTTACCATGTTTTGTTTTGTATGTTTGTTCCAAATGTTTTTTCAAGTTCACACCTTTTTTGTATACTATTGATGGATTGTCAGTAAAAAGAGGGTGCAATGTTGTGTCCGCCTTAATATGCTGCCAATTCTTCTTTAAAATGTTATCTATAGAAGTGTTGTCTGAATTAAAGGTTGTGATAAAGCTCTTTGTAAAAGATGTTGTTCCTGTATTATTTAATGTTTCAGTATCAATATGAACCATTGTAGTATAGGTTCATAGGTTCATAGGTTCATACTAGGCTATCTGCCCAAGGGCATTTATAAGCCTAGCCCATAGTTATGTGGCTTTCGCCACCCCTTTAGTTTGAATAAAAACTATGCCTATTATTTTGCTGTGCCTCTGTCAAGCAGTGACACTGAAGTAATCCCTGGGGTATATCTGCGATCTCCCATCCATTGGTTAAGATTCCTCTTGAACAAGGCCAGCGAGGTGCTCTGCCTCACATGTACCGGGATTTTGTTCCACAGCATAGGGAGTATCTGGGTGATGAATCTGTCCCTCCAGCACGTTCTATTTATAACCGTGTCAAGGTTTAAGTTTCCCGCCCTTGTGGTTCTGAGGGATCTAGATTTTTTGAGGTGAAGCATATTCATCAAATCTGGGTTTGACATGGCCTTATATGTCAGGCACAGGTCACCTCTGAGCAAGCGGTATGAGACTGAATAGAGCAGGAGTTCTTTCAGTCGTGCAGCATAAGACATATTTTTGAGACCCTTTATCCTTTTGGTGAGGAACTTTTGGGGCCTTTCAAGCTGCAGCAGGTGTCTGGTCAGATACATTCCGAACGGGGCATTGTACTCAATCATAGCTCTAATGAGTGATGAGTACAGGGGGACGATGACATCCCTTGATCTAGATGTGAATCCCTTCATGATCAGGTGGGCGATATAGAAGGTTTTCCTAACTACTTTAGCAACATGAGTGTTAAACGAAAGGCTACTGTCAACCTGGGTCCCCAGATCCCTAATGACTTCTTCTGTGCTCAGTGGATTGCCAACTATATAGTAGCTAGGGGTAACCTTGTTTTACCCGAAGGGTATGACTATGCATTTCTTGGCGTTTAACTTTAGGCCATGGCTCTGGCACCAATTATCCGTTTCTGTGAGGCCCTTCTGGAGGATATCTGTGTCAGATGTGTTTTCGACTATGGCGCCCAGTTTGCAGTCATCTGCAAACTTTGTCAGCCATAACCCTCCTGTGTTTGCTTGTACTTCAGAAAAATAGATGCCGAACAAGAGTGGACCCAGGACTGAGCCCTGTGGGACACCACTTGTGACAGGCTTTGAGTCTGACATGGCTCCAGCAACTCTGACCCTGTGGGTTCTGTCACTTAGCCAGTTTGCAACCCATCTTGTGATGTATGGGTTTACATTCAAGCTGATGAGTTTTTCAATGATACCTGAGTGGGGTATTGTGTCGAAGGCCTTTGCCAGGTCGAGGTAGGCTGTATGGACTGCCTTTCCCTCAATGGCCTTGGTGACTGTCTCGAAAAAGTCAACCAAGTTTAAGAGGCAGGATCTGCCTTTGACAAAGCCAAACTGGGTTGGATCCAAAGTCTGCAAGTTCCCTATGTCTTTATTTATGAGTTCCATTATGATCCTCTCCATGGCTTTGCAGATAAGGCTTGTCAAGCTAATGGGGTGGTAATTTCCAGGGTCGGTGGAGGCACCGCCCTTATGAAGTGGGACCACAGTCGCCGTGCGCCACTCCTTGGGTACGTATCCTGAGGTGAGGCTAAGATTAAACAGCTGTCCTAACTGTGGGTTTAATTCCTCATTGAGTTCGTGAAGCACACAGCTGGGGACACCATCCGGTCCCATGGATGATGTGTTTTTTGCCTTAGTGAGGGCAGTTCTCACCTGGGCATTGGAGATGTTTGGGGGGCTACAATCCTCTGGTATAGATATCTCTCCTTTTGGGGGAGGGGAGAAGTTTGCACTGAACCTGTCAGCCAGTATGTTGGCAATGTGTGTAGGTTCAGTAATTTTCACATCATTTTGAACTAATTCTGAGCATATCTGGGAGTTTCCTCCTAGGTTTCTAACATAGCTAAAGAAGGCCTTATGATTGTCTTTTGAGTCCTTGGCGATTTTTCTCTCAAAATTTGCCTTGGATGATTTTATGAGAGCTCTTAGTTTTTTACTTATAATGATCAAAGGTGTCTTACCTTTCAAGGATTTTGCTCTATCTTGTAGTAGCTTCCTCCTTTTGTTGTAGAGCTTGTTTATGGCTGGGGTCCACCAGACTGGACGCTTGCCTTTGGTACAGAGAGTCTTAATTTTGTTTGGGATTGCCTGATCCATGCAGTCCTGTAGGTGCTGGTAGAAGGCATTTGTAATTGATTCAGCGGTTTGAGTAATGTTTACCACTGGCTCAGGGGCCTTAAAGGAGACCACACTAGTTTTTAGAAGTGTGAAATCGGCTTTTGAGAAGTTTTTCACTGTGGTCTTTTTTGTTTCAGGTGGGGGCGGGATGAGGACCTCCAGCGAGATTAGTTTATGATCTGATCTCACCAGTGAGGGGTATACTTCCGGTGTTGAACATTTTGATCCCATGTTCGTGATGATGAGATCAAGTATGTTTTCTCCTCTTGTGGGGATGGTGACTAGTTGTTCCATGGCATTTGAGTTTATGAACTCCAGGAATCTTTGGGTTAGAGTGTTTGGGCTTGAGTAGTGTTCCCAGTCTATGTTAGGGTAGTTGAAGTCACCTAGTATGATGGTGTTTGGAGATACATTTATCCCCTCCAATGTTTTCAGGAAGGCCATGTGAGGTTCCTGAGTTTGAGAGGGTGGCCTGTAACATGCTACAAATTGCATAGCAGTCTTGCCTATGGTTAATTGCACCTGGATGGTCTCCAATGCATCGTGCGTTGCTACCAACCTTGAGGTGTGGGTGTCCTTTATGAATATGGACACCCCCCCCTCCTTTCTTGGTGTTGTCCGGATTTTGGGGCCGGAACGCATGATATGAGGTGAAACCTGTTAGTGCTGGGGTGCTCTCAGGAGCCTTGAACCAGGTTTCTGTCACAGCACAGACATTGATGTTCTCCATATTGAGAAGGGCCTTGAGTGCGTGCATCTTGAGATTGAGACTTCTGGCATTGAGCAGCATTACCCTTAGTTTTTTTCCTTTTTGGTGTTCTAGGGTGGTAGGTTTAGAATTTGAGCCTTGCCTAAGAAAGGCACTATGGGGGTGGCAAGAGACTTTGCCAATATCCGGAAGCCCAGGGGTGACAGGTGCAAGCCGTCCCTTGCGAAGCAGCGTGGCTTGTCCAGCATGTCATCCCAGGCAGACAGACATTGGATCCCCTTTGAATGACACCAGAATTTAAGCCAATTATTAAAGCTGATCATCTTATCACTGTATTGTGGCATCATTCTAGGTGAAGGTAGGATACTGCTCAAGGTCAGGGTCATACCTGCCTGGGCTACATAATCAGAGAGCTCCTCGATGTCCCTTTTCATGTAGTCCAAGGAGGTACGTCTCAGGTCGTTGACACCAGCGTGGACAATGACTGAGTCGTACTTGTACCTGCTGTTGAGAGACCTGAGTGCTTGCGTTATGTGGCGGATTCTAGCACCCGACAGGCAGCTTACTGTGACCTTCTCCTTACTCAGTCTGGTGAGCGGGACGTCAGTGTGTCTGACTATGGAGTCACCAATGACAAGTGTGTCTGGCATTGTGTTTGGCCTTAAGGGCTGTGACTGTTTGACACACTGACTGTGTGGTCTATGTGTTGCATGTGTTGGGTCCTGAGGTGGTAGTTGTTTGGCTGTCTGCTTTGGTGGCCTCTGCTGTTTTGGTAAATTTTTAATCAGAGCCTCCGAGTATGTCTTTGTGTGAGTATGTGTATGATTTGAAGTTTTGATGGTACTATGTGTATGTTGTTGTCCAAGTTTACCACAGTTTATTAATGTTGTTGTCCAAGTTTACCACATTTGAATTCGATACATTTAGTGTAGTTTTATCTGTACATTACCTTAATCATTGTTATTATACATTTTTTAGAGGCTAGCTTATAAATCTTATTAACACGGATTTAGCGCTTTCTTACACAAGCGCAAACTCGCTAGCTTATATGCATTTAGGTGAGGGTTCATCTTAACTCACACAACATTTACTCAAGTTAATGTTCACATTCCATTAATTCAAAATTATTTTGTATAAGGATTCACAGTGGAGAGCATACTTTCTTTCATACTTTCTCTCTTTATTGGTTATATTGAGTGCTTTTAATGATTCTTATTCATTCCTTATTCCCTTTTTATTGGTGATACGCTGCTTCATTTTGATTCATTTTGATGCATACATGAAACATATTTGATGCATTTTGTGTATGCATTTTAAATATACAACTGGATGTATGCCATAATCACATAAGTATTTGCATAGTACTGATTTCAGCGTTGTGCTCAATGAGACAGTACTGGTTTGCTACTACTTTACTACAGCACTATTTTATGTATTTGTGTTACATTGGTAAAAGCCTTAAAGCATGTTATGTCTTTAACTTTTTGAATTTATTTAATTGATTACATCACTGACTCAACTTATTTAAACTACAGGAAGTGATGCAAAACCGTTTTTGAAAAAGTTTGGCATGAGCCAAACAAAAGCGCTTACTTTAACTGTTTTTTATGCATCGTGGCTTTTCTTATTTTAACTGTGTTTATACATCGTGGATTTTCTTAATAAACACAGCTGAGTTCAATTTGGACACTCGTTTTTGGTGGGTTGTGCCAACATACTTTCGTCAAGCAAGTCCGTTTTCTTTGGTTTTTGTTGGTTTATCTATACTCTTATTGTCTTGGTTTCGGTATGGACATGGCTGAGACAGAGGTTGAAACGGCACCTGAAAGCATTTTGTGTAGCCTGACACAGCTTATTGAGAAGTTAACAGATAGAATTGACCGATTGGAGCAGCGTACTTTATCACAAGGTTTGAATTTGACTCTTCACTCAAATCCTTTTGTAGATATTAACGGGACTGGAACTAATGAACAAATTTCTGGTCATTTACCATCTGATAGACGAACTAGTGTAGTAGACAATGAACAACCATCTACTTCTGTTGATGTTAATCTAAGTAGGATAAATGAAATTTCTTCATGGCTAAATAACACTTATGGCTTTTCAACGACCACGAAGACTACTACAGGTATGCATAAGTCATTTAATGACAAACTATCTAACTAAGACTATGTTCTTTTAAAGATCAAAAAATTACAAATGGACAATAATTATTTTCATGAATGCATTAAGAAAAATATTGTTCCAAAGGGATTATGAATTTGAAGATTCCCCACAGGGCTTATTGTTAACTCACCACTACATACAGATTTAATTAAACTGTTTGACAAATTTGGTATTGATTACATGAAGCTAGTTATAGATGACAACAAAAAGACAATTGATTTATTGACTGAAAAAGCTAATGAATTGAATTCTATAGTAAAAAATGATCCAGCCTTTCATAACAACGATTTTGACTATCACCGAATTTTTAAATCAATTGATGATAAAAAATGAAGATCATAAAAGAAAGAAAGTTTAAAAAACTTGAACGTGATACAAATTCTTATGGTCAAGGTACAGCGTATCCTGCACCCCCTTTGTCCCAACAATGGGGAACAAAATTAACACCTAATACTAGTGGAAACAGTGACAATAATAATATTTTTACTTTTAATACCATGGGCGATGACAGTGAATTTGATGAGAACACTTTTTTAGAGACAGATATGTTTCCACCCCTACGGAAATCAGAAAGACTAATTCAATGGCAACAATCCTTTCAACACCAAAATCAGAAAAAATTGGGGTCCACAGAATCAGACTTACTTGGTGGTGTGTTTTAAATGTATAGTTCTGCACATTTTTCCAGTATGTAGTGAAAAAACATATGAACCAATAATGACAAAACCGCCCAATTGAGAACATTTCAACCATAAAGGGCCACTCAAACATGTGTCATTACAATCCACCAATATCAGTCAATATGCGCAATCTCTGCAGAAGTAAGTCATCTGAATAATTCCACCTTAAAGAGATCTGTAACTGATGAAAAGGTTGCTGCTAGCAAACAACTTTATTTCAGTGTTTCATCTACAAATTCAGTGCCTGCTGCCCTTGAAGAATAAATTCCCTACTTAAAAACATGGTAATCTGGTAATATTGCATGGATGGCAAACTGAAAACAGGTTCATAGTTACTAAGCATCTCATCCAAAACAGGACGTATTCAGGACTTCAGTACCCGCCCCCTAAAAATGCAAAGAAGTATCAACAATCCATCAATATGCAGTGATAGTAGAACCCACAGCCTTCTGCATTAAAATGCAAACATGCTACCTGATGTGCTACTAACACAGCTTTAAAAAACTGCACCACAATAGTTATACTATTTGCTAACTACTTAAATCTGCTGCACATTGTAAACAGACTTAGCATGAGCAGCAGTAAACTTCTCTTCCCTTTAAGCTCACAATTCGTTGAAAATGCACTTGAAACCTAAATTTCTTGAAAAAATGCACCTGCCATAATGGGGGGACAGAGAGCCAAAACTTAGGACACATTTTAATATTTGGTCTTGCAAACTTAGAAAGTTAATAGAACAAGTTTTGCATTAGTACAAATTTTCTGAAGGCTATCAATTCTGAGGGTCAAATGACTGCCATTATTTTCCGACTTCAGTCATCAATGATTTGCCAGGGATTTTTCAGAAAAACACAATTTTATTAGAAACAGACTGAAAATATGAGGCAAAAATATGGAAATTCTGCAAAAACCTGGACAGCTGAAGGGTATTCTGCCTACCTTTTACACACACCTCTTTCCCTCTTACACACACACCTGTCTACCTCCCTCTTACACATACTCACACACACACACACACACACACACACACACACACACACACACACACACACACACACACACACACACACACACACACACACACACACAATCTACCTACTTGCCTACCTACCTATTGCTTTTATAAACTTAGAAAGTTGATAGAACAAGAAGTTTTGAATTAATCTGAATTTTCTGAAACAAATAAAATCTAAAGCTCAAAAGTATGTCATTATTTTCTTCAGTCCTCAATGATTTGCCAGAGAAACCACATTTTATGCGAAACAGACCAAATAAGGCAAAAATGTGGCACACACTGTGAATATCTGGTCAACTGACAGCTGCACTCAGGCACTACTTCTTATTAAAGCCTTGGTAAAAAAAAAATACCTTCAGGTTCTGTCAACAAAATCGTCGGAATAGATCATCAGCTCTGCATTAATTTCTATTTGCTGGCAAAAGGGAGAGAGCAGACCCATACCCATACAGCGACCAACATAAATACTGGACCTGTCTTACTTGGAGGGAACAGAACAGTTGTTTAAATTTCCATCCAAGTTCTAACTGCTGGCAGAAAACACACGGCAAATGAGCATCTGCTCAGCATCAGCCGCAAACATGGAAGTTGTTCCTTCTTCTCCTCTAAAAACTAAGGGCAAGCAGCTGCTTAGCCACTGCTTAACTGCAAACAGGGAAGTTTCTTTCTTGTTTTTTTTTTTTAAATAAATTGTGGATGAACAGCGCAACTTTTCTTTCTCCATTTACAGGCTTAGGTCATGGATGATGCTGGAAAGCCACATGGGTGCAAGTGAGCTCGCGGACCACTTGAGTTTATCATATGGACCTCCAGGGGTCTGCAGACCCCAGTTTCGGAAACACTGGTTTAATAAAAAATGGGAAACATCACACTGGCAACTAATGAAACATCTAAGTTGACATTGCACAATGCCGACACTTGCAAAGATGCCAAAAGGGCATTTTTCTGGGGGGTGGCAAACCACCCTGAACACCATACTCTATAACACTAAATATACTGACTCAGAGGTAGTGCAGCTATAGGAGTGAGGAAAAAGTTTCTTTATACCTTAGTTTCACAAACAAATCAAATGATCTGAAATGGGTTTCATGGGAATGAGCAGCACTCACACTCAGATGTGCAGAGTGATTTAATATTACTGTAACTTGCTTATAAGTTAGACTATCACTGACTGCATGAGTAATGTAGTTTTTTTGTAACATTAACTATTTTGTTTCTCTGCTTATGATATTATTTCTGCTTGATAGGTGTATAGTACCGCATCTTATATTGTTTGCTGTCTCCTGCAGTTTTTTTTTTATTTTTTTGTGTCTCTTGCAGTTTTGTTTTTTTTATTTTTTGTGTGTCTCCTGCAGTTTTTTTTTTTTTTAATTTTTTGTGGGGGAATGCATATGGGTTATTAAAGTGCTGGTTGATCCTTTACATCATCATCAGCATCAGTTCCCCTTTTCCCATAATGCCAGCCTCCTATCTTCTTTGAAAATCATACCTGACTGTTGCATGTCTTCTCTCACACAATCAGTTCACCTCTTTGCTGGATGCCCTCATTTCCTCTTGCCTTCTTCCTGTCTGCCCCAAATCTTCTTCACCAGATTGTCTTCTGCTTTCTTGTCCATGTGCTTGAACCACCATAATCTGTTATCTTTGACATTTTCTGCAAATGATTTATGTTCTTATTCATAGATTCATAGATTCATAGCCTGTTACTAGGCTAATGACCAGTGGGGCCTTTCAAAGCCTGGCCAAGTTCTCCCAAAAAAATAATGATGTCCTGCATCCAAATAGGACACTGAGGACCAGGCATTTATAAGCTACCTCTGTTCATGAGGGACATGGGTGCTAGGCCACATGTAAATTGCGCATTCCACATCCACTGCCTAGGTTGTGTTTAAACTGGGTAATAGATGAACTCAGCTTCACATGGATGGGAAAGTCTGTTCCATAAGAGGGGCAATCTCTGGGACACATATCTGTCTCTCCAGCATGTTCTGTTTAAGTTACAGACAAAATTCAGGTCCCCAGACTTTGTATTTCTCATACTCTTTGACTTACACATATGTTAGAGATTCATAAGTTTGGGGTTTGCAGATGCCTTGTAAGCCAAACATAGATCACCCCTCAGCAATCTATATGAGAATGAGTAGAAGGAAAGGGCTTTAAGGTGCTCTGTATAAGGCAGGTATATTACATCTTGTATTCTTTTGTAAGTAACCTCTGAGGTCACTCAAGTCACTGCATATGCCTAGTCAGGTACATACCAAAGGGAGCATTGTACTCTATGATTGGTCTGATAAAGGTGGAGTACAGTGGGATACTAACCTCTTTTGGACCGAGATGCCATGCCCTTGCTTAATGGTTGCAACAACATAAAAGGAGTTCCTCAACACTGTGGCCCCATAGTGGCCAAAGGTAAGGCTACTGTCTACGTGCATACCCAGATCCCTGACCATTGGGTCAACTCTTAGGAGTGCATTATCAACATGGTAATTAGCCGGGATGGCTGATTTCCCAAAAGAGGCAATTATGCATTTCTTAGCATTGAGTTTAAGATGGTGGCTTTGTCACCATTTCTTAGTCAGAGATAGACCTTCTTGAAGAATGCTGGTGTCTACACAGGAGTTGATGATAACTCCCAGCTTGCAATCATGTGCAAACTTAGTTAGCCATAAACCTTCAGCATTTGCTTCAATTTCAGAGAAATAGATGCCAAAAAGGAGCGGGCCCAGTACTGAGCCCAGGGAGACTCCGCTAGTGACTGGCCTCTTGCTGGAGATGACCTCACTTATTTTGACCTCCTGGGTCCTATCAGTGAGCTAGTTGGATAATCAGTGGGTGATAAAAGGGTTTATGCCTAAATGAGTGAGTTTGTCTATAATACCTGAGTGGGGTATTGTATCAAAATACTTGGCCAGGTTGAGGTAAGCTGTGTGCACAGTCTTACCTGCTTCCAGTGCTTTGGTGAGTCTTCAAAAAAGTCCACCAGATTTAATAGGCATGACCTTCCTTTAACAAAGCTGAACTGTGATGGGTCCAGTGTTTGCATTTTACCTATGTCCTCATTTATCATGTCCATGATGATTCTTTCCATTGTCTTACATATAAGGTTGGTAAAAATTATTAGCCTGTAGTTACCCGGATCAGTGTTTGGACCTCCTTTGTGCATGTGAATGACTGTAGCCATCTTCTGTTCCTTGGGCACAAAACCCAACTGAAGGCTGCAGTTGAAAATTGATACAAATAGACCAGAGAGGTCACATTTCATTCTATTTATTAAACATCCTAGGATGTTATTGGGGCCCATTGATGAAGTGTTTTTGGCCTTGGAAAGTGCATTAATGACCTGTTCTCTAAGAATGATTGGGAGTATTGCTATGTCGTATTTCGTTTGGGCTATTGGGAGGAGTTGTAAGGAGAAATTTGGGCTGAACCTGTCAGCGAAAAAGGTTGGCAATGGTCTCCGGTTCTATGTGGGTGATGGCATTTACAACAAGTTTTTCGCATTGTTGTGTATTTCTTCTGAGGTTACTGACATAGCTGTAGAAAGCTTTGCGGTTGACTTTTTCCTGAGAAGCTATTTTATTTCAAATTTATCCTTTGAAGTATTAACCCTCTTAGCTGCCTATTTAGATTGGTCAGGGGACTTTTATCATGTATGGCTTTGTTCCTGCTGCACTTGGCCAAGATTTGTTTTTTGTATAACTGATATTGTGCTTCTACCAGGGTGGCTTGTCTTTTGAGTTTGTCTTATTCTTAATGTGAGTAGGCACAGCTTGCTCTATACAGCTATCAATATGGCTGTACAGAGATTTCACAAATAGCTCAGTGTATTCAGTGTTGTTTACTAGGTTTGGGGGTGCTTGGAATTTAGCCAAGGTGTTGCTTAGTAAAGAGAGGTTAGCCTTGGAATAGTTTCTAAAGCTTTGTGGTTTCACTGGATTCCCAGATTTATTTTTTATTTCAAGTAATACTGCCTTATGGTCAGAGCTGATGACCAAAGATATTGCATAGGTGAGGAATATTAGCTCCCCGTGTTCATCAGTACAAGATCAAGGATGGTTGTATCCCTGACAGGAGAATGGACCAATTGTTCTAGGATGTTGGTATTAACAAGATTTAGGAATTGCTGGGCTTGTGCATTAGAGGTAGTATAGGATTCCCAATCTATGGAGGTGTAGTTGAGATACCCCATGATTATCGCATTGGGTTGAATGGTGAGGGACTCTAGTACATTGAGATAGGTAGTATGGGTTTCCTAAGACATTCAGGGAGACCTACCTATATGTTGCAAGGATGTGGTACAACATCCTGCTTATGGTGAGTTGCACATGTATGAGCTCCAGTGAGTCATACGCTTTAACTAGTCTGGATGTGAGATTAATCTTAATATCAACTGACACTCCTCCACCTTTAGTTCCCTCCTGTGCAGTAGCGGGTCTAAATGTGTGAAATTCATTATAACCTTGCTTTGTTAGGGTGCTCTTAGGGACTTTAACCCATCTCTCCTTTAATACTCAGATGTCTGCACTCTCCAGGGAGAGGAAGGCTTGCAGGAGTGGAGTTTCTTGTTAAGACTTCTAGCATTGAGCAGTACCACCTTCAGATATTTCCTCCTATTTTCAGTTAAGTTGGTAGGTTTATCAGTTTGAAGCACCAAATAGACCAGCAAGGCAGCACAGAGTTCAATAAATTTATTGAATACTTATATGAATAACAGACTAGTTTCGGCAAACAGCCTTCTTCAGTGTAATACAATGTAGTCAAGTTCCATTTTAATCATCATTTAAATACTTAGCAAGAGCCAATCAGTTTGGCATTGCCTAAAAAAGACACTATGGTAGTGGAAAAAGTCTTTGCCAATCCCTGAAAGCCTAGAAGGGTTAACTGCAGACTGTCCCTGGCAAAGCAGCATGGTCTGTCAACCAAGTCCTCCCAGGCCATCAGATATTGTACTCCCCTGGATTGAAACCAGAAGCTAAGCTAATTGTTAAAATAAATAATTTTCTCTTGGTCACATAGCATCATCCTTGAAGAAGGTAGCATGTCGCTCAGTGCTAGACTCATATCTGCCTGAGACACATAGTCAGCAAGCTTGATCATGTCTTGCTTCATATAGTCAAGGGAGGTACATCTCAGGTGATTAACACCTACATGGTCTATGACAAAGTCATACTGGTACCTGTAGTTCAATGACCTGAGTGCCTGTTTGACTTGATGGGTCCTAGCCCTGGAAAGGCAGCTAACCATGACTCTCTCCTTACTCAGTCTGGTGAGGGGGGACATTAGTGTTCCTCACTACAGAATCATCAATGATCAGGAAATTTGGTTGTGTGCTGGTTTGCCTTAAGCACTTAGCAGTGGAGGCATTGGATACGGTGTTACTATCTGGAGCTGCAAGTGATGTTTTAGTGGAGTGTCTACATGATGGCTGAGGATATATTCTTTGACTGTACTGTGCAGGAGGTCTTGGTGTTTTAGGAAGGCTACCTGCAAGTGCCTCAGCATAAGTACTTTTATGTGTAGGGTGTTTACCCTGTGCAGTAGGCAGGGTGCAAGTGTTACTGACAACCTCTATAGTATTAGTTTTGATTGTATGAGAGTTTTGCCTTCAGCATTAAAAGTATATTTACACCTCTTGCATATACTATCTGTTTTACTAAGAATATGTGGGTTGCCCGTGTACATGAAGTAATTGCTACAATGCCTCAGAATATTCATGTCAACCAGACTGGCCACAGAGACTAAGGAACCTCATATCCACAACCACTGATCTACTAGGAAAAAGTGAGGAAAACTTAAATATCGAACAAGACAATAAGACAAGCAACTTGATGAGCAATGTTCAGGTATGAGCAAAAGATGCTTTAGTAGTTAAAAAAAAAACTGTCTAGATAGTAATGCCATATGATTGCAGACCAGAACAGAGACACTTAGAATTAACAATTCCCAGCTCAGTAGGGTGAAGACTACCCTCTCCTCCCGCAAGACTGCAGACCACAAATCTTCGTAATGGAAAATAACTGGTTTGGAACCCAAATGCTTATACCAGAAAAAAGACACTTAGAATAACAGGCACAACAAGTCTTCACCAGCAATTCCAAGCTCAAAAGGGTGGAGGCTACCCTCTCTTCCCACAAGATCGCAGACCGCAAACCTTCCTAATGTAGAATAACTGGTTTGGAGCCCAAGTGATTAAATCAGAAAAATGTCTTCATTTCTTTGTCTGCCCCACAGGGTGCATCTTACCACCCCTCTCAGGCACTTCATCTCCATCACCTGTAGCTTCCTCAGCTGCTCTGTCTTTGCTGCCCAGGTAGTACTGGTAACACCACTGTTTTGTACACCTTATTTTTCAGCTTATGTGTGCTTAAACCAGAACTAAGACACTTTTAGAATAACAGACACAATAAGGATTCAACCAGCAATTCCCAGCTCAGAGAGATGTAGGCTATATTGTCCTGCCACAAAATTGAAACCACAAACCTTCCTAATGTAAAATTACTGCTTTGGAGCTGAAGTACTTAAACTAGAACAAAGACACTTAGAATAAAAGGCACAATAAGCCTTCACCAGCAATTCCCAGCTCAGAAGGGTAGAAGCTACCCTCCATACCTCTCAGTCTCTTAGAGCAAAAAATCTGGACAAAGCCACAAATAATAGGGGGACAAAGGCCCTAAAATAGGGACACATTTTAAATATTGCTCTTACCAACTTAGGGAGTTGATAGAATAACAGGTTTTGCATTGCCACAAATTTTCTGAATGATATGACGTCTGAAAGTCAAACCTCCACCATTATATTTTGACTTCAGTCCTCAATGATTTGCCAGAAAAACACAGTTTTATGAGAAACAGACCAAAAATATGAGACAAAAATCGGGACATTCAGTGAAAATCTGTGCAGTTGAGAAGTATACTACCCTCTCCTCCCTCAAGAATGTAGACCACAAACCTTCTTAACATAAAATAACTGGTTTGGAGCCCAAGTGCTTAAACCAGAACTAAGACACTTTTAGAATAACAGACACAATAAAACTTCAACAAGCAATTCCCAGCTTAGAAGGATGTAGGCTATCTCTACTGTCACAAAAGTATAGACCACAAACCTTCCTAATGTAAAATAACTAGTTTGGAGCCCAAGTGCATAAATCAGAAGAATGTCCTTGTTTCTTTGTCTATCCCATAGTGTGCACCCTACCACTCCTCTCAGGCACTTCATCTCCATCACCTCAACCGCCCTGCCTTTACTGCCCAGGTAGTACTGATCACACCACTGTTTTGTACTTACTTTTCAGCTTATTTGACATTCTTCTGTCATACACTACCCCTGAGACTCTATGCCAGTTGGCTACAGCACCTCTGATTCTAGCTTTGACCTCATCATTCAGACTTCTCCTCAGCCACCTGTTCCAGATTCTTGAAGCGGTTACCCTGTTCCATTATTTTCCATTCTCTCTCACTTTTCAGCTTCTTCTAATTTCCTCCATTTGTTGTCATTAGAACTGTTGCATCTGTACTCCGTTGCATCCCATGTGCCTTCAGTTTTGCATTCCATTCCCCTACCCTTTGCTAAAGTTCTTACTCAGAGTCTGCCTGTAAGGCAACATCATCTGCATACAGCAACTTTCTTTATCTGTACCCTCTGACCTGTTTGCTAATGTAGTCCATCACCAGTATGAAGAGCTTTGGGTTCAGAGCTGAACCCCAGTACACACCAACTCCCACTGGGAAACCCTCTGTGAGAACAGACACTGTTCTTACTTAAGTCACTGAGTCCTTGCTTGTGCTAATTTTACCAATGTTTCTGGGACACTGAACTACCACAGGATTGTCCAAATCAGCTTTCTTTGGACTTTGTCATATGCTTTCTCCAGTCCAGGAATGCCTAGTTAGACTCTTTCCTCATCTCTAGCTTCTTCTCAACTATTTGTTTCACTGCAAACATTGGGTCAGCTGTGCTGCATGCTGATCTGAATCTGACCTGCTCATCTCCCATCTTACTTTCTACGAGTCTGCATATTCATTTATCAAACACCCTCTGCAGAACTTTCATGCAATGAGACAGGAATCTGATACCTCTGTACTGCCCACAGTTATGAATGTCCCCTTTGATCTTGAACTCTGACACTAGTATGCTTTTTCTCCAGTCATCCGGGATACGCCTTTCTCTCCACATTGGTATGAGTACCCTCAGGAGCCATTTCACCCAGTATTTTTATGATATCTGCTGTGACCTCATCTGAGCCTACTACTTTCCCTGATTTAATTTTCCTTGGTGCTCTTCTTACTTATTAGGGTTATTTGATACAGATTAATGATGCCCAATTCTAAGAGTATGTGTAGGGAAGCAACCATCTGTTTTTCTTAAATGCATTATTGTTACTGTTTGCATTTGCTGGATATATCAGGTAGTCTTATGATATTTATCTGTAGGCAGTCAGCCAGTGCATGGATAAATAAAGTCTGGTTTGTTTGTCTGCATCAGTGCTACTGTTTGTATCTACTGAGCGTCATGGCAGGTGGATGACATAACTTTGCTACTGGACCTCAGGTTGCCTATGTTTGACATTTACAGCAGCCAGCCAGGGCATGGATAAGCAAAATCTAGTTTGTTTGTATGCATCAGTGTTACTGTTTGTATCTATTGAGCTCTAATGCTAGTCAAGTGCTAAGTGTATGAGCAATGTGATGACTCTTAGCCAGTGTCATGGCATATTGTGCCTCCATCTGCAATGATTATTACCTGCTGCTGGCTCCTCATTCAACCTGTCATCTTTATCAGCTGCCACTCCTTGTTATGCTGGAAACTGTGGTCCCTGCACTACAACCATTTTCTAAGTATAATATGGTATGAAATGATACACACACACACACACACACACACACACACACACACACACACACGCACGCACGCACGCACGCACACATACACACACACACAAAGTCAGCAGTTTTGCAGAGGTGGCAGGGGCATATTGGAGGGGACCTCCAGATGTATCCAGATACAGGAACCATGACTTGAGCAGACCAAAGACATGTTCTATGATATTTCTAGTTTGTGCTTGTGTAGTGTTGTAACCCTGCTAAGCTGGATTGTCTGGAATTTTCATAGGAGTCATGAGATGAGATTTTAGGACATAACTAGCATCTCTCTCTCTCTACATGTTCTTGTGAGAATTCACCTCTTGCAAACCTTAGGTACAGATCACAGATGTTTCATATGTGGGAGATGTGGAAATAGCCTAGGTGGCCTACACACACATTATAGATGATGCCTTGTGCATTACAGATCACCTGGCAGCTGATGGAGTGATATCTTTTTCTGTTCACATACTTCCTTCCCATTTCACCAGGTGGGGGTCTTTATTTTAATGTGAGCACAGTCTATTTCACCCAGTACCTCAGGGAAATGGACTATGGCATAGAAATGTTGCATGATGCTTGCTTCTTATCTGGAATACTTGGAAACTGCATATGCCCTCCCACATGCTGAAGCATTGCATTGAAGAACTGGTGGAGTATTCTTGAGCTAGATATGTGTAAAATCTGCACTGTGTCCCTGTATGACACTGAAAAATCCCTGTAGCTAAAATATGTAAAGCTACACATAACTATGTATCCAGAAGATGATTTGTCCATGATTTCTAGAAGGCCTTAGATAAGGCTGGCAGATTTATACTATTTCCTGGATGGTATTCCTGTCCATCCTGTAGCTGTTTACTATTTCTATTTCATTTAGCCCATGGTAGGTCAAATGTGGCCTATGCATTCACGGGTGATGTCTGGCAACAGCATCATCTTCTATGAAATCTTCTTACAAATAGGCTTACAATGGCTGTGGCAACCCCTGATTTTTTTCAAAAGTTTTCCTGTGGCTGTTTCCAGTATGTGCTGGAATTCGGAGTTAAGGAGAGCATGTCATGTTGACATGTATCTTGTACATTTCAGAATCACTCTGCCATTTTTTCCTTCATTAGCATACAGTACAGCTCATTATATGATCATTAGCATATTTTGCTACTGACTCTTGTTTTGCAGCCAGTCATGTGCACGGCTGCTTTCTGAATCACAAGCTCTCTGCTCATCATTGCTTGTTCGGCACACAGCTCAGCATGATGAACAGGCATTCATGAATCCTTGTGCACTTGTCTGCTATGTTGTTTTCATTGTTCCCCATCTCAGGCACCATGAGTCCATTCGGGGCCTAGAAATGTTTGACCATGTTCCATTCAGAGCCTATAGATTCATAGGTCAGTATTAGGTTAGCTGCTCTTAAGGACCATTTTAACCCTAGCCAAATTCCCTTGTTGTGCTTCAAATGAAATCTCATTTGGTGTTAGATTAGCCTTACCCATTCTATGGTCAATAATTATATACTACCCATAGGAAGAATAACTGGGATCATACCATAGATAATTTGGGGGAGCCATGCATGGGATAAAGTATTTAGAAACTGCCTCTGACAATTAGTAGTGCAGGAGACAGTACTGATGTTTCCCATCCATAGATCCAAGCAAGGATGAGCTTTTTTATGTGAATGTGCAGTATGCTCCAGAGCAGTGGTATCCTTTGTAAAATAAAACTGTTCATCCAATCTATTCTGTTGATACTGCAGTAGACATTTAGATCCACAGAGTGAGTATTTCTGATGTTATTTGACTTGATGATATGCAGTAAATCCATCAACTAATCCTTAGTCCCACTAGGGGCTTCAATATCCTAGACCTGGTCATTACCAACATGGGAAATCAATGCTCCACACTTATGGTCACCCCCTCATTGATCAGGTCTGACAAAAAGCTAATCACCCTTGACATCCACATCCCACCCCCCAATAAGGAAACCTCCATAAAAAAAACTTCTCCAAAGCCAACTTCATGCTACTCAAGTCGAAAGTAACAAACTTAATGACACCCATGCAGACAGGAACTGAAAGTTCGACTGCTGAATCCTACACTAAGGCACTGTACGAGCACATCCACTTGTGCATGAATCGTGCCATCCCCAATAGAACCAAGATGCTCTCCTCCAAAAAAGGAAGCCAATCTGGTGGCCCCTTGCCATAAACAAACTTTACAACAAAAGGAAGAAACTATTGCAGAAAAAAGGAAAATCCCAGGATGCAAAAAACTCCCTTACCAGCCTCAGTAAGAAGCTGAGATCCCTGATAAAATCCTCCAAAGCTAGTTACGAAAATAAAATTGCCAAAGATTCCAAAGACAACCACAAGACATTCTATAGCTATGTCAAGAATCTAAATGGCAATGTTCAGATCTGCTCTGAGCTACAACCGAATGTCATTAAATATACTGATCCCAAGGATATTGCCAGTATCCTGGCAGATCAATTCAGTGCAAGCATCACCCTCTCTCACCCCCTAAAGGCCTCATCTCAATACCGAAAGATTGCCAGATTCCGGTAATAATGGCCACACAGGTAAAAAATGCACTCTCCAAAGCTAAGAATACAGCATCCATGGGACCAGACGATATCCCAGGCAGTGTACTACATGAACTACAAAATGAAGTGGCACCTCACCTAAGTGTCATGTTTAATCATAGCCTCACCTCAGGCTTTGTGCCCACTGAGTGGTGCACAGCTACAGTTATCCCACTCCAGAAGGGGGGGGGGGATCCACCTTGGATCCCGGGCACTACTGCCCCATCAGTCTGACGAGCCTGATCTGCAAGGCCATGGAACGTATTATCATGGAACTTATAAACAAACCTTCAAAACTGGACCCCATGCAGTTTGGGTTCGTGAAGGGCTGATCTTGTCTCCTGAACCTGATTGACTTCTTTGAATCAGTCTCCAGAGCCATGGACAAGGGTAATGAAGAAAACCTTCCAACTGCTGTGGTGAAGCTGCCAAATCAAGAACAAAAACACAAACTAGGACAGATGAATCACCAAGGCTATCGCTAAGTATCCAAAGGTTGAAACAAAGTTGCTGACGAACTAGTCCACAAAATACATCCAATGTCCATTTTAAAATGAATTTAATGATTCCAGTTTAAAAGAAAGTAAGAAGATAAAAGTCCCAGGGTGCTCACAAACGATAAGCACTTTCGAATTAATCTTCATCAGATCGTAAAAAAGTTGGGACATTCTTTACTTTTATATAAATATTTTTACATTTGATTGGCCAATACCAACTTATACATTTTAATTGACCCATGTCTGCTTTAGTTTTCTCATCTCATTTGAACCTGTAAGGCCAATAGAAATTCCATACTAAAGTCACACCCATAAAAGCATTTTTTTACCTAATATGCAAATTGGCTGAAAAAAAAACAACCAATGAGATTCAACAATGGTCCATTTTAACCAATCAGAATCATGGGTATACATATTTGACAGCTTGATGCCTCCTTCTTTCGTTTATTTAGTTCATGACAAATACTCTATTTCATAAAACTTGTATATGAATAATATATTCTAATTAATTCTTTCTTTTTTCTATACTGAAAGAATCTTTCAGGACTTTGAATTCAAAGAACTTCCATAAAAAGCTGATTACAGTATCATTTTGGTGTATAGGTTGTTTGCCAAACCAAGGCAAAGGTCATTCATCTTATAATTCCGATGTCCTTATGATGGTCTACTAGGCTTGCCATCGCAATAAACAGCAAGCCTTGAGTCATGATGTCATGCTTAATTGTCAACAATGATGATGTTTTTCTATATTATTCACTTGTTTAACAACTTGTTTTGACAAGATTTAATACACATGCCGATTCAAATAATGCTTTTCCCAAGCTTGATTATTAACAGTGATGGAAATATATATCTCCCACTGAAAGTATTGTAAAAGAGAATCACCATCTCTCAGTTCATTTAAACTTAAATTAAGTTTTTACATGGTTTTTAAACCTGTGTAAGGTAGCGTAATAAGTTAACCAGTTACAAACCTTCTTCCTCTTTTCCCAGAGTAACTGGTATCCAGTGATATCACAGATTTTAGACGTTTGTCATAGGGCCATCAATTGAAGTATTGTCTAACCACCAATGAGTTGGATAGGACTTGATGTATGTTCCTAATAACAAATTGCTTATAACTCACTCCTCCTCCAGAGATACAAAATCTCTCTCAAATGCACAAACATATGTAAATACTAACACTGCCCCACTTCCCTGCGACGATCTACCTACAAGAACATCCTCCTTCTTTCATTTGTTTAATTTCTGACAAATACACTATTTCATAAGACTTATGTGTAAATAGTATATTCTAATTAATTCTTTATTTTTTTCTCTATACTGAAAGAATCTTTCAAAACTTTGCATTCAAAGAACTTCCATAAGAAACTGATTGCAATATCATTTTGATGCATAGATTGTTTACCAAACCAAGGCAAAAGTCATTCTTCTTATATTTAAATGTCCTTACGATGGTCTACTAGACTTGCCAACACAATAATCGGCAAACCTTAAGTCATGATGACATACTTAATTGTCAACAATGATGATGTTTTACTATACTGTTCATTTATTTGTCATCTTGTTATAGCAAGATGTAATACACATGCCGATTCAAATAATGCTTTTCCCAAGCTAGATTATTAACAACAATGGAAATATACATCTCCCACTGGAAGTACTGTAAAAGAGGATCACCATCTCTCAGTTCATTTAAACTTAAATGAAGTTCTTTCATGCTTTTTAAATCTATATGAGGTAGCGTGATAAGTTGGCCAGTTACGATCTTACTTCCTCTTTAGCCGGATTAACTGGTATCCAATGATATCACAGATTTCAGGCGTTTGTCATGGGGCCATCAGCTAGAGTATTATCCAGCCACCAATGAGTTGGATGAGACTTGATGTACGTTCCTAATAACAAATTACTTCTAACTCGCTCCTCCTCCAGAGATACAGAAACTCTCACTAATGCACAAACATTGTCATGGTAATCAAGTATTTGAAAATGCTCTGTCTCCATAGATGAGGGAGAATCTCTTCTCAGTGAAAATCCCTTATTGATATTTGTATTTCCCATTTTCATTGTAAAATTGTTCTTTATCACAATAACAATAATTTTTCTTTTTCTTTGTGAATTTGACCATTACATTTACTTATGATCTGTGCCGTGTGCATAACCTTCCAAGTATAATGAATATTATTAATTTCATAAGCAATAATGTTATCGCTTATTTCTTTATTTGATATTAACAGAGCTGGAAATATAATCTAAATATCAATTTAAGCTATGTATGAGTAGGGTATTGCAAACTTGAATAATAATAGGATAAAGGCTTTTTACACTGGTATAGTGTCCGATGGCTTTTTGTCTCAATTAGGTGAATACATTTCAATGAATATCACTTGTTTTTACTCTCTTGTAGACTGTAATTTGTTACTAAAACAAAATGTAAGACATTTATCCATATTCTTCCATACTTACTTAATATTCTCACATATGTTTATTCAACTTATAGTAGGTCTTCTCATCTTCAAGATGGGTTTTAGCGGAATGATACTATTTAAACCTGGTAATTGATCAGCTCATAAATTAATTATCCAATTTGTTTCTCTTATTTCTGTTATATTTTCTATGTCTCCTTTTCTTGGACCAAGGTATACAACCTCCATGGCTTTGAATACAAATGAGTGGTCTTTGTGATAGCTAACATGCAATGCCAGTGCACTATGAGGGTCATTATTAATGATGTCCCTTTGGTGTCTCTGTATTCGTTTCTTAAACATTTGATTAGCCTTGCCCGCATAAAAAGATGGACAAGATTTGCATGTAGCAAAATAGATCACATTAGTGGTAATACACGTGGCCTTAACATTAAAGATGAAAGTTCTCTTTGTTCTTGGATTTTCAAATTGATTGCTACTGTCTATAAATGGACAAGCAACACAATGACCACATCTGAATGTACCTTTGTTTTTACTATTCCCATGGGTATTGCATAATAATCTTTTTAAGTTCTTTTTATTCTTAAAACCAAATATTGGTCTATCTCCCACTATATCCTTTAATTGTGGGTCTTGTGTTAATATCAGCCAGAATTGTTTTATCACTTCTTGGATTTGATAGTTGTCAGAGCTGTAGGTTAATAAAACCCTAATTCTCTCCTTTTCATCCATGGTTCTATTACATTCATTATTATCAGTGACCTTCAAGTCTTGTTCTCTATAACCTCTTTCCCTCAAGTTCTTCTGTAAAAATTCGACCTCTTTGTCACATGTAACTTTTTGACTACAACATTTATGGATCCTTTTAACCTCATTACACATGATGTTCTTTGTAATATGTCTGGGATGCATGCTGCTCTTTAACAAATAATGGTTCCTCCACGTATCTTTTCTATGTAATTCAATATCTAAGGTTCCTGTTTCATTAAGAATTATGTTAACATCAAGGAAGCATACTGTTTTCCTAGAATAACTAGCTGTAAATTTTAGAAATGTTGTAGTAGAGTCAAGATAAGTTTTGAACTGCTTGAGTTGTTCAATCTCTACTTGCCATGAGATAAACGAATCATCCACAAAATGCCCATAATACAGAATGTGCTCATGCCATGGGTTATTAGAATGAAGAACATGTTACATTTCCCAATTTACTAAGACTAAATTGGAATAACGATTGGCAAAGGGGGTGCCCATGGCAACCCCCATCTCTGTAAGTAGATTTTGTTGCCATACACAAAATAGTTATTCTCCAGTATCAATTCAAGTAAAGTGCAAATAACATATGTCTCTGCTGAAGTCTTTTCTGATAATATTCTTCTTATTGAATCTATTCCAATGTCATTAGGGATTGTGGTGAAAAGATTATTTACATTGAGGATGGTTAAGAGGAGATCGTGATGGTCAGTAATTCTCCTCATTGTGATATTTATTTTATGTAAAAAATCATCTGTGTCCCTCAGGACTGTATCATAAGATGTCAGAAGTTCTCTTAATTCTTTTTCAACATACAGGGACATGTTTTCTGCAATCCAACCCTGACTGGAAACTATGGGATGTAAAGGTGGATTCAAAAGATCTTTATGTATTTTGGGGAGTCCATTTATAGTTGGAATAGTCAGTTTAGGTACACCTAAAAAGTTGAATGATGATTTGTTTATCTTATGGCAAGGAGAGATTGAACAATTCAAGCAGTTCAAAACTTATCTTGACTCTACTACAACATTTCTAACATTTACAGCTAGTTATTCTAGGGAAACAGTAAGCTTCCTTGATGTTAACATCATTCTTAATGAAACAGGAACCTTAGATACTGAATTACATAGAAAAAATACATGGAGGAACCATTATTTGTTAAAGATCAGCATGCATCCCAGACATATTACAAAGAACATCATGTGTAATGAGGTTAAAAGGATCCATAAACGTTGTAGTCAAAAGTTACATGTGACAAAGAGGTCGAATTTTTACAGAAGAACTTGAGGGAAAGAGGTTATAGAGAACAAGACTTGAAGGTCACTGATAATAACGCATGTAATAGAACCATGGATGAAAAGGAGAGAATTAGGGTTTTAATAACCTACAGCTCTGACAACTATCAAATCCAAGAAGTGATAAAACAATTCTGGCCAATATTAACACAAGACCCACAATTAAAGGATATAGTGGGAGATAGACCAAGATTTGGTTTTAAGAATAAAAAGAACTTAAAAAGATTATTATGCAATACCCACGAGAATAGTAAAAACCAAATAGGAGGCCATAAAGGTACATTCAGATGTGGTCATTGTGTTGCTTGTCCATTTACAGACAGTAGCAATCAATTTGAAAATCCAAGAACCAAGAGAACTTTCATCTTTAATGTTAAGGCCACGTGTATTACCACTAATGTGATCTATTTAGCTACATGCAAGTCTTGTCCGTCTTTTTATGTGGGCAAGACTAATCAAATGTTTAAGAAATGAATACAGAGACATCAAAGGGACATCATTAATAATGACCCTCATAATGCACTGGCATTGCATGTTAGCTCTCACAAAGACCACTTATTTGTATTCAAAGCCATGGAGGTTGTATATCTTGGCCCAAGCAAAGGAGACATAGAAAATATAACAGAAATAAGAGAAACAAAATGGATAATTAATTTACGAGCTGATCAATTACCAGGTTTAAATAGTATCATTCCACTAAAACCCATCTTAAAGATGAGAGAACCTACTATAAGTTGAATAAACATATGTGAGAATATTAAGTACATATGGAAGAATATGCATAAATGTCTTACATTTTGTTTTAGTAAGAAATTACAACCTACAAGCGAGTAAAAACAAGTGATATTCATTGAAATTTATTCACCTAATTGAGACAAAAAAACATCTGACACTATACCAGTGTAGAAAGCCTTTATCCTATTATTATTCAAGTGTACAATACTCTACTCATACATAGCTTGAATTGATATTTAGATTATATTTCCAGCTCTGTTAATATCATATAAAGTAATAAGCGATAACATTATTGCTTATGAAATTAATAATATTCATTATACTTGGAAGGTTATGCACTCGGCACAGATCATAAGTAAATGTAATGGTCAAATTCACAAAGAAAAAGAAAAATTATTGTTATTGTGATAAAGAATGATTTTACAATGAAAATGGGAAATACAAATATCAATAAGGGTTTTTCACTGAGAAGAGATTCTCCCTCATCTATGGAGACAGAGCATTTTCAAATACTTGATTACCATGACAATGTTTGTGCATTAGAGAGAGTTTCTGTATCTCTGGAGGAGAAGTTAGAAGTAATTTGTTATTAGGAATGTACATCAAGTCTCATCCAACTCATTGGTGGATGGATAATACTCTAGCTGATGGCCCCATGACAAACGCCTGAAATCTGTGATATCATTGAATACCAGTTACTCTGGCTAAAGCGGAAGTAAGATCATAACTGGCCAACTTATCACGCTACCTCATATAGATTTAAAAACCATGAAAGAACTTCATTTAAGTTTAAACGAACTGAGAGATGGTGATCCTCTTTTACAATACTTCCAGTGGGAGATGTATATTTCCATTGTTGTTAATAATCTAGCTTGGGAAAAGCATAATTTGAATCGGCATGTGTATTACATCTTGCTATAACAAGATGTCAAATAAATGAACAGTATAGAAAAACATCATCATTGTTGACAATTAAGTATGTCATCATGACTTAAGGTTTGCCGATTATTGCGATGGCAAGTCTAGTAGACCATCGTAAGGATATCGGAAATATAAGATGAATTACTTTTGCCTTGGTTTGGTAAACAATCTATGCACCAAAATGATATTGCGATCAGTTTCTTATGGAAGTTCTTTGAATGCAAAGTTTTGAAAGATTCTTTCAGTATAGAGAAAAAAATAAATAATTCATTAGAATATACTATTTACACATAAGTCTTATGAAATAGTGTATTTGTCAGAAATTAAACAAATGAAAGAAGGAGGATGCTCTTGTAGGTGGATCGTCGCAGGGAAGTGGGGCAGTGTTAGTATTTTCATATGTTTGTGCATTTGAGAGAGTTTTGGTGTCTCTGGAGGAAGAGTG
Source organism: Protopterus annectens (assembly GCF_019279795.1). Lineage (NCBI taxonomy): Eukaryota > Metazoa > Chordata > Ceratodontiformes > Protopteridae > Protopterus > Protopterus annectens. The sequence continues at coordinate 1,453,858,171 of NC_056737.1, forward strand.
AGTTATAAGCATTTTGTTATTAGGAACATACATCAAGTCCTATCCAACTCATTGGTGGTTGGACAATACTTCAGTTGATGGCCCTGTGACAAACGCCTAAAATCTGTGATATCATTGGATACCAGTTACTCCGGGAAAAGCGGAAGTAAGATCATAACTGGTTAACTTATTACGCTACCTTTCACAGGTTTAAAAACCATGAATAAACTTCATTTAAGTTTAAATGAACTGAGAGATGGTGATTCTCTTTTACAATGCTTTCAGTGGGAGATGTATATTTCCATCACTATTAATAATCAAGCTTGGGAAAAGCATTATTTGAATCGGCATGTGTATTAAATCTTGTCAAAACAAGATGTTAAACAAATGAATAATATAGAAAAACATCATCATTGTTGACAATTAAGCATGACATTATGACTCAAGGCTTGCCGTTTATTGCGATGGCAAGCCTAGTAGACCATCGTAAGGACATCGGAAGTATAAGATGAATGACCTTTGCCTTGGTTTGGCAAACAACCTATACACCAAAATGACACTGCGATCAGCTTTTTATGGAAGTTCTTTGAATTCAAAGTCCTGAAAGATTCTTTCAGTATAGAAAAAAGAAAGAATTAATCAGAACATATTATTCATATACAAGTTTTATGAAATAGAGTATTTGTCATGAACTAAATAAACGAAAGAAGGAGGCATCAAGCTGTCAAATATGTATACCCATGATTCTGATTGGTTAAAATGGACCATTGTTGAATCTCATTGGTTGTTTTTTTCAGCCAATTTGCATATTAGGTAAAAATGCTTTTATGAATAGCTTATGGGTGTGACTTTAGTATGGAATTTCTATTGGCCTTACAAGTTCAAATGAGATGTGAAAACTAAAGCAGGCATGGGTCAATTAAAATGTATAAGTTGGTATTGGCCAATCAAATGTAAAAAAATTTATATAAAAGTAAAGAATGTCCCGACTTTTTTACGATCTGATGAAGATTAATTCGAAAGTGCTTATCGTTTGTGAGCACCCTGGGACTTTTATCTTCTTACTTTCTTTTAAACTGGAATCATTAAATTAATTTTAAAACAGACATTTAATGTATTTTGTGGACTAGTTCGTCAGCAACTTTGTTTCAACCTTTGGATACTTAGCGTTAGCCTTGGTGATTCATCTGTCCTAGTTTGTGGACAAGGGTAAGGTGGTCCACATATCCTATCTGGACCTCACCAAGGCCTTCAACACCATCCCCCGCTCTGGAATCATAGATAAACTTACTAATCTGGGCATTAATCCCTACATCACTCAATGGGTTGCCAACTTGCTTACTGACAAAACCCACACTTTAAAAGTCGCTGACTTCAAATCTAGCTCCAGACAAGTGACAAGTGGAGTACCTCAGGGTTAAGTCTTGGGACTGCTCTTTTTTGGCATCTGCTTCTCTGAATTACAGACCAACACTAAGGGACTCTGGCTAACAAAGTGTGCAGATGACTGCAAACTGGGAGCCATTATTGAATCCTCAAATGATGTGGATATTCTACAAAAGGGCCTTACAGAAACAAATGATTGGTGCCAGAGCCATGGTAAAAACATGTACCCGTCAATTACCACATAGGTGGCAGTACACTAAACACTGAAAGTGTGATAAGAGACTTAGGGACACAGGTGGACAGTGGTCTCACCTTCTATAACCACATTGCCACATTTGCCACATTGCCAGACACAGGTCACCTCTCAGCAGTCTTGTATACTTTAATAAGATATCACTGTGGGCATTCCAGCTGTTCTGTGTGTCTGGACAGATACATCGCATTATACTCAATAAATGTTCTAATGAGAGTTGAGTAAAGGGGAACAATGAGCATTTATATCATGTTATCGAAAGATGAAAATAGCGAACGCTATTTCATCAGCCCCAAAACATCTAAACATGAAAATATCCAACATTCAGAACACTGAATTTTTCCCCATGGAAAAAATTTGCTGCTCTGAAACACATACAACACAAGCACATCAAACAAACAGCAACCACACGCATACACTTAAATTCCTACATCTAACGCTACAGTAACTAAATATACACTACTATCTACCCACTTACCTTAACCCAAACCCTAACCCTAAGGTCCATCACTATCACACACTCACTTAAACCGCCCCTAACCCTAAAATCTGTCACTATCACACAAACACCTAACCCGCGCCCTAACCCTAACTCACTTAACCTGCCCCTAACATACAAACAATCGCACACTTACCTGAACCTAACCCGTAACTTTCCACCACAGCGCTAAGAATAGCGAAGCCACAGAAATGGCCAACCAAATTCTTTCTCGAGGAAAGAATTCGCTGTTCTGCAGCTTCGCTATACTTAGCATTTGCTGAATAGTGTTCGATATCAAAACATTCAAAGTTTTAATACTTCAATGTTCTGATGTAGACCCAACAATGACATCCCTAGATTAAGACTTAATCCCTTTGTGTATAAACTATGCAATATAGAATGACTTTCTTATCACAATTAACACATGTTGGTCAAACGTTAGGTCACTGCCCACATAAATTCCCAAATTGCAAACAACTGGGTCAACTCATGCGACATATTGCCAATGTGGTAGTTCCTTGGTATAGATGACATTCCGAAGGATACAATAATGCATTTTTTAGCATTTTGTTGTAGTCCATGATTTTGGCACCAGGTTATTTATTTGGGATAAACCTTTCTGCAGGATAGTTAAGTCATTTGGGGATTCAGTGGCTGCTCCTAGCTCACAGTCATCTATAAACTTAGTCAGCCACAGCCCTTTGGTATTGAATTTTAGAGTCTATATCATATAGTCAAAGCTTTAGATAATTGAATACCTAAAGCTCGACACCTAAACAGTGAAAGCTATAAACCGCAAATGGCCACTTCCGCAAATTTTTTCATAGGGAAAAAAATTGCTTGGCTGTTATCAGGAATCTGCCCTTTTCTCCACTGTAGAGCAATCTTGGAGTTGGTATATTTAGTTGGGAGGGCACAATTAGTGTTTGAAAGTTTTTTATTTGTCCAGCCAAACAATTTTTTCCCCTATGAAAAAAATTTGTGGAAGTGTCCGTTCGTGGTTTACAGCTTTCGCTGTTTAGGTGACGGGCTTTAGGTAGTCGATTACTTAAAGCTTTGATTATCTAACATAGACCCAAATTTTACTTCACTGAAGTAGATGCTAAACACGATTTCCCAGAACAGAACTCTGGGGGACTCCAGTAGTGACTGGTCACTTTGTGGAAGTAACTTTCCCTATTTTGATTTCCTGCATCCTATTTGTGAGCAATTTGGCAATCCATCTTGTGGGGGGGGGGGGTTATTCCTAGTTTATTTAGCTTTTTGCCTATGCCTGAGTGGGGATCATGCCAGAAGCCTTGGCCCGATTGAAGTACATGGAGTGCATCATTATACTTTGCTATTGGATGTGCGAAGAAAATGAAAACACTGTCATCTGCATTAACATGTCTGGCAGGAGATTTGTGTATATTCTCAGATTAACTTGTACTGTATGCCAGCATGTCTAACTGTGAAAATATAAATATGTTTTTAAAATGTTGAGTATATCCTTGTTTATATAAAATGTTTAAAGAATCTGTCAGTGTTTTGATACATTTCTAATTGTACATGTTTGTGAGAAATATTCTAAAGTACAACCTGTATGTGGAAAATCAGCTGATCAGCAGGTGATGTCATTAGAATGTTCCTGGTTGCTATGTGATTATTTGAACAGATGACTGACATGAAAAAGAACTTTTTCAAACAGCTGATTGTTATTGTTAAAATAAGACAGCTGAGACTGTTAATCTAGACTATAAAAGAGACTGCTGAAGACAGTCATTTTGTTAAGAGTTGCAGTCAGTTGCAGTGCTGTGTACTGGATAACCAAGAAAAAGGACTCACCAATAACTGTAAGCCTGTCTTTGCCTTGCTGTTATGTTTTAGATTAGATCAGGAACAGTATTATTTAGTTAGATTAGGAAAGTTTAGTCATTTAGATAGATTTTTTTTCTAAAATGATGAACTTCTATCCTACAGTTCAATTTTATATTTCTGGTGATTAAATTCTGTTTTTTACTGAAAAGTTATTGATTTACATTTTTTTAATAATCATTTTACTTGTTATTAAATGTTTTTCATTACTTTGCATTGTGGCTGAATAATCAGTGTGTTCTTTAGAGATTTGAGCATGTTTATACCTGTTTGATACTCCCCAGGTCACCTCAAATGTCTGGCTGCTTCTGGTCATAGCTGTCATTTATTTTTATATTTAATTTTTAATAGATGAACCCCTTTTAAGGGCATGTAGATCTGTCTGACTCTGGTGGCAATGTACACCATTTGTACTGGGGAGTGGACTGAGCTGGAAATCTGTGTCAGGCTTCCCATAACTGTTTGAATGTGTGAAATTTGAGTTTATTTTGAGTGTGAGTAAGTCAGAGGTTTTAAACTAGAACACATTGCTCTGAAGTCTTACAGATTAGGGATTACATTTATGGTAGACAGAGGTATATAGTCCAGTGCAGGAAACAGAGCATGTCCCTATTGTGCTCTTAAAGGAAATTATGGAATTTTACTCTTGTGTGCTCTGCACTGTGATGTTTTCTGTGATGCTCCCACACTGGAGTCTGTGGTGAGGATTGCGGCTCCTTAATTACTGACTTGGGTTTTAAGTGGGGGATGTAACATTATTGGTAGCAGTCTGGTGGGATATTAACTGGACATCACAGGATGTGTTTTTATGCTGATTTTTCTCTTTTGTACTCTGCATTGACTTATTGATTTTACAGATTTCCTTATATAATCAGTTGCTTATTGTATAATACCTGTATTTTTATAAGTAGACTGTTTCTATTCAAAAATGCAGCTCTGAAACATGTTAAACAAACTGATCTTGCATATAAATAAGAATTCTTCTTTTTACTCGAGAAAGGCATTATTAACTGCAATAATTTTTTTAGCTTAGATTAATGATAGAGAAAGCATTCTTCTTTTATTAAAACACAGCTTTTGGGTGAAAGAAATTACTTCACAAACTTACAATAAATAATCAGTTCTCATTAATCAGTGACATGTTTGGCATTCTGTGTTAACACTTATACTTTTTTTTTATATGCAGTTCTTCTAAGTCTGATTATTCTTTCTTTGTAATTAATTATGTAGTACATGTGCAAAAAGTGTTTATATATATATATATATATATATATATATATATATATATATATAGGGATTGTGTGATCTCAGTGTTAGTATAAATGTATAAATAACTGGCTGGGGGAGTGGGGTGTACAGCGATGTTTGCTCTGAGAGTGTTGATGGAAAAGTACAGAGAAGGTCAGAAGGAGTTGCATTGTGTTTTTGTAGACTTAGAGAAAGCATATGTGACAGGGTGCCTAGAGAGGAGTTGTGGTATTGTATGAGGAAGTTAGAGTTTCAGAGAAGTATGTAAGAGTGGTACAGGATATGTACGAGGGTAGTGTGAAAGCGGTGAGGTCTGCAGTGGGAGTGACGGATGCGTTTAAGGTGGAGGTGGGATTACATCAAGGATCAGCTCTGAGCCCTTTCTTATTTGCAATGGTGATGGACAAGTTGACAGACGAAATCAGACAGGTGTCCCCGTGGACTATGATGTTTGCAGATGACATTGTGATCTGTAGTGAGAGTAGGGAACAGGTGGAGGAGACCCTGGAGAGATGGAGTTATGCTGTAGAGAAAAGAGGAATGAAGGTCAGCAGGACTAAGTCAGAATATATCTGTGTGAATGAGAGGGAGGGTAGAGGAATGGTGAGGATGCAGGGAGTAGAGGTGGCGAAGGTGGATGAGTTTAAATACTTGGGGTCAATAGCTCAGACTAATGGTGAGTGTGGAAGAGAGGTGAAGAAGAGAGTACAGGCAGGATGGAGTGGGTGAAGAAGAGTGTCAGGAGTGATTTGTGACAGACGAGTACCAGTAAGAGTGAAAGGGAAGGTCTACAAGAGGGTAGTGAGACCAGCTATGTTATATGATTTGGAGACAGTGGCATTGACAAAAAGGCAGGAGTTAGAGCTGGATGTGGCAGAGTTAAAGATGTTAAGATTTGCACTGGGTGTGATGAGGGTGGACAGGATTAGGAATAAGTATATTAGAGGGTCAGCCCAGGTTGTAAGGTTTGGAGACAAAGCCAGAGAGGCAAGATTACGTTGGTTTGGACATGTGCTGAGGAGAGATGCTGAGTATATTGGGAAAGAGATGCTAAGAATGAAGCTACCAGGTAACAGGAAAAGAGGAAGGCCTAAGATAAGGTTTATGGATGTACTGAGAGAGGACATGCACGTGGTTGGTGTGACAGAGCAAGATGCAGAGGACAGGAAGAAATGGAAACAGATGATCCGCTGTGGTGACCCCTAACAGGAACAGCTGAAAGAAGATGATGAGTGGGGTGTATAACCCCCTCACAGGGGAGTGCAAGGGGACTTGCCCCATGCAAAAACACTGGCTGTTGGTTTAATACACTCTGGGGTAACCTCTTCAGCTTGCACAAAATGTGTCATTCTGAATGCATTCGAGTTTTAGACATTGATCTGTAGGGTGTCAGGACACTGCACAGTCAACACATTGATAAATATATATATATATATATATATATATATATATATATATATATATATATACACACACACACACACACACACACACACACACACACACACACACACACATATATATATGTGTGTGTGTGTGTGTGTGTGTGTGTGTGTGTGTGTGTGTGTGTGTGAAAATTGAAGCATTAAAATTCAGTACCATATCAGTTGACTGTAAAAGTAGTCGAGTGCAATGACGGTATTCTGTAGACCAAGACTCAGTTGGCAGTGGTGCTCATTACTTAATTCTTACCCCAAGTTACACATATGAAAATATTCTTACTAATCAATACTATGCTGTAAGTATACTGCAGTAATATCAAAACAATAGTCTACAAATCTAGTCTGGTTTCAGTTGCCCTGTTACAAATAACAATCACTCATCTGTAGATCTCAGGAAGGACAGTGCTAAATATTAACTGGACAGAATGAACAGAAAGTTATAGAAGCAATGGTGTGCAAACTGCACAGTAGTAACAGCATAATCAACAATTGTGAAAGTTGTGTATTTATTGTATAAAATTCAAACTCTAAAACAACTGCAAATTATGAATCAGGACTATTCTTACAAATCCTTTTAAATTGCAATCTTATCACAGAACCACAGCAACCCATGACAGGTAGAGAACACTTGACTCATATAGTCTAACAGATACTTTACCCAATAGAGAGGTTGTCATCAAGTGCTGTTTTGTAATAGCTTTCTTACTGCTCATTTCAAAATGTTACTCCATTCTGTTTTGCCATTTTTGCCCTACCAGGTTCTGATGAAGACTTCTGTGTTGCAGCATAATATTTTATTAAAAGAAAGTGGTTGTATATGTCACTTTAGAGACAACTAGAAAAGACTGAGTCTCTTGAGAGAAAAAAAAAGTAAAAGTACATGTGAAATTGTTCAGTATATAATCTGTGAAACATGTAATTAATATCTGGCCAAAACTGCTGAAGGGTCACATCGTAAAAGAAACAACAGAAAAATGAGCTGCATTTTCTTAAATGATGACCTTAGAGACAATTGAGAATAGTAGTACATTGGTTCAAGTATACTGCGGTGGTGGTGCTGCGGTAGCGTTGTCGCCTCACGGTAAGATGCTGTCCTGTTCAATTCTCAGCTAGAGCGTCTACTTTGTGGAGACATGCGTGAATGGGCGTACCTTCGTTGAAGGTTGTGTGTCAGAGCTGGCAACTCGGCACGTAAAAATCTACTGCCAATCATTAGCGGACCGGAGTTCCGCTGTGGCGACCCTTAACCGGGAAAAGCTGAAAGACACAACAAGTACATTGATTCAAGTAAATGATGTGAAATGACTTGCTATAAATATTAAGAAATAAAACGTGGTATGCATGCATTTGGATTGTACTATATATTAATTATATTTTGACTCATGATGCATATTGCTCACTGTTCTTTGTAACAATGCAAACCCTGTGATATGGAAATAATGTTTTATCTTTTATTCATTTAGAAAATTAATAGCAAGAGAAGCTACAATGAATCTGACACTATGTCTGCAGAAGCATACAGTCTTACAGAGACCTTCAGACAATTGCTCTTAGTTACTCTGTAGCATTGGATTAAATCTTTTATCATCCATTATAATATGCAGTCTTAGTACATTGGGACTGTAGAAAAATAAATTATTTCACTTATTATTATGCTGGTATTGTTAATGAACTATGTCCATTTGTTTTATCTTGTTAATATTCATGACTATTACTTATGACCATTAATATGATGTATGCATAATTCCCATAAGGTTTGTTGTATATTGTAGGGACTACACATAAAAGTAGAGGCAGAATTCCTAAAACTCAACAATAAGAATAAATAGCAATATACCTAAAATGTACTACCTATTTATAAAACTTATAAACAAGTCTAATTGGAAAACCCTAGAAGTTTTGTCAATCCATTAAGCCTATCAGTATTAATATATTTTCCAAAGTCATCTACAGCAGGCACAACAAAAATTATTTGCAACCTAAATCATCTAAAAGATACCATCATCTACCCCCCACTTTATATTTTACCAGTACTATAAATTCTCCTTGTATCACCACCTTTACTGCAGCTTCTACTAGACTTCCCTCAATTTTTATTTTAAGGCCATCAGTAAATCAAGCCTTAGAGCTTTCCTAGAAAAGAATCACTTCAAATATAAGCCAGATTTCCATATTCTATATCCCATGTTTCTTCAAATGCATAGTGCACTATTACACAAAATCCTTACTTTTCTTTATCCTTGCATTCTTCTTCTTCTTCTTTCGGCTTTTCCCGGTTAGGGGTCGCCACAGTGGATCACTTGTCTGTTCATGATTGGTGGTAGAGTTTTATGGTGTCAAGTTGGCAGCCTGGCACCCAACCTTCCACGGAAGCCACACATATGCACACATTCATGCCTAGGGCTACTTTTGAGTGTCCAAACCACCTACAGCATGTCTTTGGGATGTTGGAGGAAACTGGAGCACCCAGAGGAAACCCACACGACCACAGGGAGGACATGCAGACTCCGCACAGAAGGCACCCCAGCCGAGAATCAAACTGGAGAATCTCTTGCTTTGAGGCAACAACGCTAACCGCTGCACCACTGTGGCTGCCCTTATAATGGTCTTTCGGCTTTTCTTGGTTAGGGGTCGCCACAGCGGAACTCCAGTCTGCTAATGATTGACAGTGGATTTTTACGGTACTGAGTTGCCAGCCCAACGCCCAACCTTCAAAGAAGGCACACCCATTCACGCATGCACCTACCTGCATGTCTTTTAAATGTCACTCAACCATGGGGAGGACATGCAGACTCAACACAGAAGGCGCTCTAGCCAAGAATCGAATGGGAGAACCTCTTGCTGTGAGGCGACAACGCTAACCGCTGCACCACCACGGCCTTTCTTTATTTTACATTAATGATAACAAATATATCAAGTTTTAAACATACACAAATTATCCCACTTCTAGATGTACTCAACCCCTTTTATCTTAACAACTACATCCCTACAACTAAAAGCTGCCCAGTGATAACTGGTCGAAGTTCTTCAAAATAATATTTTTAAATGAGTTTTGGATTATATTATTACATATGATTTTCTGTTTGACAAACTGCATGCATTTAGGCCAAATGCAGGACTATATTAGCAATTTCTCCTTAACAAAGCAAATATGGAAGGCAATATGTTTAATGGTGCTATCTTTCTTGATTTCAGAAAAGCCTTTGGATATGTCAACCATCAATTGAATGCTTATAAATTAGATAACATAGGATTCTTTGAAGATGTTATGATGTTACCCTATGGTTTGAAAGGCTCTTCTCCAACAGATCATTTACAATAAGTGTGAACAATTACTATTCAGAGGCAGGTAATGTCTCCAAGGGTGTCACTCAGGGATCAGTACTGGGCCCTCTGTTATTTCCCCTATTCATAAATGACACCCCATTTGATTTACACATTTGTAAGAGCTCAAAGAATACCATTTGTGAACTACAAACCTCTCTACTACAAGATTTGTGTTTGTGTGTGTTTGGCAGTCTGCTATCAAATTAAACTATAAATACTCAAGTGTCAGTCATTGCGGTGTTTGGCACTCAACAAAGAATATATTGTTCCTCCAACCATTTGCTTTATTCATTCTTTGACTACCACCTGAAAGTATTTGGGAATACTTTTAAGTCAAACCTTAATTTTAATAAATACACAGATGAATGGATAGATAAAATTATTTTTAGCTAAAAGTTTCTTACGTATTAACCACAGAAGCTAGAAAATGATTGCCATTGATGTACTGCTGCCTAGGTTTGAGTACAAACTCTGCTTTGCTGCAATAGACTTACATAGAAACAGTCACTTTGTGCAGAATACAGAGAAACAAAATCTAAGGTTATTTACTTGTCACACTACAGAGAATGTACTTTCTTAACCATAACTAAAGATAAGATGCTGTCTAGTGAATGCAGAGAAATGCCCCTGATGAATACTCTAATATACAGAGACCGTAATGACAGATTTTGCCCCCCCAACTCCCTATTTATTAAGACCAGCAGTCATGAGCTGCAAAATAATGATAACCTGCAATTATTTAGAACCTCACAAACAACTGTCATCACTGACAGAGCCTTCTATAAAGTGGTTATTTCAAACTGGAATACCTTACTTCAAAAGATGCTTAAGTCTGAAAGCATGGTTTCATTTAAAAAGTTCTTGAAAGTATATCATACTGAGATTATACTTTGTAACAGCTTTAGTGAACCCAATTCATTTATTAATTTTCAGCTGTATTAATACCTACCTATTGAATAAACAACTCATATATGGATAATGTCTGTTGACAGAATTCCATCCCTGTAAATGCTGTAAAAAATAGAAGTCAGCTGTTCTGTCAATATACTACTATATTTAAGCACATGACACTCATTGGAAAGAAGTTTGACTCTCAGCTCACTCTGACTATTGAAACCTATTGCTTGTACCATGATGCAATTTATCTGAATTATCTTACTATACCTACTCTGTCTTTAATTGTAACTACAAGGTTTGCTAATGCATCTGCTTTCTGTAGTGCTATTGTATATTTGGGTTTTTCTGTGCATACATTTTGGATAGTTGTGTTTTTTTCTATTTGTTTGTTTGTTGCCTTGTGTTTAGGTTATGGATGAAAATTATGTTTGGACCAATTCATTTACCTTGGTAAAAGTAAACACTGGTGTTTTTTTATGTTTAGCTATTATCATGTGTTCCTGCATATGGTGTTTCTCATGTGTGTATGTCTTACATATATAACAGTTGTATGACTGAGCAACACCTGCACAAGGAAGCAATCATTTGTGCTTACCGTGACATTTACGTCATGTTTTCATATTTCAACTGAAAGTCATAAAAGTAGGTTGTTCATGCAACCATCAACACGTATGAAGCTGCAGTAGTATTTCTCTGGAAATGGGAAGTCTTTGATTTGATGTTTTAAACTGAATCTTCCCATGAGTAACCCTAGGGATAAACCTGAAAGGGTTTAATATGCCAAACCTTTCCATTTTGTAAGTGAGGAAGACATCAAGGTATTTACCACATGTTCTATTAAAGAAAATGAGAAAGGCAAAATTGCAGTATAATATTGTAAATTCCAAGCCTACTAAGACATTGGCAGGAACCCAGAATATGTGAAACATTTTTTTTATCAAGAATTAATGGATGTTCTTCATGTTTCACTGTTGCAGTCATTACATTTGGGTTATCTGCCTGCAGGTAGCCCTCAGCCGGCCTCAGTACCAGAGTCTTGGATTCCTGCGTCTGATGCTGTCTCTTTTTGCATGACGTCAGGTCATCAGAGGTATTAAACATGCAGCTGATGCCATTACATCAGTCCTTCTTGCCGCTTTGTGCCCGAAGCAGAAGCGGTTCGCAAGTGCCGGTCGGCCGACTCCTGAAATTTTCGTTTTTGAGTTTCAGAACCGAAGTCTTCAAAAAAGCTAAGTACCCCATTGGGGATCCTTTTTCTTGCTCTTAACCAATGTCAGTAAAAGTTAACAATTGTCTTACCTGTGGAAAGCAAATACCTCATAAAGATTTTAATTCGTACTGCATTCCTTGCCTAGGCCCAGACCACAACGTCCCTTGCTGTCGGTTTTGTGCCTTATTCAACCCCCCAACTATTCGTCATCAGTTTATTTGTGTAGCATTATTTTGGTACTTGGTATAACTATCCAGAAATGGCTTCGGTAAGCCATCCGACTACTGATATTCTGAAAAAATGTAGGGATAAAGACAGAGACAGACCACATAGGTCCAAAACTGCCGAAAACACTTCCGTTAAGCTAGTCGCTAGTCCACCGGTACTCAGTGAGGTGCTTTTGCAGCCCCATGATACCTGCTACTTCAGATTCGCAGGCCTCTACTGAGACCCATTCGGTGTCCGGTATGCCACGAAATGCTTCTTCGACTATGGAACTTGCGAATGTCTCTACCTTGGATGGGTCCGGAGCCGCTGTGCAGGCACTGGCTTCTGAGGGTGTATTCAGGCCTACAGACTTGTATTTTAAACTGACGCCATCTTCTTCATCCAGGCTTAAAACTCAACCCATGCCTAGAAAACCAACTTCCAAACTGCACGGTCAGGCCCATATGCCTAAAAAACAAATGCTTAGAATGGCTGAAGACCTTATTACTTTAATTAGGTGAAGCCAGCCTTCCCCCTCTAAGAGACCTAGAACTGATTTTCCTTCTGATTCTTCTGATCAGGATTCTGATATTTCTGTTTCTTCTGATTACCAGGATTTGCCCTTATCTACCTATGAGGATTCTGATGCAGAGGATTCCATTCCCTCTGCTTCCCCTCCAGAAGATTTTTCTTTAGGGGAAACCTTGCACACTCTTAGGGAGCATTTCTGCCAGGAAAGCCAGGATTACTCTGACTCCAAAAAGAGGCTTAGGGAATTCTTTCTCCTTCCTCAACACAGGCCTTTAGCTATCCTGTTCTGGACATTGCAGATGATGCTTTCTTGGAATCTAGCCTGTCCCCAGACATTTTATCTCCAGCTCCCATAAAACCTGACAGGTACTACAGAGTACCTGACTCTCACAAGTTCCTCTTCAAGAATCCTACTGCGGATCCAGAGACCATTTCCCAAGGTCCAAAGGGCATTAAGGCTACTGCTGCCAAAAATCCTACCCCTTCTCATAGAGATTCTAGAGCCTTGGACAGATGGGGCAAGAAGGTATACACTTCTGCTACTTTGGCCATTAGGGCTTTAAATTTCCAGTTTCGTATGTTAAAGTGCCAGCAGCATATTATGGCACTACTTAAACAGAAAATGATGTTGATTCCTGTCTGTGCTGAACACAAAGAATTACAAGATTTAATGCATTCTGCTGAACAAGTTGGTAAACATATTTTGTAATGTGGTTTTGACTCTTTAGAAGCATCTTGCAGGGTTGGTGTCACTGGGTCTGTACTTAGAAGGCATGCTTGGCTTAAGGAGCAAAACTTGCTAGATCGTATTAAAGCTAAATTACTGGATGCTCCCTTAAACCAAGACCGCATGTTTGACAACAAAGCAGAAGAAGTCCAAAAAAAAGATGGAGGAAAAAGCTAAATCTATGCAAACTGTTAAAGATTTCCTGCAAGTACAGCCTCCCAGATTTAGTAGGCATTGGCCTTCAAAGAACTGGTCCTTTCCAGTCTCTTCCAGGTCTTCTCAGTCCAAACCCAGGAACAGCAGACCACCTGAGTTACAGTCTCAGGCTACGCACAGGCCTAAGCAGTGGGGGGCTCCCACTTCCAAAGGAGGAAGTAGTAAGACACCCCCCTATGGAAAAATGTCACAATGACTTAACCTTAACCCTTCCAAGCCCTGCTCAAATGTCTGCTCCCTTAGGAGGAAAGCTTGCCCTGCATGCAAAGAACTGGGAACTCATTACCCAGGATAAGTGGATTTTAAATATAGTTTTCCAAGGATACAAATTCCACTTCCACTCTCTACCAACCCCAAATGGTTGGCCAGACCTACCCCCAAATCAGTGGGCAGAGGATCACCAGCAGGTTCTCATTCTTCTAAGTATCAGGGCTATTCAACCTGTCCCAGCAGAAGAAAGGGGACAAGATTTTTATTCAAGACTTTTCCTTGTACCCAGAAAAGACAGCTCCTGGCATCCTATCCTGGACCTCTCTATTCTAAACACCTTTTTGGTAATCCCAAAATTCAAAATGCTAACACTTCATCAGTTGCTTCCTATGCTAGGCAAAGATGCCTGGTTGGCAACCTTAGACTTAAAGGAAGCTTACCTGCACATTCCAATAAGGGACTCTTGCAGGAAATACCTATGCTTCAGGGCAGGCTCCATGCACTATCAGTTCTCTGCACTTCCCTTTGGTTTATCTACTGCACCCAGGGTTTTCACAAAGTGTCTAGCTCCAGCCATTGCATTTTGCAGGCAGAGAAATATTCAAATATACCCATACCTGGACGATTGTCTGATACAGGCAGAAAGCCAGGACTTGCTATTAAAACATCTGGCATTCGTAAAGAAGCTTCTAACCTCACTGGGCTACACCATAAATGAAAAGAAATCTCACCTATTACCCTGCCAACAGATTGTATTCCTGGGAGCAAGCTTCAACACAGCTTCCCAGATGTCTTTCCTCACTCCAGAGAAACAAGTTTATTTGACAACCTACTTCAAACTACTGGCCACAAAGACCCAGCTATCTGCAAGGAAAATTCTGCAAGCCCTGGGGTTCATGGCATCTTGCATTCTACTAATTCCATATGCAAGACTTCATATGAGGAAACTACAATGATATCTAAAAAGCCTATGGTGCCAACATTCTCAGGACCTGGAATCAATGATTCCTATCATTCCTTTTATAAAGACAGAGTTCCTTTGGTGGGCAGAGGCCTGTTACCACAACAAAGGGCTCCCTTTCACTCTACTCCCTGCTGCCCAAACCCTAACAACAGACGCATCAGACTATGCATGGGGGGGCTCACTTGGCAGGGCAGTGCATTCAGGGCAAATGGGACCCGAGTCAGATGCACCTGCATATCAACCAAAAAGAAATGTTAGCTGTACAGAATTCCCTGACAGCCTTCAAAGACCACATCCTTCCAGGACAATTATTGGTAAAGACAGACAACGCCACAGTTATGTGGTACATAAACAAGCAGGGGGGAACCATTCATACCCTCTCTGCAGACTAGCCATGGCTCTGCGGAATACAGCCTTGAGCTACCAAGTGCACCTACAAGCTCAATTCCTGCCAGGCAAGCTAAATTCACTGGCAGATGATCTCATGGACCCACACGAATGGAAACTGGAACCAAAAATATTCAACTTCTTGAGGAACAAATGGGGGACTCCAGAGATAGACCAGTTTGCCTCCCCTCAGAACTACCAATTGGACAAATTCTGCGCAAGGACTCCCCACAGTCAAGCTTGGAAATTGGATGCCCTGTCCTTTACCTGGGAAAGCCCTTCGGTTTATACCTTTCCCCCTTTGCCTTTCCTCTTGAAGGTGCTGCTAAAGATCAAACAGGACAAGCCAAGGACAATACTGATTGCACCAGACTGGCCACGCCAGCACTGGTACCCCCTCTTGCACAGTATGATACTGCTGGAGCCATGGCACCTACCTCACACATCTTCCCTGCTGTCCCAGCAGGCGGGCCAGATTCTGCACCCTCAGCTTCAAACCCTGAATCTTGCAGCCTGGCTAATTCCTTGAGCTCTCCAATAGCATCCCCCAGTAAGCAGGTGCTAGATCTGGAAGCAAAGAGGCCTAGTACTAGAAAATCAGTCACCAACAAACACCTAAAAAACTGAATTACGCTTCCAAATACAGCCTTTATTGATAACTTGCAGCATAATTCAGTTTTTTAGTAGTAGAAAATCCTATGCTGAAAAGTGGAAAAGATACTATTCGTGGAGCCAGACTCAGGGGGATGGGCAGAACAGTGCCCAGCTTACCTCATATTCTTCAGTACTTAACAGAAATGCTCCACATAGTTAACAGAAATGCTCCACAAGGGCCTATCCTTCTCCTCAATTAAAATTAATGCCTCTGCCATTTCAGCACATTATAATACTGAACCACCCCTCTTCTCTCACTCCCTGCTAAAGCAATTAATCAGAGGGGGCCAAAAATTTAAGACATCCCAGGCGAGCCCCTATTCCAGCCTGTGACCTTAACTTTGTATTAGAAAAGCTCACTCTACCTCCTTTTGAGCCAGCTGCAACTGCAGAGGTGAAATTCCTTTCTTGGAAAACAGCCTTCCTTCTAGCCATCACTTCAGCAAGAAGAGTGTTTGAATTACAGGCCCTCGTGGCAGTGGAGCCCTTCATTATCTTCCATACAGACAGGGTTTACCTCAGGACCAATCCTTCCTTTATGCCCAAGGTGGTGTCTAGTGTGGCCCTAAATCTACCTTTTTCCTGAATCCACAAAACAAAGGAGAACGAATACTACACTCTTTGGACTTGCACAGACAACGTAGATTTTATTTGGACAGGACTAAGCTTCTCAGAAAATCTGAACAGCTGCTAGTTGGCGTTACTGCAGGGGCAGAGGGGAAGGCCATTTCAAAACAAACCATTTATAAATGGATAACCCATTGCATTCATTTCTGCTATAAGCACCATGGAAAACCTACCCCACAGGGGATAAGATCACATTCCACCAGGGCTGCATCTACCTCTACAGCCATTCTCAGAGGAGTCCCTACCAGGGACATCCTAGAAGCTGTTACCTGGAGCACTGTACATACCTTCACCAAGCATTACCACATGCCCATTTTTTCTAAATCCAGAGCTGGTTTTGCCACTGTAGTCTTGCAGGGCTTAATAGCTGGTCCTAATGTTCTCTAACTTTCTCCTCCCTTCCTTAGCTTTGGAAATTAACCCAAATGTAATGACTGCAACAGTGAAACATGAAGAACATAGTGCAGATGTGTACACTTACCATAAATGTAGATGTCCGAGTATATTCAATGTTGCAGTCCTGGTTACCCTCCCTCCCTCCAGCCCCCTGACTTCTCTTGGCTCTACCTTGCCTTCTTGTTTGGTGTATCTAAGCTTTCTGGTGTATTTGATTTTTGATAGAGGTGTACCATAACATATAATTGCTTCCCATTGTGGGGACACCTGACATCTGGGGCAAGAAAAACTGATATAATGGCATCAGCCACATGTTTTATACCCCTGATGACCTGACGTCATGTAAGAAGAGACAGCATCTGATGCAGGAATCCAAGACTCTGGTATTCAGGCCAGCTGAGGGCTACCTGCAGGCAGATAACCCAAATGTAATGACTGGAACAGTGAATACACTTGAACATCTATATTTAGGGTAAGTGTACACAACTGTACTTTAGGAGACAATTGTTATGCCACTGAACTTAAGAAGAGAACACAAGATTGAGAATATAGTGACATACCTGGTTCACTAATAAGAGATAGAACAATCTGTCAAATCAGACATGACCACTTAAAGGACAAATTAATGACAGATGTTTATTTCACACTGGAAGAAGCTGCAGATGTGTGCTGTACAAATGAACTTTTCACTATTAAACTTAAGGTCATCACAGAATTGCTTGAAGCATTAGACCTTGTATGAAAATAATGTGAAAACAAAACAGAATTAATATAAATGAAGTTTGGAACAGACAAATTTGTCACAGGACATCTTCAGTTGGGGGGGGATGCTGGATTGTTAAAGGAAGGTAGGTAGGATGGCTAGATAAAGTAATTAGATAGGCATAGGCAATGAAAGGGTTAAGTAGTTTGAGATAGGAAGGGAGGAAGTAAGGTAAGAAGAGGTGAGGGTCTTTAGGTCTTTTGAGGAGGGGAATTGTCTGCTGAGTTTCACTTTTGGCATGGTTTTGTTGATACAAGATCACATCCGAGATGGCCTAGGGATCCCATGTTGGTACCAGATGAGGTGTGGCAGATTGGGCAGCAGTGACTGGCAGGTTAGTTCAGCAGTCTTAGGCGGTGTCAACCAGGAAGGCTTACAGTTGGGCTTTGCATGATTTTGACAGTTTTATTAGGCAGCTGCCAGAGGAGGAATGTGTGTGGCTGGAAGAGTTGTTGTTGCATTATTTAGCAGGAGCTATGGCATGGGGTAAGGTGGTGAGGTCGGTGAGAGTGGATTTGGCAGCAATTGATGTGTTTGCTCCGGCAGCAAGACTAGAGAATTTTTCAAAATCCTGGATAGCTGGACAAGTGTTGAAAGGATGGGGCAGGGATGAAGGTCTGAACAGGGACAGGCGATGGCCATTGATGGGGGGAATTTTAAACATGTTGTTGCAGGGTTTGGGTAGATTACTTTGTAATTCAGAAGATGGTGTTGTTTGGGGAACACTGAGTGTATGAATGTAGAGTGTTTCGGGTGTCAGAGTTGTTGGGGTCGTTGGCATGAGATGATGTTAGCATGCTGCAAGGGCAGTTCATATTAGGCTAATGTCATCTAAGATGGATCAAGGTGGGAAGGAGAGGTCTATATTATCTTGCCAAAAGCTGTTTACAGCAAATAAGGCAACATTGAACTATAAACAGCAAAATTCAACTAAAGCAAATGTGCAGGTCACCGATTATTTTCCTAGGGAAAAAATCAGTGTACCAACCAAACACAACAGACCACCTAAATCATTACAAAGTGGGGGGCTGTGTTCCCCACAATCTCTCTAACTAAATATACCAACTCCGAGATCGCACTACAGTGGGGTAAAGGGCAATTTCACGGCAATGGCCAAGCAATTTTTTTCCCCTAGGAAAAAAATTGGTGACATGGCCGTTCATGTTAGTGGGATTTCACAATTTATTGTTCGATGGTGCCGTATCTGCTGTAAACAGCTTAATGCAAGATAATATAGACCTGGGAAGGGGACAGCAATAGTTTTGGGTGAAGACAGAATGCAGCTGATGTGTCCGGAAGTGTGGGGAAGGAGATTGTTTATGGCTCATAGAGGGAGATTACATGGTTTAGTCCATGTTGTATTATTTAAATGACCTTTGTATAACACTGTATAAATTTGCTTCTCTTGTTTTTTTTTTTTTTTTTGTAACAATGTTTCAGAGCTTTTTTCCCCGGGCTTCCACTGTAAATGGACCTGGTCGAATTAGAATTTCATGGTTAACAAATGTAAAATAAAATAAAATAGATAAACTAAAATAGTTTTTAGGTCAGAAGGATTTAGGATATTAACGGGGGGGGGGGGCAGTTGATTTTAGTCATGAGAAGGGTATTGTGCAGCACAAAATTTGATGAAGATAAATTCTCTAATCATTCTTTTTGGATGGGTAGGGCGTCAGATCTGGCTAAAGGGGCAGTTCAATTGAAGTAATTAAAAGGGTAGGGTCTTCAAATGCTTTTTTGTCTTATATTAGATGAGGATGGTTGTAGTTTATTTTTAATTTAATTTTTATTTTTTTATTTTTTTTTCAGGGAAGGAAATTGCCATCTTGGGACAATTGTATGTGTACTGGGCAGCTAGGCAGGCTGCAGTTAGGAGTAATGATACGGATCGTTTCAGTTGGAAGGTCACCTGACATGAGATGAGAGGGCTAAAATGGAACTGGTTTCTTCAGGTAGTTACGATGTCGCAGAGGCATCAGGAGTTGCCTCAAATTTTAGTGGTGCATCTAGGAGGTAATGATATGGGTGTGACACCGAAGTAGCATTTAGTTTACCAAATATGTGAGGATTTTTTGGCTTTAAGGAACCTTTATCCAACTGTATGTTTGGTGTGGTCAGAGATTATTCCTCGGTTAGTTTGAAGGGGTGCCAGAAAGGTTTCTGCAGTTGGAAGGGCACAGAGGTTTGTAAATTTTAGTCTGTCAAAACAGTTGTGTGGAATGAAGGTTGGGACTATATGACACAAGGAGTTTAGTGACAGAGATCCAATGTGATTTTGGGCTTGATTTGTTTAATTTAAATCTGGGGTTATTTTTGGAAGGGCTGGTTAGAATTTGGAGTGAGTGAGGGGGGATAGCCTTTTAGGCTGGTGGGTGGAGAAGAGGGACAGGCTTGCCCCTCTTCTGTTCCCCTCTCTGGTGGTTATTTGGTTGAAGGACTTTGGAGGGGTGGAAGAGGTGGATACTATTTGGACTTAGCAGTTTGGTTGATTAAGGAGGTGTTGAGAAGGAGGTGTTGAGATGAAGGTGAGTGGTGGAACGCTACTTTCAAGTATGATGATAAGTCAGCAGATTGGCTACGCTGCTTATCTGAAGAGTGAGTGGTGGTATGCTGCCCTTATGAATGGTTAAGTTAATGTTTTCACTGTTCAATGGAAGGAAGTGATGTGTAATAAAGTTTGATGCATTTTATTATTATTATGTCCAAACAATAAAGGTCGTCAAAAGTCCTTCAGTGTTTGTCTGTTATTAAAGTGGAACATGACAAATAAAAATTGAAACAACAATGCAGATAGCTTAACTGTTTCCAATATAGCATATGGAAAAAAACAAACCCTGTAAAAATGTTAGTCCTTAGACATAAATGAAGTATAATTGTAAATCAAACATGTAGACTATCTGAAGACAATAATAATTTCATCAGTGACATCCCAGGCTGCATTCTACATGAACTACAGAATGAACTAGCACCCCACCTAAGTACCATGTTCAATCATAGCCTCGCCTCAGGCTTTGTACCCGCTGAATGGCACACAGCGATGGTTATCCCACTCCACAAGGGGGGGAGCCACCATGGACCCAGGGAACTACTGCTCCATTAGCTTGATGAGCCTGGTCTGCAAGGCCATGGAACATATCATCATGGAACTTATAAACAAAGACATTAGTAATCTCCAAACTCTGGACCCCACACAGTTCGGGTTTGTAAAAGGCAGATCATGTCTCAAACCAGAAAGACTTATTTGGGGCAGTCACCAAAGCCGTAGATGAGGGTATGGTGGTTTACACAGCCTATCTAGATCTCTCCAAGGCTTTCGACACCATCTCCCACTCTGGAATTATAAATAAACTCACTAAACTAGGTATAAATCCCTATGTCACAAGATGGGTTGCCAACTGGCATACTGACGGAACCCACACTGTGAAAGGAGCAGACTCCTAATTTGAATTCAGACCAGTGACAAGAGAAGTACCACAGGGTTCAGTCTTGGGTCCTCTCCTGTTGGGTCTACTTTAATTAAACGAAAGCAGAATCCGTCGAATACGAATCCATCGACATAAACAGCGAAACGTGATAACATCAAACATGCAAAACCGTGAAATTTAAACATCGAAACCGCAATAGTCGGCCAACCCCACGGCCCGTAACATACTACTTACACAAACACAACAACAAAAAACACATACATACACTAAACAAAACCCTACTATTAACCCTAAATTAAAGCACCAAAACCCCACTTGTAACCCTACACTAAACCCCACATACACAACTATCTATGCACTACCCTTAACCCCTCCCTAACCCTAAGGTCTGTAACTACAGCACACTTACCCTACAGAACTATACCCACACAAAGTAAATATTTCACACACATACACTTAACAAAACCCTACACTAAATCTTACATACATTACCTATCTATGCACTTACCTTAACCCGCACTCTAACACTAAGTTATGTAACTATCGCACACTTACCTTACGGAGCTATACCGCAGGCGGGCTAACTATGTCAACTCAACATTTCCGATTTCACTATTTAGTGTGTTCAACATTTCTGAGTTTCACTGTTTATGTGTCGACAGATTCGTAGTCGACAGATTCCACTTTTGTTTAATTAAAGTAGACCCCTCCTGTTTGGTATCTACTTCTCTGAAGTACAGGCTAACACAGAAGGTCTTTGGCTAATGAAGTTCACAGATGACTGCAAACTAGGAGCCATAATCAAAACTCCTAATGATGTGGACATCCTACAAAAGGGCCTCACTGAGACAGATGCCTGGTGTCAAAGCCATGGCATCAAGCTCAATGCCAAAAAGTGCATTGTCATCCCTTTTGGTAAAAACTCTGTACCCATGAACTACCACATAGGCAGTAGTCTACTTAACACCAAAAGTGTGATAAGAGACCTTGGGACACAGGTGGACAATAGTCTCTGCTTTGATAATCACATCGCCACAGTAGTCACATGGCATACCTCATCACAAAAGGTTTCTCATTCAGGAAAAAAGAGGTAATTGTTCCCCTCTACTCATCACTCATTAGACCAATTATAGAGTACAGTGCCCCTTTTGGTATGTACCTCACAAGACATCTACAACAACTGGAAAGGCCACAGAAATACCTCACAAAGTGGATTACCGGCCTCAAACAGATGCCGTACACAGACCGTCTCAAAAAACTCCAGCTTTACTCCATCGCATATCTCCTACTCAGAGGCAATCTCTGCCTAACATACAAAGCTATGTCATACCCAGAGCTGTTGGACATGCTCCACTTAAAGAAATCCCAAACTCTCTGAGCTACATGCTCTAGGGACCTAAACCTTGTCACCACAATAAACAAAACATGGTGGAGGGATAGTTTCCTGTCCCAGAGACTTCCCATACTCTGGAACAAACTACCTATCTATATCAAACAAAGCTCCTCATTAGCACTCTTCAAGAAAAATCTTGACAATTAGATGAGAATAAGAAATTCACCCTTAGGATCACTTCTGTGGCTCTGTTCGACAGGGGCACAGAAAAATAATTTTCTTGGGTGGCGAAAGCCAGGTACCTTTTTGGCTAGGCTTATATAGGCCATAAGGCCAATAGCCTAGTACCTACTTATGAACCTATCAATGGTAATGCAGTTTTGCTTAAACTGTACAATGGCTTAGAATGCAATATAATGGGCCAGATTTCAAAAAAGTTGCCCTTAGTGTAACTCTGCTTTAATTCTGAAAGACTTGCTGTCAGTATAAGTAACTTATTTTGGTGTAAGCCCTATCTATAAACAGACTTACTACAGGAACCAGGTTCCAAAACACCTGGGCTCAGCCTGCTTTCAGTGGAAGTGGTCATTTATACTGAGAGCAAGTCTTTTAGAGTTGGGGTCAGTGACTGAATCTTCATGTAGAAAGCTGTTTAAAATGCAAGCTAAATAAATTAGCATGCATGCCACTGTCTTATTCTGCAGACAGTCCAAAGCATTAGTTTGGCTGAGCTGTGTGTTAAAAAATAAAAAGAACAGCCTATTGTTCCAGACTTTCACATTGCAAACTTAACTGAAATAGCCAGATATAGTACGAAGAGAACTATGTGTGACCATAAAAGATAAAAGATAGTTTGCACAATGCAGATGAACAGCTAAACTGATTGTACAATGCCAAAATGTAAAAATGCTAAGATGTTAAAATGTTGGAATCAAAATACATACTCTCCTGTATGTGCAGAAAACTGGACTTGCCCCCCCCTCAGAACTCATACAAGCTCTCTTTTCAGAGTTTCACTTGCAGGTAAGTGCTACTGCTTGTATGTTAGATGGCTGAGTTCTGGCACATTGCACATATAAAGCACATGTATGTTTATTAGTGGGTATTTTGAGCTTATCATTTTGACATTTTGGGATTTTGCATTCAGTTTTCTGGCTTTCAGGGTACGACTACTGAATAAGTTGTCACAGACTCATCTCAAAGACTGTACGGATGATGAGCTATCAAAAGATTTGAGGTACTATGGGTTGAAGTACAACTGCCAATGACCACTGAGAAGCTACTGTAATTGAAAGCTGTTATTTAGTATTGCAGCTGCTATGAGATATAATGACACAAGATTAGTTAATTTTAATCAGGCAGTTGCATCCATTTTGAAGCTATACTTTCAAGGATGGAGAGTAGATGATTAGCGCTAGAACAGATGAACAACAAACAAATAAAACAGACAATGTTTAATGGCAAGAAGGAGGTGATTAATATTTCCCCAGATAAGAATTGGAGTCATAAATTGTCAAGTCAAACTACTGAGGTTGCCTACATCTTTATTTGGCTAAGAAATTCTGTCTTGAAGTCAGCTCTACTACTTTGCTTGAGCTATCTCAGCCTAGAGTGTTGCTGCTGCTAAAATATGTGGTGATAGCCAAAACACGGATAGTTATGATTTGTCTAATGACTTCCATTTTTACATAAGATTTGGGTGTTTAATATACACAGACAGAATTTGTGAGAGCACTCACTGCATTAATCCTTGTTTTTTAATGTAATTAGTACATGATTCATGTAGATAGTTTATATATATATATATATATATATATATATATATATATATATATATATATATATAGGTCCACTTCTATAACTCAAAATACTGAAATCCTTTGTTTGCACAGTTAACATAGCCTCTTCAGTCTAGCTTGCATTCTGTTCTTATAAGATCCAAAGAATTAATAGCAGAGTATGAATGTAAACCACTAATACATACAAATATAAAACCAGAAGCTACAAACCTCCCTCATGCTCCCTTTTAATCATCAAGATAAGTGATGTCCTAGATGTAGACAGGGCACAAATAAATGTTTATGCCATTTAGCTACAATCTTTGTGAGGAATGAGTCATAGTGGCCACGATAACACTTCAAGCTGCAAGTTTATACTGAGAACTAGTATGTTTTCATCTAGCAGGTGTCACATTTTATTCCAATTGCTTATACATTACTGATCTAGATATCACTTGCTCCCAAGTGCCCCTGATCAGGTCAACTACAATCTGAAGAGACCCCTTCTGTACAATATTTAAACCTTTCTCAGCTTAAGAAAAGTGGTACCTTACCTTGATGCAGTTTGGTAGAGTATAAGTTGTGACCAATGCTTTGGTCTATCATTGATCTAGAAATAGACGATGCACAAAAAATTTCCATCAGTACCTCTGATACTTGAGGCCACAAATTATTTGCCTCAGGCATTGCAGTAAGCTCCATCAGCATATCGATTCTATGAAAACATAATCCTATTACATGGTTGCATGAAACTAATGGATCCTATGTTTCTAAACAGATAACCTGCAGACCCCATAATCAAGGCAAATATCAATTAAGACAGTGAACGCCCCTGCCTTGTTCCTCCTGACACAGAAATCATCTGAGAATTGGATGTACTTAATGTCTTTATATAACTTCAAATATATCTGTTGAACAGACTCAGTAAATGTCGCTGAAGAAAGTTACTTAGATGAAATATAAATAGATTCAATTCCACTGAAAGTTTTTTCAGCACTGAAGCTTAAAGGATAAACAAGAAAAAAACCTTACACAGCCTGTGGGGTCATCATCAGTGATGCACATGTATTGTCTCATGTTTGCTTTTCAGACATGAATGCTGGTAGATTCAGTATGAGCATAATTGCCTAGTAGTCCAAATCCTACAGTTTAGAGGTCCCTGTGATTATATTTCTCCTGACTACCTACAACCTCCTCCTCTCAACAATGTTAAACACCATTCACTTCAATTAAGCATTACATCCCTCAAGCCAAGCAGTTAGTCATTTGGGAAGACATCAACTTAAATGTACTTATTGAAAAAACTTACAATCTACATGAATGGCTAGTAACCCCTGATTTACTGCAAACAATCTCCAAATCCACAAGACCAACCATAAAAGTCAAACATTTGCTCTTTGATCCTACATTTGCAAATATCAGTGATAGAATTTTCTCCCCAACAATTTCTCGACCATCTGTTAGTGACCACCTCAGAATCAACAACAATGTAATAAAGCAATGTGTTAATATGATAACATTTATACTCAAATCAATCAAAAGCATTAAAAAACTCTAAAGCATTCTGAACCAAAAAGACTGGATTCTGGAATCTAATCCTTTCCTCCCAGGACCATGTAATAGTGTATAATACCCTAACAAATATTGTTCTAATAATTCAAAGGAAACTCATTCCTCTGATATCACAACTCCACAAACCAAGCAGATGGATAACAAAATAATTTAAATATTTATTATTACTTAAAGATGAGGACTGGATGTTTTGGAAAGAAACTAATACAATATAATCCAAAGAATGATGCTTCATCTTATACAACCAAGCAAAAAAAAAAGACACAGCTATTTTCCCACAGATCACAGAACACTCCATAAACACTCTCTTCAGTTAACCAAAACACACTCAATTGAAATAAATCAACTTATCTTCCATTATACAACTATCAAAGGATAACTTTTCTTGCAAAATTCATCCATGTCCACTCTTCACCTCCCAAGTTACCTACTCCCGGATTCTAATCTTCAAGACTACCACTCACTATTCTATTTCAAGACAGTCACAACAACAGAAATTGAAATCACACTAAATAAAATTTCTGAAGATGACCCTCCAGACACTGACAACCTACACCTTCTGTTTGTCAAGTCACGCTTTCAGCATGTAATCTTCCCACCTAAATTTGATTATTATCTTTGCTTCTGTCACAATACTTTAAAATAGGAAAAAGAGTATAATTAAATTGGTTCTAAAAAATAGCAAGTCCAACTCTACTAGGTTAAAATCTATATTACTAACTATGGGTTAAAGAACATGAAAACTGGCATTTCAACATAAGGTCTGTTATCCAGAAACCAACATGGAGGCTGGGCTCATTACTGTGAGAGCTCTCTGGATAT
Source organism: Protopterus annectens (assembly GCF_019279795.1). Lineage (NCBI taxonomy): Eukaryota > Metazoa > Chordata > Ceratodontiformes > Protopteridae > Protopterus > Protopterus annectens. The sequence goes on from NC_056737.1 coordinate 1,453,884,860, forward strand.
TAACAGATACCATCCCGATTTGGACAAAGACCAGCTAACAGTAGCAACATTTATAGAACACATCAATGTCTTTGACATAGTTAACCACCACCTGTTCCAAACAGCACTGCTGTCCTACAGAATTAACAATGATGCTTATAATGGTTCAAAACATTTTTTTCAAGTCACACATTCAGGATTTGCCACCTGCTGAAAATAACCCTACTCAAAGCAATCTGCCAAGTTTCACTTCTCTCTCCATTGTTCTTTCCCGTATATTAACAGATTGCTGTTAGACAGTCCAATACTCTCTATCATTCTTTTATGCCAGTTGTGTGGTATATATTTTTAAATACAAAACCATGTTTTTTAGGAATTTTAGGAGAGGGTTTGGTATAAAATGGTTAAGCTCTTTACCTGACAGAGACAAAATACAGGGTTTGATTCTGACCTCTGGTTGTTCTCCAGGCTTATACTATTCTGCAGACTGATAGCCTAGTATTTACATGTAGACTCTCTATTTAATTATTCCCATCAACAGATCATCCTCAATTAGTATGTTCCAATACTTTCTAATTATTCATTTATCCTTTGTCAGTCTGGCTAGTTCTGCTTGGTAGTGGTCATCTTTCAAAAGAGGCCAGAGGTTGTATTTAAACTACAAGGCAGAATTTGGCCATGGCATCCCAGAACTTCCCCTACTCTTTTTGATAGTTGCCATGGGCATCCACTTGAACTAAAACCAGTGCAAGTAGATAGGAGCTTGGTTTAATGTATTTTATGAAGGATGGTACACTCGGGAGTGCAGCACCCCCCCCCTTATGATGCAATGCAGTGTCATTAATTTGTAAATTAATCTAGTCTCTTAAGAGTGTGAACAGCTCACAGCCTTCTGATCTTCCAGGACCAAAGGCAAGTGTGATACCTGTTATGCCACTACAAATAAGCATACCGCTCAACTGTCCAGATTTTCACAGAATGTCCATATTTTTGGCTCATATTTTTGGTCTGTTTTTAATAAAATTTGTAGTTTTCTAGCAAATCACTGGGATGATCTGAGGACTGAAGTTACAACAAATTACATACATTTGAGTTTTAGACTTCCAATTCTTCAAAAAATGTATGTTAAACAAACCCTGTTACTCTAGCAACTTTTTAAGTTTATATCTGCAATATTTAAAAACTGTCCCTATTTTTGAGCCTTTGTTCCCCCATTTTTTCTGGCTTTGTCCAGATTTCTTGCACTAAGAGGTTGAGAGGTATGCAGCTAACAGGCTATGACTTTATCAAATCTTGAACAAACAATGTAAAAGTATTTGTCCTCACAAAAACTGACATCTGTAGATGTATGCCCATAGATGCAAGGCTCAGCAAGTGTGGCTATGCTTAAATAAAACAGTAACTGTTAATTTACTGAATCAGTTCAGGTGTGCATAACTCCTGACACATTGCGCTGCTTAATTAAGAAAATGCATATGATGGAAACATTTGAAAAATTAATTACAAAATGTTTTCAAAATGTTGCCTACAGATACTTTTAATATACTAACAATATTTCTGATTTATCTTTATTTCCAGAGAACTATGTCACTAAATGACATGACAATGCCTGTATTTTCTGTAGTTGAAATCATGAAGACAGGTTACATTGTCATTAACATCATTCAGTAATTGTGGATATATTTTATTCTTTAAAAATATTATTAAAACACATACAAAATATCAAAAGAAGGCCAGAGCTTCATACCACATAAAAAATAAATAAAAAAATAAATAAAAAAATACACAAGTGGAAACAAGACCCAGTGTAACACTTTGCTTAACTGAGCAATATTTAAAAAAGCTGCTAATATTTCAAAGTCAATTTAAAACAACATCCAATTAAGCAATTGCACAGTAACTTACTATTTATTGTTTTGTATAGTGTTGTGTCTTTAAAAGTTGGTATATGGTTTAATTAAGTTGGTTGCATGACAAGTTTAAATGATATTTGAATGGTTTGCATTGTCATTCCTTAAGATATGAAAAAGTTTGGTCACAAACTAAAATGTTCATCCAAAGTTTCACCTAATAAAAATATTTTCTATTTCAGTTTGAGAATTTTTTTGATATTTTTTGTAATAAAAATAAATATAAAATAACTAAAAAGTGGTACATTTCTTAACCAAAGGATGCTACAGTCGCATTTGCTAGATTAAATGCAGCATAATTTTTCATATGAATTATTATTCTTGTTTATATTCAATCAGAAGACAGAGAATAAGACCAATGCAATGTTTCTCATCCATTCTCTCTCTCTGTATAGCCTTTATCTTCCAAAATAAATCAATAATTTAACTTTAAATGTAAGCTCTAATACCTGTATGTATTTTTGTCAAGAGAAGAAAGGAGTTAATGTATTAAACAGCTTTAATAAGTGAAGTGTCAGATAGCAATTTTATAGTGGCTATACTATGGAATACTGATATTGCAGTGTTTGATTTAGCATTTGCATGACAGCGCACCCTTTTCAAGATATATACGTACAAACTGCAAAACTGGATAGAACAGCATGGTTAGTCAAGAAAGCGACATGCCATTTCTTAAAGCAAATAAATATACTTATAAAGCAAATAATTAATAATGCAAGTTTAGTTGCTGAGTTTAATTCTCCATTAAAACTACAAAGAGCAGTCTTATAAGTTTCTCATGACAAGAATTAAATTTAATTCCAGGAAGTGTGAATCCAATAACTTTTTGGATTCAATAAATTTTCTACACCCATCTATGAAACATTGTAAAGCATAGCTTATCACAGCTTATTTACTACTAATACATACAAAGACCACATTTTACTGTACAGTTCTGAACATTTCAAAAAGTGAATCACATTGATTCAATTGGTAGTTCTCAGTTTTAAGTAATGTGTTTTAAATTATTTACAAGCCTGTGCAATAACTTTTAAATGTCGGTAAAACTCAGGTAAAATAAAATTTCCTGATTTGTTACGGTTACAAAGGATATCGTTTAAAACTGAAATGAAGTGCAATGCAAGAAGATCTTTCACTGTAAGGTGCAATTTTTCCATGTGGCATTTGTTGAGTTGGAGAAAAAAAATAGTGAATACATGATGTATAACTTTATACGCTACCTGGCAAGCCTCTGGTGAGTTGTATAGTTTCTCTTGAAAACAGGTATTTAATCAGTGTCAGACTGCAGTGGTAGAGACAAAGAAGAATGTATTATTCAGAAATTTGCCACTGTAGTAAAATTCCAGTGTTTTCCAAAATACAGCTGTAATTATACATTCACTCGGTGCAGTCTGATAAATCAGCACAGTACATAATTTTAGTTTTCTATGAAATCATATGTTAAAACAATGGTTAACACTATTTAATGTATCCAACAGAATATCTGACCAGTATCTACTTACAAGAATCTGATTATCTTACTCTGGCTATAGAAATATAAATGCAAAATCAAATTACTTACAATCATGATAGCATTGCTTTGTTACATATTTCCAGCTATTTATTCTTTCTTTATTACAAATGTGTATCACACATTGAAACACCATCTGTGATATATTAATTTTCTTCATCTGTGATATATTAATTTTCTTCATCTGCATGTGCATACATGCAAGTATGGACATGCACACAAAATACACGTGTTTTTATTTGTCTGTCATTCTGTCTCCTGCATATATTTATATGGATATGCAAATAATTAGATACATATATTGCTGAGTAATACTTGCATGTATTTCATGAATTTCAGAGCAGTAACAGACAATGTATGCATCAAAAACAAAGCAAGCTGTCCAATTTGGATGCGCCTTTGAAAGACTGATAGCTCAGAATTATGGTATTCCATATATTAATTGGAAAGTATGTCTTTCAAAATACTGTTTAGCTGTCCTAGTGAAGAAATTAATTTCACAGTACTGTTTATCTGTTTGAGTATTATACAATTTCGTTGTCTTATTATCAACCAGAAGAAAAATATGGAGTCTCACTGTGGTAGTTATAATCAGGGCAGACTTTCTGAACAAGTTTGTAATCTACACTGTAAAATGCAATGTAAATGCATATGACCTTAAACGGCTTAGAACAGAGCCATGAAACATGGCTTTGAGTTTGTTCTTGGTAGCAGACTTTTAAAGGATCAAAATTACACAACGCAGTCTTTTTAGCACGGTCTGTTTTTTCATATTCAATTCGACAGTTGAAGGACTTTGATTCCTTGGTTTCCAAAGTTGACTGTTGAGCAATTTCAAATTCCACAATTTTAGATGGTGGTACCAGGCTTACTGAAACGTTTCCAAGACCTGTTGAGTTGTGTCTGAAGTATACACTGAATGTTCCATTACCATGGTCAACAATTTTGCCAGTAATAAGAAGATTGAGTTTAAGGGTTTTAATGTTAGAATGAAAATCACCCCATCCAAACATTTTCTTGAATTTTCCTGTCTTAACTATAGGTCTACGTTTAGTTCGTACCACAGATTCTTGAACATCTGTTACGTTGGATAACCAATCCCAGAAGCTTTCAGCATTACTGAAGTAAGAAATTTCACTGATTCCTTCTTTTGAGATTGGTGATTGTCTGACAAATAGTCGTAGTGGATGTACAATTCTTTGACTTCCAATATTATCAACCAAAGCTTCTACAGCATCCTTCTCTTCATAGTCTAGCAAACTTGCAGTTCTTACAATTTGACTCAAAATCTATAAAAAATTAATAAATAAATGAATTAGTTTTACTAAAACAGTATAGGAAAATGTTTAGATCATTATTGTCATGTTCATTGCTTAGTTAGGCTTTGTTGAATAAAATCAGCTTTAGTTATATACTTTAAGTCATTTTAGACAGCAAAAATCTATCGGAAACAAAAATGATTTTGAAAAAATGACTCATTCATTATAAAAAAGGGCTTAACTGCATGAATGAGATATCTGACCATTTTAATTGTATTTACATTAAATATTAACAGTGTGATTTTCTAGAACTCTGAAATGGCAACATTTCAAGTGTATTGAGAAATGTTTAAAAAAAACATAAAATAAGAGCTTTTCTTAAAACAAGAAAATATGGTGTCCTTAAACAATTAAAAATCTTACTAAAATACCAAGATATGCCATGGTGTATCTAGATGATGCATTAACTCATTATTGCATACATTTATTTCCTTTATTTACTAGAACACTGGTATAAAAATGATAAAAAAGCCAAACGTGGTAAAGTAAAGTAAATGCCTGTGTTATTCTTCAAAAGCAGATTAACTGAATCATTTGTACTGAGAAAGAATGTCAAAAGTCATTCTAACAGAGTAGGACATTTGATGCAAAATAAGTCAATCCTTATTGTAAAATGTACAAAATCTGAAAAATAAACAGCTAACGGAGGGTAATAAATCATTAATTTAATAATAAGGAAGATCGGTGACTACATCATCGTCTAATGAGTTAATATTTCTCAATGCATAATCACCCTTATCTTAGGGGGGAAAACAAAACTAAATCTAGTAGTTGTTTCCTTACATATACTGTGTCTGAAAGCAGAATTTGGCACATTTGATCCGCACAAAATTTTGTCATACAGTACACTTACATTTTGTAGATTATAATTCATACTCTTTTACATTTGGATAGGTTGGCTTTCATAAGTAAAATCTGGAGAGTTGCTTCTTAGGTGTAGTTCATATGGAGTAAAGCAGTACATGAAGACTATATGCAAACTTATTTATATCTGCATTTTACAAAACTGGATTTATTGAGTAATCACTTTAGTCCATTGTTGATCACATCAAAGGCTCAGTCAAGTATATGATGAAATCCAACAGGTCTATAGTTTCCCACAACTGTTTTTGTAATTTCAAATGACTGAAGATAGTTATATTCATGGGTTCATGGGATGTTAGGCTATTGACCTGAGGATCTTTACAAGCCTAGATGTTAAATCCCAATATAATGAGATATTGTCTATGCCCAAGGTTTTTCTAGCAAGGACTACCCATATCCAGGAGAGAGGCCAGGACAATCAATGGCAGAAGTTTATAGGTTCCCATCCAATCGTCCAAGTTGCACTTAAACAGGGTTATGGAGGTGCTCTGCTTGATATGAATTGGAAGCCTATTCCAGAGGAGTGGCAACCTCTGAGAGATGTATCTGTCTCTTATGTCACAAGCTAGATTGAGGTCCCTGGAATGGGTCACTCTAGTCCCATTTGACTTACAAATGTGCAGCATTTCCATTAGATTTGTGTCAAAGATAGCCCTGTAAACCAAACGTAAGTCCTCTAAGTAGTCTAAGCAGTGACAGTGACTTCAGTCTGTCTGTACAAGACATGTACTGGTGATCCTGAATTTTCTTAGTTAGAAATCTCTGAGGTCTCTAAAGTTGCTGCAGGTGTTGTTTGGTATGGTACATACCAAAGGAAACATTATATTCAATAATAGGCCTGATGAGGGATGAGTACAGGAGAGTTATAACCTGTTTTTCTCTTGAGGTGATGTCTTTGCTAATCAGTTGAGCAATGTAGAATGTCTTCCTCACCACAGTAGGCACACGGTGGTCAAAGATGAGGTCACAGTCAATTTGTGTTCCCAGGTCTCTCACTATTGAATTAGTAGATAGGGTATTATTGTTTATTTTATAATCAGCAGGGACATTGTTTTTATCAAAGGGAATGATGATGCATTTTACCTTAGTATAACCATCAATGCTATCTGTGGAAACTGGAGCATGGAAGTCAATTATACCTTCCCTTAGGAAGGTATAGTTAGCTATATAGAAGTTTTTTAGCCTGACTTCTGCTTTGCGGAGTTCAAGTGCTATTGCTACTTCAGAAATGACTAATTTATGGTCAGATTTAACCACTGCAGGCCCTACACTTGATGCGTGGCATCAGTCACTCATATTGATGAGGGCCAGGTCTAGAATACTGGAGACCCTTGTGAGGTGGCACACTACTTATCCTAGGGCATTTGAGTTAACAAAGTCCAGCAACCTTTGTGCAAGTGAGTTTGGACTTGTATAAGTCTCCCAATTAATGGAAAGATAGTTGAAATCACCCATAACTAGGGTGTTAGGTTCTACCTTAATTGTCCCAAGTATGTCTAAATAAGCTATGTGGGCATCTTGGTTCATGGAAAGGGACCTGTAAATGATGATGACCTGAAGGGGGGGGTCTTACCCATGGTAATTTGGACTTAGAGTAACTCCATAGAGTTTTCTTGTGTAACCAATCTAAAGGTATAATTATCTTTAATTAAGATAGATACCCCACCTCCTTTGGATCTCACACCTTCAATTTGTGGTCTGAAAATGTGGAAGGCAGTGTAGCCTTATAAGGCTGGGGTACTTTCTGCAACCTTGAACTAGGTTTATGTGACTGCACAGACATCAACATCATCCAGGGAGAGGAGTGCTTCCAGATAGTGGAGTTTCTGATTTAAACCACTAGCTCTTAGTTTCTTTGTGTTTTATATTTTCACTTTGGGAATTTTGTTGTTGTGACCTTTCCTAAAAAAAGCCATTATGGAGAAGGAAATGCCTTAGCCAGAAACCAAAAGCCTAGACAAGCCAGGTGAAGACCATCTCTGGCAAAGCAGCTTGGTCTATCCACCATGTCATCCCAGGCTGACAGGAACTGGATACCCTTAGAATGACACCAGAAACTAACCCAATTATTGAAGTCAATCATTTTCTGCTTATATTGTGGTATCATCCTAGGCGAGGGTAAAATGCTGTTCAAAGCTAGGGACATACCCATCTGGGACACATATTCAGAGAGCTCAATCATGTCCCTCTTAATATAATTCAGACCGGTTCCTCCCAAGTCATTCACAACAACATGACTATGACGGAGTCATAACGGTACTTATTGAGAGACGTGAGTGCATGTGTGATCTGGTGAATCCTTGCACCAGACAGGCAGCTGACTCTATCCTTCTCCTTGTTCAACCTGGTGAGTGGGGCATCTGTATGTCTCACTATAAAGTCACTCATAATTAAACATTTAGAATAGTTGTGCATTGCCTTAAGGGCTTATTTGGTGAGACACAGGTGCTAGTGTTTTTATGTGTACTGGGTGCTTTGGGTGTTGTGTAGCATGCTTGTGTTTTGGAGGTCCCTGGTGTTTAGGTAGCTTTCTGGAGAGCATCACTGCATATGAAGGTTTATGTGTTGGGTGCATATTATGACTAGTTGTGGTGTGTGAGATGACAGCCTGTTTAGTGCTGCTGTTTTGGGTGTGAGAAAGCAGTGATTCCAGATTCTTAGTGTGAGAACATCTCTCACAAATTGTATTTGAGTGATTTAGGTATAAGGGGTTGTCAGTGTACATGAGGCAGTTGCTACACTGCCTCAAAGAACCCATGTCAACCAGGCTGGCAGGAGAAACAGAGGGAAACTTGACAGTCCATAATGCAAGGTTTGAACCTGGTATCTCAGAAGATAAGTAGAAAAAGATGGGGGGATCAGGCAGGGAACTATTTTAGGGTGAGTAATTTATGGGGTGTACAGTGGGAGATCTATAAAAGGGGGTCTGATGTTGATAGTTAAGAGGCAAAATCTCTGCTGGGTGGTTCACTGAACAATCGAGAGATATTCAAAAACTGCTGCAGCTGCTTCTAAAGGAAAATACTTCTACTGGTGCTTTTGCATCTATAAGTATCAACAGTTGCACAGGGGTGTATGATTGTGCAGTATGCACAAGCAAGAGAAAAGCAGCTACTACAAAGAAACTAGTGAAAAAGCTCAAACTGAGCCCTGCACCAATGAAACAGCTCAAATTGAACCCTGAACCAGTAACATTCAATTAGATAGTCCTACTGTACAATCCTGCCTTAAGGGTACTAGGGGGTGTCTCCAAAAAAAGATGTGCTGATTTTTAATGCTCAATCTACAAACAGAACTGAATTCAGCCTGTCTGAATCCAGTCTATACCACAGCCAACAGAAGTGCAACCGAACAACAGAAAAAAAAGCAGGATCATTTTTTTAATTAAATAAGCACAATGTTAAAAGCAGCACACTTTTGCTTGAATTAATAATAGCAACAGAATAAAACAGCAGAAGCAGATCTTTTCTTAAATTACTTAAACACAGCAGTTGGTGTGAAATACAGTTAAAGTGCAACAAATGCAGTAGTAAACTACAGTTTAAAGTAGCAGCAAATAGTACATTTTTTTAAACTGCTGAAGTACAGTCACAGTATATAAGAGAAGTGTAAAGAAAAAATACTTAGAGCCCTTTTGTGGGTTTCACAGTTCTAAAAGACCAGGTAAACACCTACAGGCTCCAGATGAATAATCACAGTCCTTCTAATGTAAAAGCACAGGAAGAGAATGTCTGGAGTGAAGTGCTACCACAAACTTTAAGATATGGATACAGCAGTGTATGTAAAACAGGTCATAAAAGTGAATATTCAATAAAAGTAATTTGCTTTGTATAAATGATCCAAGAGCCACTCAGTTGTATAGAATTTATAAAGGCACCGAAAACAAGCTAAGCTGAATAGTAAGCTCTCCAGCCATTTAACTACATGTAGAAATGTCATGTGTTTCCTCAACCTAGATAGACCAAGCTACCTTCCAGTGCACTAGAAGGAAAATTCACTGACCTTGATGAGAAAACAAGTGCTTTATAGACTGTAAAAATGCACTGCTTTATCCAACAGTTAGCTAGATAATGAATTCAAATGAAGTAAATCAGTACAACAGACAATAAGAAGCAAAACACACTTTTCATATATAAGTACAAGGTAAGGCAAATAAATAATTCCAATAAAAAAATCAAGATATCAGCAGCAGTGAAGAAAGGGAGGAGCTTATTAAGCTCAATTTACAGTAGGGGTGTGAAGCTCAGAATCATCAGGTTTGAAAAGAAGTCCAACAAATGGGAGGATGGGTGGGAAACCCTAGCAAGGAATCAGCAGCAGTGCTATACCATTTGCAGGCTTAAAATCCTTCAGACAAAGACAAAGGCCCAGAATTTAACTTTGTATGTATCACTCAGGAGACAATCCAAATTAACCAATGAACATCCATGTGAGATAAGAGCCTAGATAATTTAGGTCTCCATCTCTCACACAGAATAAAATCACCCGGCCAAGATTTCTTAAAACAGAAAACAAAATGGAGCAGGTAAGACAGAAAGCACCTCTATCAATTAAAGACAAAAAAATATAGCTTTACTTTCTCACACAGCAGGGAATTATCAGCAGTGGTATACATTATGCAGGCTTGAAATCTTTCAGACAAAGACAAAGACCTACAGTTTCACTTTGCTTTTAAGTATCACTCATTGTTTTCAATACACTATGTGAATATAAATTCAAATATTATACCTAAATATATTAATACTTCAGATATTGAATTTATCACAGCTTAAGTATACAAATATGCACTGCCTAAAGAACTGTAGCATGTCCAGTTTGTACAAGTAATGTTCAAATGTTTGTATATGGTTTACAAACAAAATAATGCTACTGTTAGTAAAATATGGTGATATACTTATGTTATAGAGCAAATCAAAGTTATAGTAAGCTGTAACATATTAATTGCATTCATGTTTAATAAAGATACATTTTACAAAGAACCACTGGATTCGGAGACAGAATACAGATAAATGTGTACAGGACTATTTTCCTGATACAAGCAAGTGGAGAAATTTTAACTGAGGGGGGGGGGGCAGTATTAACATATAAAAAAAACAGAAACAAATTACTTGTTTGAGACAAGAAAAAAGATAAATACATATTGAAACTTCTTCAGTTCATCTAAGTCCAGCAATGTAATCCATTTTATTAAGACTTGTAAGATTGAATTTCATAGATGAATTTCAACATCTCTTTCCTTGTAGATCAGATGACAGCAAATACTAATTAATCTAGAAGATAAGGACACTCTTCATTACAGGTCAGTTCAGTAAAGTAATCTTGATCCTGAGTCCATTACTGCCAATTCCATGCTGACATTTATGTCATTCTGTACAGCTTCTCCTCCTCTTAACCCAAGCAATTTGCATTATTTTGTAATCATTTTTCTTTTTCTAGATATGATGCTAAATTGTATTGACTTAGTCCATTTAAATAAACATTTTCTTTATTTTTCATTTGCACAGATGTTGCTATTTTGACCTATAAATATGAGTTATGACTGCATATACGAAAAGTTAATTCTAAATGCAATGTGCTGTTACCAGACTGCATTAACTTCCCGGCTAGTGGACAAAGTAGTGCATTATAGTTTGAATATATATATATATATATATATATATATATATATTTGCGAACAAACAAGCAAGCTGAAGAGCAGGAGTCACAATTTGTATAAAATCCACTGAGTTTATTGTACAGATGGTAAGTGCTTTCATAAATAAATTTGCTTCATCAGCCCTAACTGATCAAATGAGGTCATTTCCTTTTATACTCAATTAAATTCAAACTAACCAATCATACAACTACACATTTAAAGATGTACTTACACATTAACATATAACCCAGAACTGTATTAAAAACATTGTGAAAATACATAATAACTCAAATAAAATCTACATTATTTCCTAAGTCTCCTACTTCTCAGTTTTGCTGTAATAGCTATATGGTCATTTAGCCCCTTACCCAAATGGGCTCTAAGCCTAGCAATCCATGTAAGTTCCTTTGTCTTGGTTCTGTTAGATACATCACTCAACCTCTCATCATCATATATGAACTCTAACACTCGAAATCTAAACTGATGACTATCATCATTCTCAATAGTGTGAATAGAGTGAATCCCTGTTCATCTCTATTTCTTCACTTAATCAACAATTTACCACAATTCATATTCTGCTATTCTTATATACTGATCTAATTACTTTCTGAATTTGGTTACTAAAATTGCATCCTCCCATTATTTTCCATAAAATGTCATGATCTATCATCTCAAATACTTTACTTATGTCTTTTACCAAAACTTTTACTTTATTGCTTTCTTTTTTGACATCTACCATTTCCCTAACAATCATTAATAGTACTTGACATCCTTTTCCTTTAACTCCATAAATGATCTCATCTAATATATTATCTATTTTCCTCTAATATTATTTGTATTATCTTCATATATGTCTTTTAATTAATATTAGGAAAAACACAAACTAGACTCAAAAAATGAAGAATGGAAGGCAGGAGTCGGCAAATCCACTCGATTATTTTGTTAGCACTTTTGTCTGTCCAAGTTAAACAAATTTCTTCAGATAAAAGTTAAAAGGATATTACATCCATTAAATAGGAAATGTCCTATGACATCACTTCCTGATTCCTTAAAAAAATACTTCAAAATGTTTAAATTAATAGTTCAAATCTTTGCTTTAAATGTTCAAATAAAAAAATATATATAAGTGTACATATAAATGATGCGTGAAAGTATCACTTTGCTTGTCCAGACTGCTAAAAGAGGTTGTTTTGAAAAATGTGTCATCTTTCTAAATTTAAATTTAGCAAACATTTCAGGTTGCAGTTCTCATTGAGACCTGGATGGCAAAAGGCATTCAGCCGTAATTGCCAAATGAGTTCCTTTTCTTCAAGTATTAAAGACCATGGACCCACCCCCCCACCAGGGGTCAGGAGAGAGTTGTTCTAAAACTGTGAAAGAAAAGCTGTGGTGAATATTGCCAGAGATATGCCTGGCTAGTGCATTGGTAAGATGGTGTTTCCCAATAGTGTAAATATGTTCGTAAATTCACTGTCTCAAGTGTCTCTCAGTATTACCCACATAAAAACAGCCACATTTCTCACACAGAGCCAGGTAAATCACCCCATTTGATTCACAGTTGTACCTGCCTGAAATAGGGAAATAGTTCCCCTTGATGTTTACTTTGCTACTTTGATGTATTTGCAGAAGTTACATCTACCGCACTTGTACATACCAGGACTGGTGACCATTTTTTTAAAAAAGTCTTTCCAACAGTGCCTTTAAGTTGCAACCCCTTTTATATGTGATCCTTGGTCTGTCGCCTAACCTAGAATGAATTAAAGGGTCGGCCGATATCAAATCCCAATTTTTAATCAAAGTTCCTTTTAAAATGGTTGCATTAGATGACAAAGGGTGATAAGGGTGGTGTTGAATTCTGCAGGTAAGCTGGTATCAGTAACCATGTATGTAGTTACAGTAGGTTGTCCATTTGGTGGACCTTCAATCCACTCATTGCCATTAAAAATGGCTTTAAATTGCCCATTTTTCCTTTTTTTCAGTAACTTCCTGTATTACATTCTCCAGCAGAGTTCCTGGATAGGACCTTTTCAAGATCATTTCTTTGAGTGTACTGCAATCTGTTGAAAAAGAGGTGTCCAAAGAGGACATCCTTGCTGCTCTAACAACTTGTCCCTTCATTACTGCTTTTTTTGATGTTGAGGATGGGAACTTTCATAGTGTAAAAAGCTGTTGGAATAAGTCGATTTCCTGTACACACTTACTAAATACCTCTTGTTGTGAATGTCCTTGGTTGTGAGAACATCCAAAAATGGAATGTTGTCTTTTCTGAATGAAAATGTAAACTTTAAAAATTTCGTTAGGGAAGAAATATGATCCACAAAATCCCTGGCCATTCGTTCGTCACCTAGCATTAGTATAAAAATGTCATCCAGGTAATGTGTGTACCATTTGATTTGCTGTTTAAACAAATCACTTTTGAATAGAAAGTTATTTTCCCAGTGGGCTAGTACACAATTTGCGAAACTTCGCCCACATGGGGAGCCCATGGCTACCCCCAATTTTTGTTTGCAAAGAGTGTTATTAAACAGAAAAAAATTATTGGACAACGCTATGTCCAAAAGTGTTTCAATCACATAGGTCTCATCATTACATGCACCTTTACTTGCTAAAAAATCTCTCACCCATTCTAGACCTAAGTTTTGGGGAATCACTGTATAAAGGTCTTTAATGTCAATGGTAAGAAAATGTAAAGACTTTTCAAATGTGAACGAATTCAGGTGTTCTAAGAACTGCCAGGAATCCTGACAAATTTGGGGTTCAGTTCCCAGGAACCCTTTCAATTTACTGTCCACATACTTGGCACATACAAAAGTTGCAGAACCACGGCCACTGACAATCGGGCGTAAAGGTGGATCTTGCATGTTTTTATGTATTTTTGGAAGTGCAAAAAATATAGGTGTTTTAGGAGCGGGCATACATAAATAATTGTAGTTTCCAGTGAAATGACCCTTTCAATAAACAAATCATTGAGGAAAGATCTGATGCATTGGTAAGCTTCATTTACTTAGTTTAAAGAAACTTTAATGTAAGTGTCTGCTTCCAACATTAAACCCACTTTGTAGTTGTAATTTTCTTCGTCCATAAATACCAGACCACCTCCTTTGTCGAGTTTCATGACCCTGATGTTATGTGCCCTTAAACTGTCCAACATATGTTTTTCCTTTTCCTTAAAGTTGGAAAATCTCTCCCTGGGACAGCTCAAAGTGTGCCGTATGTCAATTTTGCATACCTTTTCAAAGAGTGCCAAGGTGGGGTGTAATGGGGGATTAAACACACTGGAAATCCTCATTTCGTTGCTACTCAAACTACCACTTCCAAAGACCAATTTTAAATTCAGTTTGCGTAAAAATAGTTTGAAATCAATAAGGGTCTTGGCAAGGTTTGCAGTTTTGCTAGGTTCAAAAGTTAAGCCCTTAGCCAGAAAGTCCACCAGTTCTTGGGTCACCCAATATGTGGAAAAAATTATAAATTTTAAAGTCTCCAGTTGAATTGGTGATAATGGTTACATCAATGTTAGTGGCCTCTGTGTGTTGATTAAGTTGGTTGGCCATCTCCCTCTGTGATTCTGCCCCCTCTGCTGGCGATTCCAATGTTGACCTCCTCCCACAGATTTCTGATTGATCCTTCCCTGGTTGGAAAAATCCTGAGTTGTGTAAGGTTTGCTTGGTTGCTGTTCTTCCCTGTCCTTGATTTGTTCACTTCGCCTAAGGGGCGTTGTTCATGTCCTTTGAATATCTCTTAGTGTGCCCCCTGTTCTTTGTACTGGAGTATCCACTGTGTAACCATTGTTGGAATTCATGGTGGAGTTGTTCTGGGAATGTGGGGGTGGGGGGTATGCTGTATCACCCTCATAATCTCGTTTGTCCCTAGCTAATTTCTTTATCTTGGTTTCTCTAAATTTGTTTAAACTGTTGTCTATGCTAGTGAAAATATGACTGAAGTCGTATTTATACCTTGGAAAGTCTGGTTCAGCTTTAATGACCTTTTCTAAAATGTCCAATTCATTGGAAAGTTTGTCTATCTGGTTATTGTAGTCTTTAACCAAAAGTTCAAGAAACTGAAAACCCTGTATGTCGAATAAGTGCAGCAGTTCGCAGTGGAAAGAAGAATTGTTGACTAACCCTGTCGGGTATCTCCGCTGCCTCAGTCCCTTTGGTATATGTTTCCTCTGTAGACACTCATGGAGGTATACTACCTCCAACTGTAATTTTTTGCACTTGAATAGTTTTAAATCAAAACATTTTAAGTTGTCAATAATTGAAATGTTTTCATTTCCATTACATAACTCATTCAATATAGTTGTCCGGTTTCCTGTGTTGCTGTTAGAAAACAAAACCATCGGTTTCCCTAGCATTTCATTCAAGGAAGGAACGTCCAAGTTGGTATGAAGGTTGCAGTTTGCATCAATCCCTTCCATACTGTGTGCGTTGTGGTCCCTCATAGGGGAGGAATTTGAAACATTGGGTCCTGTTCCGGAAGAACCCAACTGATGGTTTGAGGTGGGGGAACCCAAGATGTTCATTGCGGAATGTTGAAGTGATGAAAAATGGTGTCCGTTTGTGTTACTACCCGAACATGAAGACTGATTGTTGTCAATGCATTTAAATAACACGTCGACCCTATTAGGTAATACTTGAAGAAAAGGAACTCATTTGGCAATTACGGCTGAATGCCTTTTGCCATCCAGGTCTCAAAGAGAACTGCAATCTGAAATGTTTGCTAAATTTAAAGGCTTTAGAAAGATGACACATTTTTCAAAACAACCTCTTTTAGCAGTCTGGACAAGCAAAGTGACACTTTCACACATCATTTATATGTACACTTTTATATGTTTTTTATTTGAACATTTAAAGCAAAGATTTGAACTATTAATTTAAACATTTTGAAGTATTTTTTTAAGAAATCAGGAAGTGATGTCATAGGACTTTCCCTATTTAATGGATGTAATATCCTTTTAACTTTTATTTGAAGATGTTTGTTTAATTTGGACAGACGAAAGTGCTAACAAAATAATCAAGTTCATTTGCCGACTCCTGCCTTCCATTCTTCATTTATAATTAATATTATTTAACACAACTGGCCTCCAATTATTCATTTCATTTCTCTCTCCTTTCTTCCAAATAAATCTCATAATTTCATTACATATTTGTGTATAACAAATACCCCTATTTACCATTTATTAAAGATTTACTTTCTTTATCACCTTGTCTAATTCCATTAGAGTAATCTGTTTATCGACATATTTATTTATTTATTCTATAAATTCCTTAACCTTACATTTATTTTCATTTTTCATCCCTCTTTCTTTGCCATCTTTTAACATACTGTACTACGATTTCATTTTAATACTGTCTTGCTATTTTTTCACTTTTTCATTTATCTTATTATACCACTTTCTTTTTTTACTACTTTACTTAAATATGGAAATAGTTCTTCCTTTTCTCCTTGCAAACATATATTTGCTTTTATAACTCTTAATTTTTCTTGATTATTTTACATATCTCTTCATCTTTTCTATAATATACTTTTTCATTTCTCTCTTTCTTTCTAATATCTTATTCTGTATTTCCATATATTCTTTTGTCTTATTACATGTTCTCATTATAAATGTTGATTTTTAAATTTTTTAAACACCATCCACCATTCTGTCCAGTTATTATAAAATTATCTCATAGTTATATGGTCTTTCCATAATTCCAATATGTTATCCTTTCCTTTCTCATTCTGCATTTACTAATTTATTTTTTAATTCCTTTTCCAATTTTTATGTTCTTTCTTTTGTTCTGTTTCTGTACATATTACAATATGATCCAAAAAGCCTGTTTCCACTGCTTTTCTATTACTATTTCTATACCTTTAGAAACTAAGAAATAATCATTCTCTGATATAACATTCTGTCTCATATATGTAGCTGTGTTTATATTCCCTTATACTAAATCTCCATACTTCATAATTTCTTTAATTGTTTTCTTATTTAGTTTAGAGTTTTTATTTGTATTTCTTAAGTCACAATTAAAATCTCCTGTTACTATAATATCCATAATTATTATATAATCCAACATGGCTTTAAACTGTCTTTCTCTCTTTCTCTCTTTTAATATGTTACATATGTCTATACTGCTATAAGACTATAAACTCTATTTTCCCATCTTAGATCTACCACTCATAGTCTTCCTAATCTAACTAAAGTAATATCTAATATTGAAATTACTGTACTATATAGTACTGCTATCCCCGAACAGGTTTCTCCTCCCAAATTTCAAATGATACCTCCTCGCCATAACTTTTATGTTTGTAATGTTTCTTCCTTTGTTAAACGTCTAACATACTCTAACACCATAATATCTATTTCCCATTTATTACATTACTCTAATACCCCATTTCTTCTCACTAAACTTTTACACTATTTATATTAACAGATACAAGTCTAAAATTATTTGTTTCTCTCCTTCTTAATCTAAATGAAATTATGTATTTTTATATCTTACCTTTCTTTTTCACTTTCAAGCCTAATTCTTAAAATTTCCTTTTTCTATCTTTTACTATTTTTCCAATAGGATTTTTCTTTTTGACTACCATCCAATCTGTATCTCCTCCATCACTAACATCTGACCCAACTTCTATTTTATCTTCTTCCCTTTCCTTTTTGTCTGCATTTTGTATATCATTATTTGTCTTTTCTGCAAAGTCATTTTATTGCTCTTCCTGTTGCATTTTTTTCCTTATTATTTTTTATCTTCACTTACATTTTTTCTACACACATTTTTTGCTCCTTTCCACAATCCATTCATAAATGCCCTGTCTATTTACATTTATAACATTTCATTCCAGATGCTTTTGCGTCATGTCCAAACTCCCCACATACAAAACATTTCTTTTTATCACAATCACCTACAGAATGTCTCTCTTTCCCCACAAAAAAGCAAGTTTTGTTTGTACCCAATACTTTAGAACTTTTCTATTTCCGTCAGCATTAATTATTCTTGGAATATGTACAATTCTATCATTTTCTATTTTCAAAAATAACATTACAATCCCATCACCCAGTGCATAGACCTCTATTGTCAATTACTTTTGAAATATCTTTAGCATCTTTTTAATAATGTTTAGGGTTCTCGTCTGTTCTCTGCAACTGTATATGCACTTTCTTTTGTGTTTCACAGTAGAAAAGAAAGTCTTAATGATATAATTATTCCATGGGTACATAACTTTTCTTTTACCATATTCCTTCCAAAAAAGTATCTAAGCCTGTAGCAGTCTCAAAAAAGTCACAATATGTCTATGTTTTATCAAAATAAATGCTCTTACCTTTTATGTCTTGATTCCTAAAAGCACAGTCACTGTGTCCTGTATTCCATACCTGTCCTTCTATTTCTCTTCCTTATTCTGAATATGTACAACATAGTTCTTTTTTTCTGTTTCTTCCATTTTCTTACTCTCTATTTTTCCTTCTCTCTTCTCCTTTACTGCTTCTGCAAATATTTTCTTATGTATATCCTTCACTTCTTTCTTTTGAATCTTATCCTTAATCTCATCCCAGTATAGTTCTTTTCTAGTCTATGGCTCATTTTCTTCCATTAAGTCCATCAGTAAATCATCCTGCAACCCTCCCAAATGGAGAGTTGTAACATCTTGTTGTGACCATTCCTCTCCTCCCAAACAAATTTCTTTGAAATAGCTCCTCTGTATCCTCCATGATTTCATCCGCAATCTCCTTTTTCTTAAACGTATCCCCCCATATTCTTTTCAATTAACTGTATGGAAACAGCATTCACCTCACCTCCTGTCTCACTGCTGGCGATGTCATGCACTGTCCTCCCAGCCACGACTGCACTGGGAATGGAATGCGTGCATGCACTTACTAGGTGTACAGACCACAAATGCTGTAACGAGTAGGAGAAGTTTCCAGATGCCCTGACCAAATATCCCCAGTAGATATAATAACACTTTGGGTCTCTTCTGAAAGAGGCTACTAGCCTAGTGGGATTAATCCAGTCAACAAAAGATTAATAAAAAAAAAAACTCATAGTCCAGGTATGAAAAAATATAGACAGTTGCTTTGTTACTTGCAAACTGCCTATGGACCTAACCAAGGTGACACAGCTGACCATCCACTTCTCACAAAAAGGTTTAAAGTACATGAGATGTGTTGAGTGGGCAGACTTCATTTTCACAATTGCTTGCTTAATCACATTCATTACATTAAATTATCTAGACGAATACCTAAATCAAAAGTCATGATCACAAACGTATCACAAATGACTTTCTTGTCCTGCTCCTATTTGCCTTGTTTATCAGTGATATGTCAAAGTAATGCAAAATTGCAAACTGCTACAGTAAACAGATGACCTGTCTACATATTTGATATCTCTGCTACACAATAAAATCTTCAATAATCATTTAATATTTTCAGCAAACATGACTTTCATAAAAATGTTTTGGTATTAAACTTTAAACAGAGGTTGTTCCCGTCATGCAGAAATGCACACTAAAAATATATGCTGATGGTAGATTTACAGAATCTGTCCAGATAAAAGTTACATACTTGAACATCTTTACTGACAACAGACTAAACCTCTGTAAATAGTGCAAAATAGTTTCTTCTAAAACAAGTCAGCAGCTGGAACATTTGCATGCACAAAGATGATTCCTAACCTACTCTTACTTCCAAGAATTATATGAGTTCTCATGCCTTATATGTTTTTTAGATCAATCATGTTTGCAGAAATTTCTAGCAATACATGAGATAAAATTGTCAATGCATTGTACAGTAATTTGCAGTTCACTGCATATTCTTTCTATGAGTCCCTCAACTGCATAATCCTTTAAACTTGGAATGACTTAAACTAAAAAGCAATATAAAAGATTTAAAATAATGCTACATAGCAAAAGTTCGTACAACATAATCCATGTATCCTCTGCAAATGCAGTATGCATGAATTATCACACTATTGCTGTCCTCCACAAGTGACCAAGTTAGACTGCCATGATACACAATATACAAGGGGTTGTCTCATTTTTGTCCATGCGGTAAACTTTAGAATTTCTTTCCTCATGAGATATGATAACAACAGGCTGTTAACCCCTTCATTCAAGAGGCTTATGGATTACATGAAAACACAATGATTCTGTCAATGTGGGGTGACTTGAAGCTTATGTTTGTTTTATGTGTGCTCAGTGCATTTATGTTTATATTGGTGCTTGACCATACAAACATACCCCATATACCATAGAAACTTCTTATTGTGTCATCTCCTGTGCAACTATACATACTGGACTCTCCTTCAGTGCTTATTTTCCACCATCTTCAACATGCCCTTTTCATGTCTTATCTTCTATAGCTATTCACAATGCTCAGTAGCATCTATCAGCCCATGTTTCTTAACTCCACCACTTACTCTGACTCACCACTTCTTTAGTTCTCCATCTTTTGTTTATTTTCTTACTAGTATCCAGTGCAAAAAAAATCTATCTCATATCTTCACTGTCAACTTATGGTCTCTTTATTGTCTAATCCCTATGTATTTTTTTTTTCAATGTTGACCTGCTTACACTTGTTTTATGCTCTATCTCATTCAGTGCCTTCCTTGAAATAATAGTGTAAACATTCTATATCTTTCTTCCTAAAATTCTTATTGTTTTCCTTAATTGAACTCTGCTGATTGCATACTTATAAACTTTTTGCTGTTTACACAAAATTTTAGTTCTGTGGATGCCTTGCATTAAGACCATATTAGTAGTAGAAGTAATGAGTGTGCATTGTCTTTAGCTTTGTGCCATGGTGATTTAGTGGATATGCAAACTGAGCTGTGTCGACTGCATTCATTTCAAACATGCTTATTTCAATGTATGTCATAATAAATTAACATTTCTGACAGTAAATGTTAAATGAGTGGCATTATTATTTTGACATAATTAATTCTTGTTTGGTTAGAGCCTTTTTTCTTGACTGTCCAAATAAACAGTCTCTATCTCAAACATTAAACAAACAAACAAACAAACAAACAAATAAATAAATAAATAAGAAAATAAATAATGTATCCTGAAGTTAGGCCAAGTGACAGTATGATTCCTTACATTACTATGCAAGTAGAATAGCAGTGCATTACATGATGAAACATGATGAATGAGTGAACATGAGTATGAGAAGAAACTACTATATGTACTTCCTTCCCTTCAATAATGAATATTTCCATGTGACTCTACACTTCTTGTATCTTTGAACAGAAGAATTTATTACCTGGCAAACAGTGATAACAATGCAATAGTATATTGGGCTATACAGCTATACCATGATCGACACTGTATAAAAGTCAGCACATGCTTCTGTTGCCATGATATCTGCATACTGCAGTACACATAACCAGTTCTGAGCTGCATGGCACTGTTAGGCTGCCATTTATTTTATTTATGTGATAACTATGTAAGTTAACTTTTTTCATATAGATTTCAGCCATGACCTGAGTTAAAAGAATAAGGGTAAGTGGACAGAATTGTGTCCAAGTGCTTAAGGTTTCTATGCCACAGTACCTAAATTCAGTCCTGACCAGTGTAGCCTGTTTGTATGGAGTTCGTAAAATCTTTTCATGTTTACATTTGTTTTTGAGAGGTATTTGATTTTCTATGTTTGCGCTTGTTTTCTAGAGGTACTTTGATTTCCCTACCTCCTAAACACATGATGCTTTACTGTTTGATTGGCTGTGTGTGTGTGTGTGTGTGTGTGTGTGTGTGTGTGTGTGTGTGTGTGTGTGTGTGTGTGTGTGTGTGTATGTGTGTGTGTGTGTGTGTGTGCGTGCACGCGCGCATGCACGTATTTAGACTTATCCTTTTGTCATGGGTCATGGTTGGAATGGGTATGAGAAAGAACAATTCATTTACCCAGTTAATGAATAAATAACTAAATCAAATTAATTTAGACAGAATGATTTATTTACAAAAAACTGTGACTAACTAACAATAATCAGGCTTTTATAGAGGAAATATCAGACAGAGCTGTACATAACCTGTCTTACAGCTTCTGTTATTATACTATCTGCACACTGTATTAGACCTCAGCAATAATTTACAACACTGTTGTGAGAATCTGTCTACCCATTTTTCCAAAATATCTAGAATGTTCCATATTTAGGTTGCCAGCACTTTCACGTTAGCCACAATAGACATAAACCCCTCCATGTAATCGACTTCCCAGTTTAGTGGACATATTGCCTACTTATAATATCATTGTACCTCCTGACTTATCACAATATTGTCTCATAAGATATGATGTATCAAATAGGCTCCCAATTTTGTCATCTGTTATCCTTTTTCTATTACTTTATTCCCTGATCCAGTACCTGTGTTAAATAATTTTCATGTTGTTTCTCTTCAGTAATACAATAAAATATAATATAGGTACACAGTGCTTCCACAACTGTCAGCAATCTGTGTATACTAATTTTGAGGTCATAGAGCCTTACAGTAAAAAGAAGTGTTTGCTGTAAGGACAAACTACCTTCCTTTTATACTCCAACATGCTCAGTCTCAAAGTATATCAGCCAACCCATAATATGTACCACAAAAACAGGACTCAGTCTCATGTAGACAGTTTGCAGTTTTGTCATATATGACTACTTTATTAAGTCAAGGCTAAATAAGGTATGATGCTTCAACAGATAACTTTTCAATCCAGTACTCTGTACATACACTCAACAATAGGTTGCTTTCTTACTGTCAAATTGGGAAAACTTACTCTGTGTGTATTTTTTATTTTAATGTCATCCACAGAAATAATCAGTGGCAAACACAAGCGTCTCAACAAAATAACTCTAATAGCAATGATAGCTCTAATGAACAGCTTAATCCTGGCAATCGACAGTGTTTTCGGAGTGGTTATGGCAATCAATGGAACTACGATCAATGGAACAGCAATGGAGCCCAAGGGCAATGCAAGAAACAGCAGAACTGGAGAAGGAGATGATTCAGGTTTCTTTGCAAATTTTAGTAAGTGCGGAAGGTGACTTTAAAATCAATAATTTTAGCTCCCTTTACATAGAAGAAAATTTAGTCAACTTTTTCGCTAAAGGACTTTCATTTGTCCCAGATAGGGGGGCAGATATTGTTAAAACTATCTTGGATTTAAAGATGTATGTACGTAAGCTTAATTTAACATGTTTAATGGGGGCTAACTCTGCACTTACTAATAATTTGAGAGTTTCGAGCCTATTTAATGCACCTTTACATTAAACTATAGCACTGCTTGAAAAGGTTTGTGAGATGAACATTAGATCCTTGTTAGTCAAGAGCAATAATGTTAGACATGTTAAGAAAAATATTTCTACTCATGAACTCAAATTCATTAGGCTACTTAATTCATGTAATATACGGGTTATGAAACCCTACAAGGGTGGGGGACTCGTTTTTATGGATCAAATTGACTATCTTACCAGAATGGGGGAATACTTGGAAACTAATGTGTATGAGCGGATGAGCCTTAATGAGATGAATACCGCATGTAAAAAAGTTAATAATGTGTTGAATGATTTATTTTTACAAGGGAGCATTGATTTAGGCACTCTGCATTATTTAACAATGTCAGCACCTATTACACCAACACTTTTTGGTGCCCCAAAATTACACAAAGATCTAAGGAATCCTCCGTTCAGGCCTATAGTAGATGGGAGGGGATCCATCACATACACAAGTGCCAAGTATGTGGATTATAAATTGAAACCATATGTAAAGTCTGAATCACAAATATGTCATGACTCATGAAGTTTTCTTGAAAGTATTAATAGGTTGGAATTTAATGACAACTTTATCTTTCTTACTGTAGACATCAAAGATCTTTACACAGTCATTCCACATTTTTTGGGCATGGAATGGGTTAGAGATTTTTTGCATATGAAAAGTATGGATGATAAAGATATTAATGTTATCAAAACCATGCTAGAACTTGTTTTAGCTAGCAATTTTGTATGGTTCAATGGGGAACTCTTCTTACAAAAGAGTGGTATAGAGATGGGGTCACCTTGCGGTAGTAGTTTTTCTAACTGCGTGATAGCTTTCTGGGAGAGTTTATTTATTTAATAATTCACTGTTTAAGGAACATGTTGTCTGGTACACGAGGCATCAGGATGATATGTGTTTTGTATGGAATGGGGGAGGCCGGTCAAATTGAGACTTTTATTACAGCTATTTCATCTTTAACCAATTTTCTGGAATTTACATTCCAGGTGGGTACAAAGGAAATAAGCTTTCTGGAAATTTATTTGATGAAGGATAGTTTAAATGGTAGATATAAGACCTCTATTTTCAGAAAGACTACTTACTCAAGTGCATTTCTCCATTTCACAAGTAGCCATCCGTATCATCAGAAAAGGACTTTAGTCAAAGGTCAGGCAGTAAGGGCAGCTAGGATAGTGTCTAGTTATCATGACTTCTTGACTGAGTGTGCCCTATTAAAGTCCATGTTTTTGAAACGGGGATACCCGTTAGGTTTCCTTGACCTAATATTTGAAGAAGCAAATAATAAACGGTTAATAGGTTATTTTTGTCCTATTGTACAGAAGGGATATGAACTGGAACATGAGTTGTGGAATGAATTAATTCCAGTTAGGACTGCTGAGGTAAATGTGGGAATAGAAGCAAGATTCCTTACTACATATTCCCTGGACTCAAAAAATATTAGACATATTATAATTAAAAATTGGACTTTCATTAATGAAGACAATAGCCTTAATAAAAAAATAGGCCAGGCACCTCTAATGACATATAAAAGAGGTGCAAATCTTAAATGCCTGGTTGAGAAAAAGAGAAAATTGACTAAACGAGGCATTGGGATGATGAAATGTAGTAGATGTCCCCAGTGTAGATACATTAAAACAGTTGATAAAGTACAAATTAGAGATAAACCCCAGGATTCATGAAGGTTGCGCCAGGCGCGGGCATAGCATAGGCGGTATAACGCCAAATATGGCCATCGAGTGATTCAGGTACGATCCAATTCCATGTGCACTACCGGCGTACGCCAGAACTAAGCAGCCCCTGGCTTAGGTATGCTAATCACCCCATGTGCAGTGTCGCACCATGCAAATGAAGGCATATAGTGATTCATGAAGTGGTGCAGGCATAGCGTAAGCCCACGGAAATGTGAACCAAAAAACACGGTTTACATTTTCCCAAACAGAACATCGGAGCTATGGAAGAGGGCCAGACCCAGGTATCACAACGTTAACATATGCCAATGGTGAAATACACAGCCAATGGCATAAGAAAAGATGCACAACATGTAAATAACAACATTTAATGTCATGTCCACAGTAACGCACAGCACAACCGCAGGGCATGTGTGCGGAAGCTGTAACATAAAGAAATAATATAAAAATGTCATAAAATCGCAACGTAATAGAAATCAGGTTTACAGCACAATACACAATGGTAGGCATGGAACACCACAACCAAGGTGCAAGGGTTGCTAAGGTCCTGCGATAGTGTTCGGCACAGTAACTATGAATTAGTAGTCAATGCCATGCAAATGAGGCAGATAATACTGAATCTCAAATGTCTCGCCGGATGAAGGTTGTACCATATGGCACAGTGGTAAAACACCGAGGAGTGGCTCAGAGGAGATACATGACATCAGCAGAGGGGTGTGCCACTGTAGCAGTAAGCACATTGGAGCAATGCAAATCTGGCCTGTCCGTTGCTAAGCAAAGCTGCAGGACAGGGGTGGGGAGGAAGGTATAGAATCATTTAGCTGAGAGCACACATGGTGCCCAAAAGCGCATGTGTATGAGGATGAAAATGTGCCCGAAACCCAGTAATCGGATGCACGCGCCGCAAACAATAGCACAAACAGGAAGGTCATGGGAAGAAAAGAAGGAAATGCAGAAGTAGGGTAATTGGAGTACTAATGAGCAATCAACACCAATCAACCCACGATGGCCAATTGACGGCAGCTGACAAGTCTGCTTGCAGAAACCTGCAAAACAGGATAGGGGAGGCATTGGAATGCAAAGAAAGGAGGGGAGGTATTGGATTGCAAAAATAGGAGACCTGACACAGCAGAGCAAAGCAAACCGACAGCAGACCGGCAGTAACACACATAATGCAAGATACGCCAGGTCCAGGAAAGTACAAATGAAAGTAGGCTGCAGGATGCACGCCAGAAAATGGTAGGTGCAACATGCAGAAATGTAAAGGGAAGGTCAAGAGGTAATCCACGGCAGGCAAATGTAATTCAACACCAAAGGCACCACAATAGTAGTTCCGGCAGTAAAACGCATAAGATACCCTGTAGCTACGATCGTACATACACACCCTATGTCATCATCGGTGTTCACAGCACAATAGTATAAAGTGTGTAAGCACCCAACACACACCTGTGTATTCCCAAACACTGCACCATAGGTGTAAACACACGGGGAATTTTAAAATGTACATGTTGGGAGCTGCCATAGCTGTGATTCATCAGCATGTGTTAGAGACTGACGGTGTTGTGGAGGATGATGCCGACAACCACCGCAGGCCTCGGAGGAGAAGGAGAGTGTTCAGACCAAGGGTAACCTACCAGGAGCTACATGACCTGGAGATAGTAGAGCATTACAGGGTGGACAGGGACATGTTACAGCAAATAGTGGAGCTGTGCCGGCCACCCCTGAGAACCAGAAACAACAGAGGGGAACCCATCCCAGTGGACACGAAGGTATGTGTATGCCAGCGAATACTGGCCACAGGTACCTTTCAAAGGCCAACTGGAGATATAATGGGTATCTCACAGGCATCAGCATCCAGGGTACTACACCAGTTCCTGGATGCCATGTTACCACATGCCAATGAGCAGATATACTTCCCCCGAACTCAGGAGGAGTTGGCCAGCAAGATGCGCCACTTCCACCGTGTGACACACTACCCGGAGGTACTGGGTGTGATAGATTGCATGCACATACAAATCAAGTCACCACCCGGTGAGCATGGTAGGCACTACATAAACCGCAAGGGATTCCACTCCATCAACTGCCAGGTCGTGTGCAATGCCCAGGGCATTATCATGGATGTGTGTGCTGGCAGCCCTGGAAGCTACCATGACTCCCATATCTGGCATGCCTCACAGCTGTATCAGGTATTTGTCAGGGGGGGACATTCCACATAACCATCTTGTGGGGGATGCTGGCTATGCACTGGAGCCGTGGATGATGACTCCCATCAGAAATGCACACACACCCATGCAAGAACGCCATAATGAGGCACACGCACAAACCAGAATCATCATAGAGCGTGTATTCGGGATGCTGAAATCACAGTTCTGGTGCTTGGATACATCTGGTGGAGCCTTGCAGTACTCTCCAGGCACGTGTGCCCACATCGTCATAGTATGTGCCATGCTACATAATATGATCCTGTGGAAGCAGCTGCAGCAGGGACAAAATGGTGAAGGCCCTCATAGCCCACCGCAATTGCCAAGGCCATTACAGGCACAGAGGGATTCAGACCATGAACACACTGTGCCAGCCCCAGTAGACAGATGGAGGCGTGCCCAATATGCCTATGCCTTGGCAAAGAGGGAACGTATAGCACATACTCTGACAGTGTAAGCCCCTACGGACTGACACCTCTCCACCTGCACACACTGTAAAATGGATGGCACACAAACATGACCACCTGTAAATTGTAATGTATAGGTGGCCCAATGTGTGACTCCTACATAGGCAGCTCTCAAACATTGTAAACACAACAGCTAGTGGAACATGGAATGCCAACACCTGAACAGTACATGAGCCTTACAGCATATGGTGGTGCTGTGTGCCTGTCACGTTCCCCGCCAGATATATATATATATATATATATATATATATATATATATGTACACATATGCATATATATAATACAGATAGAAAGGGCAATAGAGTGATATATGGTGATATAGATGGATACAGCGATATCTGCAAATATAATAGATAGTTCAACGACATTCATAACACCTTGGAGGTACAAATAAACAGGATACCATCAACCATGGAATGTGTAACATACCGACATGCATAACCACGAGGCTGAAAGACCGATAGAACACAGTACCGGAACAGTACAGCCACGAGTAATAGTATGATGATATGAAGGGACATTTAGTCACTGCTGCCGGTGTTGCGGTCCACGTAGGTACTGTGTTCAACTCTGTTTGTGAGTGCCGTAGTCTGTGTAAGTGTGCATTGAGGGTGCCGTGTGCATCTCCGTGTGATGGTAATGTGTGTGTGTGTGTCCGCAACATGTGTTTGTTATTGCCAAGTCAGAGGCAGATCAGTACGGTAGGTGTGGGTATAGCTAGCCGTAGGCATATGGTTACTACCTGTCCCACAGTAGAAGGGACAGCCCCACCCTGGGCAGGTGTGTCCTGACATAAAACAGTACAAAGGGCAAATGTCCGAGATGGTAGGACATAAATATGTCCCATATATAATGTAATAGTTGTATTTAATAGTTATGCCTGTATGTAAGAAACGTAAATGTTACATGCAATACAAGTAGCCAAAGTCACACAACAATAGGTATGTATTGAGGATAAAAGTATGTGCTAACCTGTGTACTGACCGTGGCTACATGTTGGCCTGTAAACACCACTGTGTGTCCCGCAAGTGTCCAACAATGACCATATGAAAAGGTGGCAACCCATGGCAAACAGGCTCTTTTACCAACACAACCACAATGACTGCAAATATCTGGGACAGAAATACAAGGGATAGCTGTCACTTACACATATCCCTTGATATATCGCTGCAATTACGGAGGTATACAAGTAGCAAGCTCACCTGCAGAAGATATAAAAACCAATTAACAATGGCCCAACGTACAATCCCGTAACATAAGTCTACTAACTGTTAGCTCTCTAATTAGGGACGGAGCCCACACGGGTCTACTTTAAAAGACCGAACCGACGATTCCCCGACACGCGGAAAACGAAGACCAAACGACCGGCAGGTAAGTTTATCGAAAGGGTGATTTGCCGACAGCGGAAAGACCGACAAGGGTAATGTGTGATCGCGACTCGGTAAGTGTGCGACAGTGACGGAGTTTGGAGCTGTCAGGCAAGTGTGCGGTATTGTGGGATTTTGGGTTAGGCTGTGGGAAAGGTGAGTGTGTGTTAGTGTCGGAGTTAGGGTTCGGGTAAGGTAAGTGTGTGATAGTGAGGGACTGTAGTTTAGGGACGGGTTAAGTGAGTTAGGTTTAGAGTGCGGGTAGGGTGTGTGTGCGATAGTGACGGGCTTTATATTTTTGGGTGGGTTAAGTGAGTTAGGGTTAGGGTGCAGGTAGGTGAAGTGTGCGATAGTGTCAGACCTTGGGGTTAGGGGTGGGTTAAGTGAGTTAGGGTTAGGGTGCAGGTAGGTGAAGTGTGCGATAGTGTCGGACCTTAGGGTTAGGGTTTGGGTTAGGGCTAGTGGCTATGCTATGTAGTGTAATGTGTTGTTTACATTCGGTGTGTCGGTGTAATGGTGTTCGGTGTTTTGCGTTGTCAGTTTTGTGTGTTGTCGGTTATCTGGTCTCGGTGATTTATGTGTCGGCGAACTGGCGTGTCGGTCTTTCAAAGTAGACCCGCCCACACACATATATACGGATTATGTAGAAATGCAACAAACCTGTATATGCTACGTACACCCAACGACAAGGTACACAGCACAGACACCACAAGGGATGCTACATGAGGGCATTAAACAGAACAATTCCATACAACCTGCCGTCAGTGGTAGGGTATGTCCAACCAGGACGTGCCATAGCAGGGGATAGTATATGTTGATATACTGTCACAGCATGCATGTGTATGGGCATATAACGTTAATGACATATCTAAGGTGGTCCCGCTGTGCAAGTATGCTTTGCATTATCGGATACTATGTGAAATATGTGTAATGTATAGTATTGTAGGTAGATATGACAGATATTCTACACAGCATAACAGGCATATCATGCATACCACAGGTATCGTCTATTGGCATGTACAATAACAGGATACATATGGCTTGTAGGCATGGGACATTGTAATAGTATGATAGCTAATCTAAATGGAAGGGCTACCAAGTTACCATGCACAAAGGACATGTAATAGCGTCACAGGTGCATAGTGGGGTACTATGCAGTCTGGCAAGTCCATGTGTAAGCACAACTACAGTGTTCACACTAGTGGCACCTCTCTAGGGTAGTGTCCTGTGAACAGCAGAGCCATGTGTTACCTGCACCTCTGCACAGTACAGCCACTACAGTGATCCCAGGCCTACATGTGTCTCCCAACCACCAAGGGAGGTATCACATGAACAGTGCTACGGAGTGTCCCTGCGTGATGTACATAGGACTTATGTTCCAAAGCATGGTGAGTATCCTGTTTGGGAATGTAACCCTCAAGCACATCCCACTCATTTTGGCGTGTGTGCACATATCCATGAGCATGTTGCTCACAGTGGCTTTTGCTTATGTCGCGTATGATGAGTATATCCATTAATAATGTTGTGGACATGGGCCCTGTCTGATCAGCAGAGGTCACCCCTGAGTATGTAGTATGCAAATGTGTACAGATGTGGTGTCCATAGTGCAGCCGCATATTTAAACTGTTGGAGCTCAGTAAACGTCATGGCGTGTTAATGTTGTGGTATGTAAAGCTGTAGCTGTTGTGTAAGGTACACCCTAAATGGGGTGGTATACCCTTGAATGTGTGTAGATGTCTTGAGTTCAGAGGTACAATGGGTGCCTATGTACCAGCTACACACCCAGTACAGATAGGTGTGGCCACGTAGAAGGATATCCACGCCACAGTGGCAATACGGTAACCACAGGAGTGGGTGCGACATATGTGTGTACTGCAAACATGTACAATGTGATATGTATGTAGGGGACTACCACCCATGTGATAGTCATTGGGTGAATGGTGTAATGCAAAGGTGATGTGCATGCACCTTGTGTCATGCAGCTTGATGCCATGATAGTCATATCATGTATCTGTCACAGAGACGCCCGTATGGATGGAGTCAGTATCAGCTGGTGGAGCAATCAGGGTGCTTTGTATGCAGGGGTTTGAAAGCTAGGCAGGGAAAGTCCCCTGAGCTAGCCTGTTCCGCAGGGAAGCATATACTGAACATGAGGGGCCCTATAACTGAGGACTGTGGTATGCCAAATGTACCTGACATGTAGTAGGTACTATGGTATGCTGGCCTCACTGGGTGCATCCTGTCCATGAGCCACATTGCATAACATCCTGAGACAGAGGGTATGATGTGCAGGTGGATGTGTATGTTGTCAATACCAGAATGGGGAATGGTGCTGAAAGGCAATGAGAGGACAATGTAGGATGTGTGGACTCCCGTACCATCAGCAACTGCCCTGGTAACTGTATGAAAGGAGTCCACGATGTGTAGGGGCCATGCTCTGGCCCTAACAAGCCCAACCCGGGTGGCAGCAAAGGACGGGAGCCCAACAATGTCTCTGTGAATGACATCCTTGATGATGTGCCCCATAGCCATGCAGAACAGTCCAGTCAGGTGTGTAGGACTATAGTCCCACTCGTGCATTGTGGTGCCACCTGTGTGTAGTGTGATAAATGCTGCTGTGTGCCATTCAGGGGCTACAATGTCTGAAACAAGGCTATTACTGAATATGGTGGCCTAGTGGGGAGACATGTCATTCAGAGGTTGGTGGACATCACAGCCTGGGACATTGGAAGGTGACATGGGGCCAGTGTCCCAGGACATATAGAGTGTAGGTCAGTACTGTGTAGGTGTGACCACAGGGACACCACAATGTTCATGTATGGATTGTGGCCCTGTAGTGAGTGAGAAGGTGTAATGTTAGCATTGAATCCATCCTCCAGCATGTTGTCAACATCACCTGGGTCTGTAATGTTCCTGAGTGACTGTTGTATGTGACAGCAGATGTGGGTGTTGCCATCGACTACTGACATACCACCATAATGTCTGGTGGTACACCCCGGAATGTGTGGCAGTCATGTTTACGTAGCTAGTCTTGGAGTATGTGATGAGGGACCCTGTGGCCCCACCACAGCTGACCAGTGAGCCACCCCACACATGGGAATGTACACCACTGTGCAACAGCCTACACCTGTTGTTGTACATCATATGTCCATGGAACATGACCACCAGTGTGGTGTCTGTTATCTGGTGTGTACCATCATGGCTTTGTGTGGAATAGCATGATCCATGCAGTTGTGTACATGCTAATGAAGTGCACTGGGGTATGTGTCAGCATTTGTATGTGCATTGTCCATCTGCACGGGTGTCATGACGTTAACAACCGCTGTCAGCAGACGTCTGTAGCAGGTGTTGTAGTATTCATGTACTGTGTATGCTGTGATGGGTGTGGTGCCGGGATGTGGCTAACAAGGTTGATTAGCATATGTTCGGAATCCACCAATGAGGGGATATCCCAAGGTGTGTAACACCAGTCACATGGTGGTAGCGTTCATGCCAAGGTTAATGTAGGCCTTGGAGGTGGTGTGTATGGGTTGATCCAGCAGAGCGGAGGTTATGACTCATGGATGTGTCGGTACATGAGTGGCTATCACAGTTAAGTGTGGGGTAGTGTCAGTCACACATCAGTAGTAGCTGTCTGAGGCCCACTGTCCAATATACCAACAAAGAAGGTATGTTAACCGTGGGGTATGATGTTGACTCTGTAGCTTGTTACAATATGTATAGCGGTCCCAGACACAGTTATTTGCACATGGAGCACCTCTGATGCATTGTGCTAAGTAACATGCCAGGATGTGTGCAAAACGTAGTGGGATATGGGAACCCCTCAGCTGTGGGTGTGCCGGTCCAGGTATGTGCCTGAAAGGTATGGTCTGTCTATAACCTGTCATTGCAGGTGTGCTCTGCAGAGCCTAGAGGCAGGTCCCAGTCACTGCAGAGATGTTTGAGTGGTGCATTATAAGGTGTGCCTTGCCTGCGTGCGTCACAGAGGAAGATGCAAGCATTGTGTCACATGACCCCATGTTGTGCCTGCCAGTTCCCCTCCTGCCGGTGACAGTTATTGGAAACTGTGCAAGACAGGCAGTATAGAAGCAGCAAGAGCCTTACATGTGAGCTGTGCTCCCAGGGCTGACAGGCGCAAGTCATCTGTGCCACAGCATTGTGTTTGACCAGGTCATTCAAAGCGGACAGATACCAGATGCCTGTGGAATGACAATAGGAGCATAGGCAACTGTTGAAGGGACACAGTTGGTCATTGTACAGTGGTATCGTGTCCAGACAAATGCAAAATGCTCCCCAGGGCTTGGCCCACACCCTCAGGGCTATAAGACTGGTGAGCTATTGCATGTCCATGCACACATAGCCTGTGAAGTGGCATCACAGGGCAGTCATACTAACATGGAAAACACACTATCATTGAAAAACTCATCAGCTTAAATGTAAACCCATACATCACAAGATGGGTTGCAAACTGGCTAAGTGACAGAACCCACAGGGTCAGAGTTGCTGGCGCCATGTCAGACTCAAAGCCTGTCACAAGTGGTGTCCCACAGGGCTCAGTCCTGGGCCCACTGTTGTTCGGCATCTACTTTTCAGAAGTACAAGCAAACACAGGAGGGTTATGGCTGACAAAATTTGCAGATGACTGCAAACTGGGTGCCATAGTCGAGAACACATCTGACACAGATATCCTTCAGAAGGGTGTCATAGAAACGGATAACTGGTGCCAGAGCCATGGACTAAAGTTAAATGCCAAGAAATGCATAGTCATACCCTTCGGGAAAAACAAGGTTACCCCTAGCTACCATATAGGTGGCAATCCACTGAACACAGAAGAGGTTATCAGGGATCTGGGGACCCAGGTTGACAGTAACCTTTTGTTTGACACTCACATTGCCAAAGTAGTTAGGAAGACCTTCTACATTGCCCACCTGATCATGAAGGGATTCACATCTAGATCAAGGGAGGTCATCGTCCCCCTGTACTCATCACTCATCAGACCAATGATTGAGTACAATGCCCCATTCGGAATGTATCTGACCCGACACCTGCAGCAACTGGAAAGGCCCCAAAAGTTCCTCACCAAAAGGATAAAAGGTCTCAAAAATATGTGTTATGCTGCCCGACTAAAGGAGCTCCAGCTCTATTCAGTCGCTTACTGTCTGCTCAGAGGTGACCTGTGCCTAACATACAAGGCCATGTCCAACCCAGAATTGATGAACATGCTTCACCTCAAAAAATCTAGATCCCTCAGAACTACAAGGGCAGGAGACTTAAACCTTGACACGGTTATTAATAGAACGTGCTGGAGGGGCAGATTCATCACCCAGAGACTCCCTATGCTGTGGGACAAAATCCCGGTACATGTGAGGCAGAGCACCTCACTGGCCTTGTTCAAGAGAAATCTTGACCAATGGATGGGAGATCGCAGATATACCCCAGGGATTACCTCAGTGTCACTACTTGACAGAGGCACAACAAAATAAAGGGCATAGTATCCTTCAAACTAAAGGGGTGGCGAAAGCCACAAAACTCTGGGCTAGGCTTATAAATGCCCTTGGGCAGATAGCCTAGTATGAACCTATGAACCTATGAACCTATGAACCTATGGAGAATGACAGTCACATCGTACCCTGGTGAGGTGTGGCATGGGTGCATAGGTTATGTTGCAGAAGCAGTTACCCGACAGCAAGATGCAAGCGACTATCGTCTTGTGTAGCCTGCTGTGTGGAACTGCAGTGTGACTCCCTACAGAGTCACCTATGACTGGTGTGTTGTGAATGTTATAACTCCCTATTGGCTGTATGTGATGGGCACACATGAGTCTGTGGGCTATAAGCTGGTGATGTTGTCTTCCATGATGGGGGTTACCTCTGGTGCCTACACTGAGTATGGAGACGTACTGCACAAGTTGTCCTCGTAGGTGTGGCCAGTGGTGTAGATCATGTGAGACTATGTGATGGGTGGGGTGTGTTGCGAATGTTACACATCCCCAAATGACTGTCAGGTGCAGTCAGGGTTGGTGGCAGCATTACTCCCAGCCATAGCTGTCAACCTCCTGTCCCCAAAATGAGGAACATTAGCCCTCATACTGTGTGACAAATGGGCAAAACGTGGAAAACTTACAACTGGCTTACTAACAGCTTCAACTAGGAAGGGCATATGATGGCTAAAATAGGCTGGTTTTATGTATAAAAAAGATATTCTAATGAATTAATATGATTCCCATCTATTTAGCCATGGCTAGCAGGTAAACACTTTCCAACAATGAATGTGTGACAGACCCTTTCAATGTGGAACCTTGAGGAACATGCACCTTCTAGAACCCCAAATGAGGTACGTTCCTCGTAATGAGGTACACTTGAGAGCTATGCCCCCAGCACGGCTGCAGAAGTGCATCCCCCACAGGCTGTAGTGTCGTATGTAGGGAGGTGAGCATTGAATGTGTACATGAGACAATTGCTCTATTGCCACATGTATGACATATCCCTCATATAGACAGGCAGTAGCACTGGTACGTGACAATTGGACATGCCTGTATATACAACCATGTCCCACAGGATGTGTGCGTTACGTGTGTACAACAGCTGTTGTACCATAAGCAAGTTGGGAAGTGTAGGACAGCCAGTGTACCTGTGGGAAATGGTGTGGAATGGGTGCTATAGTAATCAGTAGCTCATGACATGCTCACAAGTTCTGAACAAGTGCCTAGCATGACCATACAATACAGATAGGGTGTTGGATAATATCAACCCACAAGTGGTGATCACAGTAATTTTGGGTGGCACCACACTATAACCCTGCTGAGTATGGTGTGCGTGTCCATGAACCATTATCACTGTAGATGTTAGCAGTAGAGATGTACAAGACAGCACGGATATTTGAGTACAAATACCTTTGTATGTCACAGGAGTGTTCCACCAGTGGCCTGTTGACAGACTCACAACTACAAAAGGTGCAAGAGTGACATGTGCACATCACACCAGCGCCAGCTACAGTAGAACAGGGTTAATGTGTTGTACCCCATCCTCATTGTAGCCCATACCACACAGACAAATGTTAGGCATCTGTGTATGTAAGGCTGTGAATGGCCATGACCTATCAGTATAGCTGTGTCAGTGTTGTGAACAACATACAGAATGGGCTGTGTGGGTGAGGTGTGTGACATATGTGCACAGTCTGATGGATGATACCAGCATTGTCACTGCTAGGTGAACATCCCTGTACCCATAAACGACTACCTAGACTGTGGTCAACATTATGGGCACTGTGTAAGGGATGGTGCTGTGCAGTGCACCCCCTGACTTGGTGACGTCTCCAGGCCCCTTAGGTAGTCATATGAGGTACCCATGTCATGTCAGGGTGCCATCCATGAGCACGGAGATCACTGGACAGGCATATACAGCACTGTGGTGACCAATATTGGATCACATACAACCTTTAAGGGGTAATGGCTATGCATGGATGTGCGATACCAGCCTTCACAATCCTCACCTCCACTATGCAGCATGCTGTCTACCTTGCAGAAAGACATTTGCTACACCATGATGATAGACATGCTACATGTCCATATCCTGATCTATAAGACATATGTCATGGACAGCCACCGTCCTAATACTAGGACCACCACAGGCTGGACAGATCCCTGTGCCATATATGTGACATACTCCCACCATACCATGCAACCCTGTCCATCAAAGCTGCACATGTCATCCCAGTCATACATGGTGTGATGGCCGCATGGTAGATGTACTATCAACTGACTGGATCAGTAATGTGGCACTGATGCACCTTGCAGTGGCATAATGGCTGTCTGTTACAGCTTGGAAACCATGCCCGCACATGCTATGGTAGATAACCATCCCTGCGAATGTCGTCTGACTAGCCATTGTCCCATGTCTA
This sequence comes from Protopterus annectens, assembly GCF_019279795.1. Taxonomy (NCBI): domain Eukaryota; kingdom Metazoa; phylum Chordata; order Ceratodontiformes; family Protopteridae; genus Protopterus; species Protopterus annectens. Next base: position 1,453,921,927 of record NC_056737.1, read on the forward strand.
TCACATGTGCAATACAGGTGATCCATGGCAGGATGTTGAATGGTTGTACAGTGCTGTGTAGATGTATATGGCAAAACACATGCATGTACAGGTGTCCATGCGTATGTGTGCATTGTCACAGCTCAAGTCCATTACAGCTGTGTCTGTGTTGATATGTGACATATACACAGCATCCAGGTCAACAGCATTACCGTGGACACATCCAGGCATGTGCAGATAGGTAAGAACACAAGTGCAGGCAAATAGACATGCCCACAGCAAGACAGCATTTACATGGAGTATGATCACTGTAATGAGGTGACACACATATATGGTGATGATATCCAATGCATAATGGGTGTGACATGTGTGTGACACAAACACGTCAGTCATGTCAGTGTCATGATGCTTTGCAAAGATAACTGTGCAGATGTAGTAGATGTTATAGAAATGTATGTGCAGCAGTATCTCTGTACATCTCTGAAACTGTGACCTGTTACCATCATTATGTCTTACAGATAATGCCCCGTACACGCCTCCCAGCATACAGCCACCAGGAGGATGATGTCCTCATCCCTCAGCTCCATGGCAACTATGACTTGTTGTTCAGCCATGTGCCACAGCATGCCCAGCAGCAGGATGACCTATGGCAGGATCTACACAGGAGGGTGAACGATGTGGGTGGCCATAACCGCACCTACCAGCAGGTGTGCAGACACTGCATGGACTTGGTACGACATGCAAAACAGCGTGCCACTGCAATCACCAGGGAACAAGGTGGAACAGGTGGTGGGCCACCAACCCAGCCCCCACTCACACACACCGAGGAGCTACTGGCCAGTCTGGGGACACCCAGGGAACAGCATCCAGAAACACTAGCTGCCATCATGGAGGTGGGTGTCTCCCAACCAATGAGCCTGGAGTTGCCTGGTAAGTCAGTACTGCACATATGGCTATTATATCCCATGTAGTTGGATGTGTCACTGTACATTATGTAAAGTAACAACATATGCAAGATATGTGGACACACATGCTGCATACTACAGTATGCTACGTTGTGTATGCACACATGTGCATACTATATGCTATTACACAGGTGAATGTGTTCACATGCACAGTGCAACCTGTGGCTGTCATACTGTCATGGATAATGTTCATACTGGTGTGTCACCCCTATACAGGTACCTCTGGCATGCCGCACAGACATGAGTCCGTTGCAGGTGAGACTGTCATCAGTATTAGGCATGTTACAGTGTAGATCTATTTGCCATGTGGCCAGTTAACACTTGCACACCTGATGTTTGTTCCAGTCATGATATGCAGGTCGCATCACCCATCATTCACACAGGCCACCCATGTGCAATATATACAAATGAAATGATACACCGACTTGAAACCACAGTACTTGTCATTGCGACATGTGTGGTCAGCTGTGCATACAACAGTGGAGGTGTTCTACAATGGAGGCATATGTAGTATGCATTGGAACAACATGTGTGGTAATGCACACAGTACCACACAGTGAGCTGTGATATGGGCAGCCCACAGGTGTCACCATTGTGTCATATGCCCCTGCATTGGGTGCACACATTGTGATGTGCCACCTGACATGTCCCAGACATGTAGTGTTCTGTCTGCAATATTGTCACACTATCGCATGACCTATACCCCACATACCAAACATACAATCCATTGTCTGCATAGCCCTGTGGATTGTGACATATCTGACATCTATGGGTGTATGTCATATGGGACAACACAGACATGTGAGATAGATGGCCATCACACACAATTGGCCAACACATGTGCACACATGGCCATGGGGGATGGCCAGAGATATGTAGCCACACAGCACATGGGATGTGTATACACCCTGTTGTACATTGTCCACACATGGTCCAATTATAGCCTTAGTTGACCGATTATACAGTTGATGTGGTACACTGGACAACCTAAAAGCCTGTGCACAGCTACTGGAGATGTCACTGAAGTCTACCATATACGATCTGTTGAACATCATGACTGTGTTGCAGTTATGGCTATGCAATGTGTACATATTATGCATTCTACAGCAACATAGATGCCTCATGATGCCATGCAATGGCACAGTGTCTGTACTTCACACTGTATAGCAATGTAGACAGCTCACACTGCCCTCCCATGCTCATGCACATTTGCTAAACATGCATTCTATCTGTAGGGCATACACACAACACTGCAATGTGAAGCCCATTATGATGCTGTACATGTATCAGGACACCATTGTGTCAGACATGTATGCATGTTAATGCACATATCAGCAGATTACATATCAAGGTCATGTCAGCCATGTGTACTGTTATCCTGTTCTGGGCCACATTGTGTATCACGGGGATGCATGCATACTACCATGATTGTGTGAACTGCATGGCTACTGATATGACACCTGCTTGCTGTAGTGTGCACCCCAGGGAGGTATGCTTACCAACACTATTAATGTCTGAGCTGCATGCCCTCTGCTGTATCGCAGGCATGCTGCATGCCATCTGACAAATCACATGCATGGTGTGTCTGTGTGTGTCTGTGTTTATATGTGTGTGTGTTTGTGTGTGTGTGTCTGTGTTTGTGTGTGTGTGTGTGTGTGTGTGTGTGTGTTTGTGTGTGTGTGTTTGTCTGTGTTTTTGTGTGTCTGTGTTTGTGTGTGTCTGTGTCTGTGTGTGTGTGTGTCTGTGTTTGTGTGTGTGTGTGTCTGTGTTTGTGTGTCTGTGTTTGTGTGTCTGTGTGTGTGTGTGTGTGTCTGTGTGTGTGTGTGTGTGTCTGTGTGTGTGTGTGTGTGTGTGTGTGTGTGTGTGTGTGTGTGTGTGTGTGTGTGTGTGTGTGTATGTGTGTCTATTGTACTTTACAATATTTATTTGCATTCACAGGTGATGTAGGTGTGTTACCCTCCTGCGGTCCATCTGATGTTAGTGTCCCCACAGATACTAGCGGTGATGAACATATGCATGAGGTACAGGCAGGGTTGTCAGGGGCTGAATCTGTGCCAATGGTTACCATCCCAGCTATGTCCCCCTCTTCCCCGCAGACAGTTCTGCTGCCAACACATACCGCATCACCAGTGGCCATAGAGGAAGGACAGTCAGCGTCTGTTAGCATGGAACAGAAATGTGTGGAGGCTACAGAAGGTGTGTCTACACACCATGGTGTCAGTGTAATGACTGCAGATGTGCCACACAGGCATGTGGCCGATGCTGCTCGTAGGAGGACCTCTGGCAGACATGCACCTGCAGGACAGAGCACAGCAGCTGGTATCACCAGACGCATGTTACAGACTGTAATGGAGGCACAGGCACGTGCTGAACGGCAGAACAGAGAAGGGCAGAGGCTGCAGAGGGCTGCTATCCATACCCTAAATGACAACATCCAGGCATTGGCAAATGCTCAACAGCAGATTGCTGATGTTCTGGATAGGCAATTTGGTGAAATGGTCAGAATCCTTGACCGAGGCATGGCAATCCGCGAGCAGGAGCTGTCTGTGCTGGAACATCTGGTAGGAGTGAGGAGTAGGCCACATGGACGTAGGCCAGCAACACCACCTAGTGTAGGTCGACGTGAGCGTGCCACCTCACATGCCTGCTCCCATAGTGCCGGTAGCAGTAGCAGTGCAGCTGGTGCTGCGCTGTCAACACCAGGACACAGCAGGCCATGTGGACGTGGCCCTGGATGTTCTCAGTGGGGACACGGTTCCAGCGGACATGTGTCGTCGGACAGTAGCCACTCTGTACCTCCACCTGGTAGTGCCCGTGCAACCCCAGGCAGGCACAGGTCATGTGGCCATGGACGGACACAGTGAGCTGTACAACCTGCTCTGTACAATCTGGGGCTGTCAATTATACCCCGTGTAGGCCTCACAAATGGCAGAACTGTGTACACACATACACGCACACAGCAAACACAACTGTAGGGCTCCACAACATCCACATGCATTCTGAACAGACATGTCCAATCAACTCACCGGCCCTTACACACACACATGATGTTATCCATTGGTGCAGCCTATGCCCCTGGCAAACATATCACCCTGTGCATATGATGAAGCCTGTGCCGCATCCCTGTCATCCACACCATCGGTGCAGGGTTATGCACTAATATTTTGATGCACAGGGTGAACAGAATAGAGAGAGGTGTATGTAATATTACCTGTGTATGCATAGTGAGGGATTTGTATGTTGCAGTGGTTGTGTGTGAATACTGAGAGATGTGTATGTGACATAGGTTGTGTACTGTCGACATGCACCGGCCATACCATGTAGTGCAGGTGCAGCATGCATTGAGATGTGTTCATGGTATGTGTCTCGGTTACATCTGTAGCACCATGTTGGTTGTGATACCCTGGTTCCCTCCTATGGTGTACTTACATGTGCCTACAGGTAGCAGTGTTTGCAGTCCCCCACGTGTAACTGTGGATTATTCACAGGCACGTCTGTCAATATCAGCATTCCTCATGTACCCTCAACCTGGCTGTTGGAAACACCAACATGACACAGATGTCTGCACATATCCTGCACCTGACACATGTGGTCAGTGCCACAGGCAACACTGGACAGAGACGTGACATATATAGCAGGACACATTACAGGTATGGTGACATGGTGCAGGGGTTGTACACAGCGGTCTGGCCAATGATGATGTGAGGTGTCACTTGGTAGCTGGAGGCCACACTGTGCAGCAGTAGGACCCTGTAACAGTACAGGAACATGGCCACATTCACGGGGTGTACACCGCTATAATGCACACCCCATAATGTGCAGGTGGGGACCCTTGCCTATGTGGTCATCACCCTCACAGTACTATGCACCCACACGATGTGTCACAGAGAAGGAACATGCACAGGTAGCCAATATGGCTGGGACCTATGGCATCAACAGGGTAGTGCACTGCATCACCATTATGGGTTAGTCACCACGTGGGGTTAGTGATCATTTCTCACCGTATATTAGCATACACCCTCACACCAAGCACCAGACATACATACAGACACACACACACTGTGGTGACCACACATGTGTATATGGACAGCCGATATGTGTGATACACCACACCGGCCGACGTCATGCTTCCCACACTGACGTATGTACAGATCTCTACAATGGTGTACAGGGATGTGTAACAACTGGGACATATTCCCCGTGATATGTGGCATCTCTGGTCACACATTCGGACACACATGGCAGTGCTGGGAATGATACACCAGCCATATGATGTCACGTTTGATAGACATGCAGCGGTATTGATTGCATTATGTGTACCAACGCTATATCTGGCAAATGTGCTGCTATATGCACACGGGAGGTTGTAGGTGTTACAGGTGCCATGTGACATATAGTTGGTAACATCTGACCGCTGTGTATGCATTATGTCAGCACCATCACGTAACAGCGACATAGCATACTGTTTGCACATGGCATGATAGGATGGTGTGTGACACAACTGTGAGCCACCCCTGCACACATACATCTACACAGGTGGTTCACCATGTTATGTACACACATCCCTCTATATGTGCTGTTTGTATGTCACCGTATACAGGTGTCAATGATGGGTCTGCATTGCGACTGCATGTCGTAGGTAGGTGCAACTATGTTACGGACATCGGCCACTGCACATGCATGGTTGCTGGATGTACAGTACAGATGTCACATGTGTCTCCTGTTGCCATGTTTGTATGCATTGCTATTGTTGGACATGTGTGTTGACATACATAACACATGGACTGTGGTATGATACCACGGGGGTCACAGTCGACCAGTACAAGGGTATGTGTCCCGGTCAACATTGCTACCCCCTGTAGTGTGAGCATTCAACAGACATGGGCCCACCTTCCATTCGCATGTGTAGCATTGATTAGGCCACTGTTATGCACGAGGTACATCAAAGGCTATTTATGTATGTGTTGTGTGTGCAGTCCATGCACACATCCACACAATCACATGTATGACATATCCAGATGTGTGTTCATTGGTGTACAGCAACAGTCAGGTGTCACAGCTGTGTAAGTGCCGTGGTATGTCTTGAGCCGACCTGTTCATGTATACTGGTATCATTGCAATGCATAACACCTGTTGGATCCCTGTTGGTACATGTGTACTCTGCACAGCTGGTGTACACCTCTGTACAGCCCAGTGGTCATGTGTCACATGGTGTTGTGGTACTGTAAGGCTGTGTAGTGCTGCACCGATGACATGGTGCTGACTTGACAGCTACAGTGTACACTGCAGTGTGTACGTGTGTGACCTGAACCTGTGACAGCTGTGATGGCAGCTGTGCGTGTACAGGTCACTGCATGTGTGACCACCCTGTGCATGAGGACAGTTATACCTTACTGTGCCCTTCTGTACTGTGTAGATGGACACACGGTACAGTCCAATCTTAGACCTTCCATGTTTACACTCCATCTGCATGCAAGACGGCCCTTTGCAACAGCTAAGTGTGTGAGCATGCCCAATATGCTGTTGTGTAGATGGACACACAGTACAGTCCATGTACGCAGTTGTGTAGATGGACACACGGTACATTCCACACTGCGCCCTTCCATGATTAGACTCTGTGTGCATGCAAGACGGCCCTTTGCAACTGCTAAGTGTGTGAGCATGCCCAGTATGCCGTTGTGTAGATGGACAGACAGTACATTCCAAACAGACGTGTGCTACTAAGCATGTGAGCATGGCCATTGACATCCTGTATAGCCATGGTGGTCATCCAGGCAACAGATGTCCATTTTCAATGTCACGATGGATGCCTACATTGAACACACTGGTTGCTGTCTTGAAGGGTGTACTGTCTGTGGCGCATCCTGTATCTATTTAGCGTTGTAGTGCTCCATAGATATTTAGTTGCCCCGATGACAGCACTGCCATGTGTTTGTCTACGTCTACCTTGGGACAGTAATATGCTTTCAGACTGCTCACTCTCTAAACATTCCCTATCGGCATCTTTGCCTTTGCGGATGATGTCACCCACCTAGAAGTATGCCTCTGGGAGTGCTGTGTTCAGTAATCTCGGTAGTGCATTCTGTAAATGCGTAATGCTGTAGTGTGATAAGGTAGTTAGGTGTATGTTCAACTCCCAGCCCTGCCAAGCGTGTGTGTGTGTGTGTGTGTGTGTGTGTGTGTGTGTGTGTGTGTGTGTGTGTGTGTGTGTGTTTCCAGCTGCCTGGGGACACAGTAATGCTTTTAGATGCCTCACAACACATACATTCCCTATTGGCGTCTTTGCCTTTGCGGATGATGTCACCCACCTAGAAGTATGCCTCTGGGAGTGCTGTGTTCAGTAATCTCGGTAGTGCGTTCTGTAAATGCGTAATGCTGTAGTGTGATAAGGTAGTTAGGTGTATGTTCAACTCCCAGTCCTGCCAAGTGTGTGTGTGTGTGTGTGTTTCCAGCTGCCTGGGGACACAGCTAATGCTTTTAGATGCCTCACAACACATACATTCCCTATCGGCGTCTTTGCCTTTGCAGTTGATGTCACCCACCTAGAAGTATGCCTCTGGGAGAGCTGTGTTCAGTAATCTCGGTAGCGCGTTCTGTAAATGCGTAATGCTGTAGTGTGATAAGGTAGTTAGGTGTATGTTCAACTCCCAGTCCTGTCAAGTGTGTGTGTGTGTGTGTGTGTGTGTGTGTGTTTTTCCAGCTGCCTGGGGACACAGTAATGCTTTCAGATGCCTCACAACACATACATTCCCTATCGGCATCTTTGCCTTTGCGGATGATGTCACCCACCTAGAAGTATGCCTCTGGGAGTGCTGTGTTCAGTAATCTTGGTAGCGCGTTCTGTAAATGCGTAATGCTGTAGTGTGATAAGGTAGTTAGGTGTATGTTCAACTCCCAGTTCTGCCAAGTGTGTGTGTGTGTGTGTGTGTGTGTGTGTGTGTTTCCAGCTGCCTGGGGACACAGTAATGCTTTTAGATGCCTCACAACACATACATTCCCTAGCTGCGTCTTTGCCTTTGCGGATGATGTCACCCACCTAGAAGTATGCCTCTGGGAGTGCTGTGTTCAGTAATCTCAGTAGTGCATTCTGTAAATGCGTAATGCTGTAGTGTGATAAGGTAGTTAGGTGTATGTTCAACTCCCAGTCCTGCCAAGTGTGTGTGTGTGTGTGTGTGTGTGTGTGTGTGTGTGTGTGTGTGTGTGTGTGTGTTTCCAGCTGCCTGGGGACACAGTAATGCTTTTAGATGCCTCACAACACATACATTCCCTATCGGCATCTTTGCCTTTATGGATGATGTCACCCACCTAGAAGTATGCCTCTGGGAGTGCTGTGTTCAGTAATCTCGGTAGCGTGTTCTGTAAATGCGTAATGCGGTAGTGTGATAAGGTACTTAGGTGTATGTTCAACTCCCAGCCCTGTCAAGTGTGTGTGTGTGTGTGTGTGTGTGTGTGTGTGTGTGTGTGTATATATATATATATATATATATATATATATATATATATATATATATATTTGTAATATGTATGTGGATATTAGCACATGATCACCTTGGATGTATCTGAATGTGCTATGGCTCTGTGATAGTGCACATACTGTGTGCTATAGTGATCCTGGGTTATAGTTGTGTAGTGACCAGTTATTTTGTTGCTGGGTATTACAAGGGACATTGAAAACAATGATAGTAGAGCGCCTTTAAACGGTCATGTGCACATCTCAGCAGCAGTCTGCAGTGGTTACTACTTTGGAGGATGAGTATGGCTCATATAACTATGTATTAAATGACAATACTATGCAAATCAGGTTAACATTACTGACACCCGTTTATCCACAGGTTGTGATACAGATCCCAAGAATGTATGTGTATACATTGCCAGGTGCAGGACTGGAATATGGTTGAATGCATGGAGGGGTGTCCATGGCCAGGAATGGCAATCTGTACAGCCTGGCAGGTACAGTCTGTGACTGTCCCACAACCTCCAGTATATGGCTGACACATGCTGAAACAGTGTACATGCAGAGACACACATAAAACAAACAGCTAGGGATAACACATACACACACACTTTGCATCAACATTGGGCCATGCAAAACCTGTTGTCCCTCACACACACACAAATGCATACATGTTGATTGGATGGTTCAATGACAGGCTCTGGAAAAGAAACTACATACCCTGTGCATATGATGACACCTGTGCCACCTCTTGTAATGTGTAACATTGATGCAGGTACAGACTAACATGGTGCTGATGCACAGGGTGGCTTCATAGCACTGTAATAATATTACAGTGTTGTTAACACAAAGTGTGATTTCCTTCTAAGTGTATGTAAGCAGGCATGATACATTACAGCTATGATCATCAATGTAGTATAGTGTACAGCACTGTTAATTCTGAAGATGTATTATCCATCCTTGTGCCATTTGACTGACGTGTGTAGTATTGGCAGCATGTGTTTCAGAGTATGCAGTATGTGTGTGATGTGTGTAATACAGATTTTCATGTATTTATATGTGAACATGGTGAAGGTGCACTGTCTGTATGTACATGTATAGTGGACACATTGGAATGGTGACATGCCCTGTATTACACACTGTTAACACTTCATAGTTTCTATTGGTGGCCAGTATGCATTATACTACACATATTGTTGTACTTGTCTACACATGTGTGATTGCTATGGTTTTACACGGTGCTGTGGGTGATACTGTCAATATCTGTGATTGTTTTGCATTATGGTAGTAGACACAACCTCAACAGTCTGAATAACCAATTGTTATATGATATCTTCACAACTGACCCACACATGTAGGACACACAATAGCATGTGGATCCTACATGTACTATACTATACCAGTACGCACTGGTATTGACCGCCACACATTGCTGGGACCATTACTGTTTGACATATAGCCATGTTAGTTACAAGTAAAGACAATAGGGATATTCCTGTCCACATCTGGGAATTCATACTGTGGCCTAGAATGCATTCTGCACATGACACAGTTATTCTACACAAGGGTATCATACAGACAGATATGTGTTATCCAACCCATGCTGTAAACCTATAAGGCTAAAAAGAGTCAGTTATCCACATTTACTACACATACTTTACCAACAGTAACACATAGGTATTACACCCCAATATGTATAATGGGTAACAATGTGTCCATATAGATAAGTGCTATGTCATTTGTCATTTGATATTTGCATTTACAATGGTATTTTGAAGTACATCACTGTATCACATATGCAATGAGAGTTCTGCATGCATATCCTCCAAGGTGGTTGTACAATTATGATGAATGTCCATTATTGACATACTTGGCTGTGTTTGAACTGTTCTGCAGTAATACACATACATGAACAGTCACTCACACTATGTATATAAACTGTCATGTGTGTGTGTGTGTGTGTGTGTGTGTGTGTGTGTGTGTGTGTGTGTGTGTGTGTCTGACACAGATGACCTAGGCCACAGACAATTCTGGTACATGTAGTTGACAAGTGCTTTAATGCTCCACCAGATGTGTCCAGGCACCAGAACTGTGACTTGAGCGACACAAACACATGCTAGAGTAAAGTTTCTGTATGTGCGTGTGCCTCATTATGGCATTCCTGTTCATGTGTGTGTGTGCATTTCTGATGTGTGTCATCAGCCACAGTTGAACCGCACATCTGGCGTCCCCCACTAGGTGACCATGAGGGTTGCCCCCATTGCCAAATATTTTGTACAGCTGCGTCAGATGCCACATATCGGAAGCATTGCAGCTTCCAGGGCATCCAGCACACACATTCATTATTATGGGCTGGCCATCACACACAAACCGCCACTTCATGGAGGGGAAGCCCTTGTGGATGATGTAGGCCCTACCACACTCACTGGCTGGTGCTTTGATGCATATGTGCATGCAGTGTGTTGCACACAGTACTTAGGGTATTCCACTATTGTGTGGAAAAGACACATATTGCTGCCCAATACCTTACGGGAATTGGGGATATATACATCATCACTGACATGTGCTGACATGGCATTCATGAACTGGTGCAGTACCCTGGATGCTGATGTTTGTAAAATCCACATCATATCACCAGTTGATCTCTGGAAGGTACCTGTTGCTGGTATCCTTAGGGCAACACATACCTTGGTTTCCACTGGGATAGGTTTCTCTCTGTTGATTCTGTGTGTGAGACATGGCCTGCACAGCTCCACAATCTTCTGCAGGAGGTCTCTTTCCACTCTATAGCACTCTACTATCTCCAGCTCATGTAGCCCCTGGTAGGTTACCCTGTGCCTGTACACTCCTCTCCGTCTACTCACTGTGTGATGCTGAGCAGCATTCACATTGGCACAACCCTCCACATGTTGCATATGTTGACGTACAATAGCAATGGCAGCCCCCAACATTATGTTGTCTCAGTTAAGCTTTTACAGTTTTCACTTCTCTTAGTATACGACAGTGTTGCAGTGTGTCTGAGAAAAACATGGTGGAATGCTGTTTGTAGAGTTGTACATGCTGGCTGTGCTGGCCTACTGTACTGGCTGTGTAATATACTCAGTCTGATTGTTTTCACCTGCTAGCTGTGGCAGTTCTCCTTTGTTAACTTACTGCTATTTGTTTACCTTCCTTTTCACTGTTTGTGTCTACAGTGAGTGGCGCCGCGCATAGGAGCACAGTGAAGTGCACATCCGCTTCCATGTGTGCACACAGGCTTATACATGCGTACAAACACTTACACTGGCTTACACAACATTACACGGGCTTCAACAATCTTACAGTAGCTTACTCGTTCTTCAACTCGCGCACACGGGCAGACACACATGCACACATACTTACTCGGGCTTACAGGCTTGCACGGGCGCAAGCACACTTCACCAGGTTTGCAAGGAACTTCAGTGATATCCATGGCGTACACCGTCAGTTTACTGACTTTACCTAGGATAAATCATAACACGCCTCTTCCACTGATGAGTCACTGACAGCAAACATGTGACACACTGCTTCAATAAGATTACAGTGTTTTATACATACACACTCATGATGTCACCTATCTTCTACGCTGATAGTCCCCTTAACCTACTCTTACACTGTAGAGGCTTGGCCCATATGGCATGACAAATTGTGCTTCACTATCCTCAGCCTCAATTGCATAGGATTGCCTACTAATGCTTGGTTACATCTCTGAGAGTGCGCTTCCACACATAGCAACCACTACTCAGTAGCCATGTTGTCTTCAGCTTGCCATTCACCTGCATGACAATCTAACTTTTAACTGACATTACAATTTGTATGTATATTTTACATATTTGTCTTGTTTTGTATGCACAGCGTGTATTCGCACCGCTGCGCTATGCTTAAACACCGGAGATTGGGGGAGGACAACTAGAGTTTTATTAATTTCCAATGGAAAAACATGCCACTGGCCTTATATTTGGCCATTGGCATGCTTATTCAACTAAATCCATCCTTTATTTGCAGATGACATTGCTCCGTTTAGCTACTTGCAGAACATTACTCAGTTAACATCCGTGTACATTTCTGCACATAACTCTACTCTTGCACAGACAGCTTACTGTTTCATGTATCGCATATTTTACATCATTTGCATAGCTTTCACCTACAAATGGGGTAATTTGCATATCCTAACATTGTCCGTGCAACGTTCGTTTTAGGGGCTGTGTTACACGCCCCTACAGGATATTGCTGAATAGCTCGGCAGACATCTTGCCTTGCTCTACTCTTACTCTACTCGTACACACCGACCAAAGCTTCGTGAATCCTGGCCTAAGCTTTGCTGTGTGCTAATATGTCTATTTGTGGAGTAAGCATGGCTGTAGGTATGTTTTGACCTGCTACGTCTGTTATTTCTACAGAGTAGCTCCCACTTTCATCATTTGTAGAGGTGACAGCCCTATAGGAACTATATGTACAGCTGTGACATTTGACAAGTCAACACATACCTGCGGTCAATTCTAAACTGACTACTTCAGCACTTTTCATACCTTCAGACTTGTCTTGTAGTGGTGTAGTCGATAATACTGCTTCCTATAACATGTATCTGTTTCTGATACAAGATATGTCATTTTATTACACCACTATACACAATATATGAAGAAACCACAGGCCAGATGCCATTACATTCCTTTTGTAGGACACACCCGCCCAGAGTGTTGTGTTCCTCACAAAAGCCAACAGGTGCTAATCAAAACATATTCTGCTATCATCTACCTTATGTGTTCGCCGGTATTTGTGCTTTCCGTCAGTGGCAGAACTCACATGCGAGTGTGGGAGACTGAACACTGTATCGGGGACACTGCATAGCACCCTGAGGGACACATTTATGTTGTTTCTATTAACCTTCCACATTGACTATCACAGGGCATAAGTATTCATCAAATTTATCGAGGTACATGCTTTTGACTTATACATGTTTTGTCATTTGTCATCACGTCTTTCTTCACACCTGTCCACCTAATCTCACTAGTTCTGTACATTTATTTAGGTCAGGGTTACCTTCATACCTCTCAACTGTACACATTTTGGGTAAATGTCCCGAACTAGACTTCTGATTTTGTTCCTTTTTTAATAATATTGTGCCTTTCTGGTAATTTAGTGGCAAGTCATTAGGGACTGTGGGGTTAGACAATAATGACAGACATTAGTAGTTTACAATTAATAACCCTCAAAACATTCATACTAATGAATGATCCATTATTCTATCAACGTTCTGACTTTGTAAGAGGAATATTTGAAATATTCCCTATTTGTACTTATTTTAAAATGCCTTTGTCCAGATGTCTTATTCTGATGGGTTGAGAGGTATGGTTACCATCTTAATCGTACGCATGTACGTCCAGGATAATTGCTTACATGACACTAATATAAGTCCCTACGTCTTCCCCTAATAGTTTACACAATATCCAGTTGATGGGTTCTTCATTTTTGGAAGTTAGAGGCGTCTGCTATACCCACATAGGAATATTAATCACTCCCATGGGGCGGACCTCATAAATCTGTGCCAACCAACACCTAGGCACCTAGGCTCATTATTGCATACCCATGATTCCCAGACCTGACACCCCTCCACAGTAGTCATAACACATATTTAATGTGAGCGATAATAAAGTATGACGACACTTCTAAGCACTATCCACTCTCCGCATGTCAGTACATATGTCTTACATTCTGTCAACCCATGTGTTATTACACTTGCACAAGCTACTGTTGCATGTACAGCTATATTGTAGTTGCAGATGACACTTCTTTGCAGCAATCATTAGACGACAGTGCGTTTATAGATTCACTATTTTTGGAGTCCTGCAAAGGACACCTATATCCATGTTTAAAGAGTAGGACTTACAGATCTGGCACACTGATACTTTCCGGGCAGTAGTTTTGAGAGCAGCAGTGTATTTACCTTAATTGCATGTCTGTTATGTGTATCCATACTAGCTATGGTGTAACCTATTTATGTACCATGTGTTATATCTATGAGGACATTTGTTTATATGTTTGTTAGATATATATCAATTGATGTTGTATGTGTTTGTGTGTGTGTATATATATATATATATATATATATATATATATATATATATATATATATATATATATATATATCTGTACATTCTTTATTTCATATATTTATTTAGTTTAAGTCTGTGGATATATATATCTATACACAAATGTATATATCCATATATAGACATTACGTGTAGAAACCAGCATTCATTTGCTATGCTCTGAGCGGATTACACACGCACAGGTGCACTTGCATTTCCTTATTGTGGGTTACGCGCAGGCGCACATGCATATCCTTATTGTGGGTTACATATGTTTACTAAGTCTTTGTGCTTTCGTGGGCTTTATTACTTGTGACAGTACCAGTAAAATATCTGTAATCCGGTTAACGGACATATGCGAAACACACGTTCACCTTTACATATTTAAATGTCTATACAGCACAGACGCATTCATTACACTTTAACATTATATGTGCTGTAGTCGTAGTTGAACCGGGACTGCATTCACGTTGGCCGGATGCTGTAACCACTATACTTTTGGTGTTCTGACTCATTTATATGCATACCCATAGTACATAGCTACATTAACATATGCCTCACCGCTTCACTTATGACACAGGCATCCATTCTCTTGCTGGGAAAAATGCGGTACTACATATTACACATTCCCTATTCCCTACTGCTCTGGACCCAAGCTGCATATTTAATCACTGCAGGGATATTCAGAACCCCAAGGCTTATAGTCCTGACACATACAAGTCTTTAATTGTCAGGGTGTTCATGTGGTGATCTGGGTTTAGGCTTGTCTGCCTGGTGAATGGAACTGCCCTGACCGTGTTCAAATGTCAGACAAAGCACATGGACAGAGGTTGTCCATTTTAAACATTTTATCTGTGTTTACAGACACAGGTGTTTGGGCACCTGTCAGCAGCTTATAATGTTGGCAATACATAATATGGGTGGGGGTGGTTACAATACATAATCCACGGTGAGTGGTGTTCCCATTCACATTTGACTATTTCCTGTATTCATTCATACGAGGATTATTATTTTGGACATGAATTAACTATGAATTAACTACAGGTATGCAGTAGTACAGTAAACATATGTGAAGGTTTGTTACAGTAAAAATGTACGGACGTCTGTAATACTCGGGGACTACCCCACATCCTTCACAACATTTCATGCTAATGTACATACTATTATTCTGTGAACTTTTGAAGTTTGTGAGAGCAGTATTTACATCGGTCCCTATTTGTCCACCCATCATTTTAGGCTTTGTCCAGATTTTGTTGCTGTAATAGGTTGAGAGGTGGTGTCGGTATGTGATTGAGTTGAATATATACTGTCGATAATTCAGTGGGGAGTAGGGTTACCACCTCTTCCTCTTTGCGAGGGGAAGTCCCACTTTGGACAGTTGTGTCCTGCGACGAAACCTAAGACATGGAAAATGTCCTGTGATTTTAAGACAAAAGTATATTTCTTATTTTCTTTAATAGTTGTATGATACAGGTATTTTGTATCTGAAACACATAACTATTATTTGGGATAGCATAAGCAATTCAAATGCTATGAAATAAGCTTTTATCTTGGCAAACAAGTGTAATTCTGTCCTTTGCACTGGCCGGGGGTATGTTTTATCCTGCAAATTCTCACATTTCTACAAAAGATGTCCCACCTTGGGCATCTGAACAGGTGGCAACCCTAGTGGGGAGACCTGCATGGTGGACAGGTGTTCCATCCTGCATAGTATGTTTTGCATGTCTGTCTAGAAACTGAACAGTACCATGACTACACATACATGTTTTGTCCAGATGTGTACAGTACTAGACACCGTGGCGTGTAAACAACTCTGATGTTTCAACAGGTTACTTATCCCACGCGGGATGTACACACATTTTGCCAAAACATGAATGCGCAGGCATTTGGATTTACGTAACTGTGATGGGATGTTTACAAACGTGGGATACATGTTTGCAATCCTGACACTGCCTAGGACGATACTTCCTACTACATATGGGGAATACTCGCTATGTGTAGGTGTACGGCTGTGCAAGGCTGGTAGCTGGATTTGGTGGACATTCGGACACGGGTGCAGGTTATGTGCTATACAGGGGATGTTGCGTATTGCATTTACATGCATGGGTTCTGCATTTGGATGTCCCGGTTCCGCATATAGCATCCTATGCGTTTGTGCCGGTTATGTTCTTGTTCATGTGTATAGCACATTTTAATATTCATATGTTTGTGAGAGTTTGGTATACAATATGGACTGTCAGGTTTCTTTACGGTTGTTATATGGCCACAACTGCCCAGCTGTGTACTATCACTACCACTGTGGGACTGCTGGTGACCCTGCCCATGGGGCTAAATGTGTGTATTGGCGGCGCGCTGACATGATGCGCTTCACTTCCACTGGGTATAACTACTTACAGTGCAGTACATTACGGACACACGATTTTAAATATCATTTATTCCATGGACAGAAACTCATATTGTGTTGCGTGCATTTCTGTTTGGTTCTCAATTTTGTGTGGCCGGGAACTGTCTTGCATGCTTTGCATATGTTTCATCATCTACGGACACTGATAGGTGCAATTACTATTGCAGGCAGACTATAATATTCAGCAGTTTAGGTTGCTCATCGACAGCTGACATTGACATGCCTCCGGGCGCAGCTTAGTAATGCCCCATGCACTCATGCACGTGTCCTATGCACATGGATGTGGTGGCAGCGCACCTTCATTAATATGCATATAGCGCTACTACACCATATATATGCCACACAGTCGGCGCAGGTCTTACGCCGAGCTTCATGAATCCGGGGGAAAGTTTATTCTGTACAAGGTAAATTTAATTGTGATTCTCAGGGTGTGGTATATGGTGCTCTTTGTGAACAATGAGAAGTTTACTATATCGGAAAAACCAAGAGAAAAATCAAGCAAAGAATATACGAGCATTGTTATAGTATCAATAAGAGCATCACCACCAATGCATTAGCTAGACATGTTTTAGAATACCCTTTGCATCAATTTAAGTTTATAGTGTTACAGCAAGTGGAACGAGACATGAGAGGAGGACCATGGGAATTGAGACTTGAGGAGTGTGAGTTCATGTGGCAAGTCCGTACCTCAGCATATATTCTTCCAGGTCTCAATGATTTTTTATCTATCAAATGTTTGCTTAAATTAAAGGCACATGTTAGATAAGGACTTGTTTACTTAAGTGTATCTATATATTTATTTATCTATATGATGCATGGTCTGGTTTATAATTTGATGTGTATAAGATTTTAAAATGGGACCTGAGTCTATCATTTAATATTTTTTCATATAGGTTTAGGACTGTTTATGGTTAATCTTGCCCAAGACTGTTGTAATTTTTGTCTTCTGTTACAATTAGAATGCTAGATAGCTAATATGAGTTTTTGTGATGTTTGTTTTAAATTTTTAAATATTTGAAGGTTTTAAATGTTAAATTTATATATTTTTCGTACTCATGATATTATTTTTAATTTAATTTTATGATATCACAATGGATGAGTATACAGTTTGTATTAACTTCTTAGTGTAATGAATACGATTTGATAATTAGTTTTAATTAAGAGGTTTAATTGATTAGTGTAATCTAACGGATAGTATATAAGGCTAGTGTGTGTTGAATTTCTTTGTCTAAAGAAGTTGTATTATTATAACCGACGAAAGAGCTTACCTGTACCATCAGTAAAACAATGTTTTTGTGTCAACGAAGCCTGCTTTTTTGTCTTTAAACAGTTTTTATATTTGTTACTAATATTCCCTACTTATAATATCATTCTACCTCTTGACTTATCACAATATTGTCTCATAAGACATGATGTATCATACAGGCTCCCAAATTTGTCATCTGTTATCCTTTTTCAGTTACTTTGTTCCCTGATCCAATGCCTGTGTTAAATAATTTTCATGTTGTTTCTCTTCAATAATACAATAAAATATAATATAGAAACATAGTGCCTCCACAACTGTCATCAGTCTGTGTATACTAATTTTGAGGTCATAGAGCCTTACAGTAAAAAGAAGTGTTTGCTGTAAGGACAAACTACCTTCCTTTTATACTCCAACACGCTCAGTCTCAAAGTATATCAGCCAACCCATAAAATGTACCACAAAAACAGGACTCAGTCTCATGTAGACAGTTTGCAGTTTTGTCATATATGACTAATTTATTAAGTCAAGGCAAAATAAGGTATGATGTTTCAACAGATAACTCTTCAATCCAGTACTCAGTACACATACTCAACAATAGGCTGCTTTCTTATTGTCAAATTGGGAAAATTTACTCTGTGTGTATTTTTCATTTTAATGTCATCCACAAAAAGTCCAGACCATGTGATGGGGCATTTTCTCATAAACTCTTTACAATCCCTCCATGCAGGTTGTTCTGGTATTGCTGTAAACCTCAATTTATCTCTTTGTCACCTATTCTGAAATCCAGACAGTTCCTGTGTCATTTGCTTATATTTTAATTGCTGTTTCCACCAATATTTCTTTCATCTCCTTTTCAGCAGCTGTCAAAATAACTGTTTATTGGTTAAACATCTTCTATTTTCTAAATTATTCTATTTGTCTCTATATATTCTAACAGGGCTCCACATATCTAGAAAATCTCTGAGTGCATTTGATCAAACGTTCTTCTCTCTAAGGTGACTGAAGAGTTTTCTCCTTCAGTTGCCATCACCATCTGCTTTCCCAGTTCTGCTCCACTGCACTGCTTTCATTCTCCTTCTGAGTCTTCTCAGTTAATATATCTTTTACTTCACTTTTTCTTCTCCTTTTTGACCTTCTGGATATCATAGATATGCCAGCTACCAATCTCTGTTAACTCATTACAGCCGAGTGACACTTCCAGGTTTTCAGCAGTTACATCCTACTGATGCTCCATATGTCAAATATTGCTTATTCATTGAGGGATAAAGCCCTGACTATGTCATAGGCAACCTAAGTTCAATTAGCAGCTTGGGTAACTGATGAGGTATCAGGGAGGGATGGGTAAATCTATCCCTGGGGGTGGGCAGCTCCATGAGTGTTCACAATGACAATCCTGAGTAGAGGCTGGGGACATCACAAAGTGAGAGTGCCTAAAGAGGGGTTAAGGATGGAGATATAGTTGAGCTGCTGTGGAGATGGGGCAAAACACTGCACATCTCCATTGCGTGCACATTGCTGGGCTTCATGTTGGACTTGCAGAGGTGGAGGGGGAATTGAAAAATCGGTGGTCTAAAAGT
Organism: Protopterus annectens; assembly: GCF_019279795.1. Classification (NCBI taxonomy): domain Eukaryota; kingdom Metazoa; phylum Chordata; order Ceratodontiformes; family Protopteridae; genus Protopterus; species Protopterus annectens. The sequence goes on from NC_056737.1 coordinate 1,453,941,658, forward strand.
AAAAAACCTGGTGTGGACAGGTACTGGGGAGCCAGGAGGGTAAAATGATGGAAGGTGGAGGTGGTAGAAGAGAGATGAGCAAAAAAAAATGTTGCTTGCTCATATCCATCCCCCGTTCATTCCCCAACACATCCTTAACACCCCCAACCCATCCAAGTCTAAACAACTTCTCAGGACAGACTTAACTCACAGCTAGCTCTGCTCATGCACGTTCCCCGGCTACCTGAAGACGTTACTCCTTTCATTACTCTCCCTTCCCTCTGTCTCTCTCACTTACCTGTTTTCTCTCTTTTCATTTGTCTGACCTGCCCTTCTACCACATCTGCACTTATACCACCTCCTCACCTTTTTCCTCTACAGCAACAGGTATTTGATAAATTGCTGTTTTCACTGAGCTCTTCCTACTCTGTAAGGTTTTGCGGCTTTGTTAAACAATCTATGTTAGTCATCTTGCAGTTCATACTTTTCAAGATGGGGCCCCATAGTTAATGGCCCACTTGTAAAATTCAAAATATGTTTCTGATGTACTTATGTAATTTGACAAACATTACTGTATTGTTATTTTGTACTTGTACCTGGAGCTTTTCTGCTGGGCCACTGCTGAAAATGGGCTAATAGCCCAATCAGACCTCCCAGTAAACAAATGTTAAATAAATAAAATAAATAACATTTGCATTAGTAATTCCTAAACCATGCTACATACAATGTATTGAAATATTTTCTGTTAAAGATTATGCATAGACAAACCCAATTGCATTGATATTTTACTTCTGTCTAGTGCAGGTAAAAAGATATTACTTGTCCATATACTATTTATTTATAGTGTCATAAATTTCATGTTTTTCTAAATATCTCAACAACCAAGTAACACAGACAGAACTGCTTAGCCTCCTATGAAAGCCCTCAGCTGGATGAACAAATTGCTGCTCACAGTATGTGTGTAGTCATATAAGCTGTTTACAAAATATAACAAGCTTAACAGCTATTGCTGGGTTAGAGGCTGGCATAATGGTTAAAGTGTTTACCTCACAGATAAGAGGTACAGTGTTTGATTCTCACCAAGGGAAACTGGATAGGCTTAAAATGGCCCCTGAGGACAGCTAGCCTAACACTTACCTAAAACAGTTCTTAATTCTTAAGGCCAGTGTACTAAAAACCCAGTTTAAGACCTAGTACAACCTAAAAAATACTAGCACTATAAAAATTGTTTGTGCTAAAGAGTTTACCATTTACACTTCTTTAGTAAAACCATGAGTATTTGTTTGAAATATGAGGATATAATTTGATACTATCAAAAAGCCTAGGATCCACCCCCTGGAAGTTACAGTGCAAATTATCAGCGCTCCATTGAAGGAAATGAGCTATGAATGTATAGTAGTTTGCAGAATTTCACCTATTTAAACTCTTCACTGCACAGAGCTCTGTTTTAGCTGCTAAAACATTCTCTATTTTGTTAGGGATCATGACTGGCCAGTAATGAAGGATGACTTTCAGTGCCCTTCTTCCTCTCCTGATATGAATCCTTGTTTCCTGCTCCTAGGATTTATGACGTGTAAAGGTCATCCTTTCTAAGATTTTGTGAGGCTCAGTCATTAATGCAGTAAATCCAAGTACTGAATGAAAAGGAACTGTGAAGCTAGTCAAGGAGTAGATTAGGTTGGGGGAGTGAGGAATAAGACAAATACTAAAGGTTTTTGCAGAAAAAGCAAACAAAAACAAATAAATTGACTGTGGATTCGGAAATTCATTTTATGCCTGAATGAGAATAGTATAAAAAATGTAATGAATCCCCATTACCTACAACATTTGATTGGTTGAAGGTAGTCATGCTAGATTTAAACTTAAAAAAACAAACACACTGCATATAGTTAAGGGCAAAGCATTTTATAGCTTGAGATTCTAGTAAGAGAAATATTTGGTATTGTACTATTCAAATAAGGACTAGAAAAAAGATTTGAAATAGAGATAGATAGAAAATGTTGAGATCTGAAGTTTTGTGATGAGGAGGTGGGGGAGGACCAGGGTGGAATAGAGCTTTGAAGATAAATAGAAGGAGATAATATTACAAAATATTTGGGAATTGAAATGGAGATAGAGAGAATACAGTAGTGGTCAAACACAGGTTTCATAGTTATTGTGAGCTGAGAAAAAATCTGCCATCCACCTACCATTTTTTTCTTCATGGTGCACAGATTCCAGTGGAAGGTACTGATGTTCAAGTTACTGAGTTAATTAATAGAGAGAAAGACTGTGAGTTTCAGGGAAGCCACATGATTTATTAATAAAAGACAGAACAATGTATAATATTTGTAATAATTAGATGAGAGGTAGGTTGCTGCAAGATACAGATTTAACATGCAATAAATACGTTTCGGTAGAGCAAGTTATTTGCCTCAATTAAACGAGTTCACAAAAGAAAACAGATTGTAAAAACTACATGTAAGGCAGAAAAATGTGTTACCTAGTTAAAATAAGAGTGAAAATGAATTGTAGAAGTAATAGAAATCAGAAAAAACATGATGATAGGTTGTTGGTCATTAGTTTCTGCACATAGAGTGGTTATAAGTATTGTAAAAATAAAATGCCCTATAATAAATCAAGCATGTAGACATTGAGAAAAGAAACACAGTTTGCTGAAGTATGGAAAATGTATAAAGAAAGTAATTTAACAACTAAAATAAAATGCTTGCAGTCAAACAGAGCCTTGCAAATGAGTTATTTTCTGCCCTAATAAAAACAGAATTGGTAAAATTGTGTAAACATGTGACAGAGAGTACCTATAGCAAGAGAATCAGCAAGAAATCTGTCAAAGAAGCTCTTAAAAATCAAAGGTCTAATATTGAAATCTGAAATGAGTAGAGTGTGTATGTGTGTGTGTGTGTGTGTGTGTATATATATATATATATATAAATATATGTACTTAAATGTTTGCACTACTGCAAACAGCAGCATACATACTGCCTGGCATGTCTAAGCATGCTATTCATCATAGATTATATCAATGTAATCTTCCTGTTCCTGCCAGGAGCTACCAGCGTGGAAAGTGGATGAATCAGCATCAGCTGTAGACAGCAGCCTCCCTTCTTCAGTCCTCCATCATTAATCAATCCAAGGTCTTCTTGGTCACATTTGAGATTTATCCCTTTATTTTTCATAGCTGAGGCAAACCAGTGTATTTGCAAATTGAGCTTGATGACAGTTCCAAGCTGTGTACAATTAGTTCATATATAAGAAGATACACATTTCATAGAATTGTATACAGATTTTATTTGAAGAACAAATCAGGTGGATACAAGGCTTACATTTTAAAGCAAATTGGTCTCGCTAAATTAGATGAACAAAGAAGTGTTGGTAGGAAAACAAGTTTCTGGTGGAAAATATCAAGAAAAAGAAAGACCATCTGATATATCATTTTAGCTAGATATAGTAAAAATAAAGCAAGAAAGTCAGAACTGTGTTGAATATTATGGTGGTAGTCACAAAAGTAATTCAATTGCAACTGAGTTATTTTATTTACTTTGGGGAATGCCATTGAACAAGACTAGGACAACCTTATTTCAGAATCAAGGAATTGTGTATTTGATCTGTGCTGACAATCATTTAAATTTTCCAGAATCATAAACTTAACAGATGCAATGGGTAGATATGTAACCAATTAGATGAAATATATTTCCTTTACCACAGTCCTAGAGTTCAAGACATTTTCAGAGTAATGTGAATTTCAGCATGTTATCCATTTCCATGTTCAAACTGTTTAATAGCCAAGTCAAGAGAGCATTGTGGATTGTGAATAATTTAGTGGAGAGTTCACAATATTAAGAGTGACTGTTTTGATGGACTGTTACTTATTATGAATGGAATACGGAAATACTGCACTGCAAGTTGTTGGTCTAACAATTGCTCAGCAACTGGCAGAACATACAAATTAAAAAGTACGATTCCTATATCTGCTTTTTTGATGACTCTTAAAAATCTAAATCAGCATCAAAAAAGACTGAAGCAGAATCAGTCAAAGCAAAAACTGAACTATTATAAACATGCAGTATCTCTTTCTGAATCGAAACAGATGTTACATCTCTTTCTAAACTGAAGGAAGGGGATGTGGTGAAAATTCAGAAGGGTTCCAGTAAAAGACAACCAGAAGCAATTGTTTTGAAAACATGAGCAGACAAGGTCACCATAAAGCAGTGTCTTTATTTATTTGCTTCCATTTGTTAAGTGGGATACTCTGACTACGTTACAAGCCCCCCTTTTTGCATAGTCCTAGTGAGAAAAGTTTAACAGCAGGAATTGCAATGCATTATATGACATTTACATTGCAATACAGATAAAAAATAGCAGGTAAAGATGAAATGTTATAAACAGCATCTTGCAACAGTATATTAGTATATTTGTAATATATTTTATTTAAGTTTCAGTTGTATGAGAGAAGTGAATAGGACTGGTGCTATATCAGGGTATAATAGATAAGGAAGACCTAGAGTGTTTACAGGCAGATTGGGGGTGGAGGTATAAAAGAAGAATTGAAGAGAATGAGAAAGAGGGGAGATAGGGCATTAAGAAGAAGAGGTGAGATGTTGATGAAGCTGGGTGATGAGTGAGGATTATAGCTAGATGTAGATGACTGAAGCTATAAATACATTAGAGGAGTTTAAGATTAATTTATGTGGCTGGTTTTAAGTGCTCACTGATTTTACGATAGGAGCATATCCATACCTCTCAATTATCCAGATTTTCACAGAATGTCCAGATTTTTGCCTCATATTTTTTGTCCTGTTTCTCATAAAATTTATGTTTTTATTTTTTGGCAAATCAACGAGGATTGATGTCATTAAATAATGGCAGACATTAGCATTTTTACTTCATATCATTCAGAAAATATGTGATAAAACAAACCCTGCTATTCTAACAACTTTCTTAGACTATAAGAGCTATATTTAAAATTGGTCCCTATTTTTTGGCCTTTGTCCTCCTATTAATTTAGGTTTTGTCCAGATTTCTTCCTGTAAGAGGTGGTGTGGGTATATATCTGAGTATTAATTAGATGATTTTTAAATTTTTGTAGAATTAGTTTCAGATTTTTGTTCTGTTCTGAGAATTAAATGGGAATTCAATTCCATACTTCTCTTACATGTACTGACTGCAAGATCTCCATGATGGCTGTCTGATATAGTGCTGAATATAAGGCTACAGTTTTGGGAATGGAGTTCTCTGGAAAGAATATTGGCTGATATGTTCACTAATTGCTAAGCATTTGCTTAGACTGTTGCAAGTAGTTTTAAGCTGTGAGAAATCCAGGGCATGCTGTAGCTCTAACCACTGGATTTTATAGAGAGCTATACAGTGATGTATTCTGTTAGGTAGATTGGCAGAAAAATTGGAAAATTTTAATTGTAATATATTTCAAGTTGTGCATGAATATTTCTTGGATGTTAGCATGGGTGAGCCCAACAGGATAGTTGGAAATTTAAGAGATTGTGCTGACTGAAGTTGTGACTGAGGTGTTAGGCATTGTTTTATTTTCTATAATGTACTATAGCAATAACCCACGCCCGGGTGTGGGTAATGCGGGATTTACCCACGGTTGGCGTGGTTTGGTCCCGAGGCCGAAGCCCGTGGGACCAAACAAAGACAACCGTGGGTAAATCCCGCATTACCCACACCCAGAAGTGGGTTATTGCTATTATACTATGACATTATTTAAGAAAAGAAATAACTACTTTTCTTAAATAATGGCATTGTATAATGCCTCTTTGCTGCCCTTCTGCAGCTGTCTGGTATCCGCGGCAGTTCTGATGTACTGCGCATGCCTACGCAGTACATCAGAGCTGTGGCCAAAAGCAACGGAGAAAGCAAGATCTCCGTTGCTTTTTACTGTTTCGCTATGTTAAATGGGTTTAACATAGCGAGATAGCTTTAAAATAAGCAACGGAGATGTCCGTTGCCTATTTTAAAGCTGTCTCTCTATGTTAAACCCATTTAACATAGCGAAACAGTAAAAAGCAACGGAGATCTTGCTTTCTCCGTTGCTTTTTTTTTTAAAACCTGTCTTGCTATGTTAAATGGGTTTAACATAGTGAGACAGCTTTAAAATAAGCAACGGAGATCTCCGTTGTTTATTTTAAAGCTGTCTCTCTATGTTAAACCCATTTAACATAGCGAAACAGTAAAAAGCAACGGAGATCTTGCTTTCTCCGTTGCATTTTTTTTTTTAAACCTGTCTTGCTATGTTAAATAGGTTTAACATAGTGAGACAGCTTTAAAATAAGCAACGGAGATCTCCGTTGCTTTTTTTAAACCTGTGTCGCTATGTTAAACTCTTTTAACGTAGCGAGACAGTGTTTTAAAAGAGACTTATACTAATGGAAAAAGTCTGGGTGACCGGACCTTTTTCCATTTGTATAAGTCGATTTACAACGTGCACGCTGGCCAATCAGCGTGCACGTTTTGGAATATTAATGGGGGGGTCATGGTATAATAAGTGTTTCATTTACTTTAGAAATTATTTAATTTATAATCAAGCCTTAATTTATTAACTAAAATTATGTGTAACATTTTGGTTTCATTTACATGTTCAATAATGGTGTTATTTGTATATGTGATACTATAGCTATCTGTGCTTTTTGTGATTTGTAGTGCAGGAACAGAGAGTTTTTGGTTTGTTTAGGATTCGAAATTAGTTGCAATTTGTTTAGCCATAGTTTGAGTTTGTTGACAGCATATTATTATTATTTCTTAACAGAAACTTGGTTGAAGGCATGCAATTCTAATAATGAAATCACTTGATCAGGATGCAAATATAATTAGAGCAGATAGAAAGGAGAAAGAGCTGGAGGAGTAGCTATTTTATTTAAGGGCACCCTTATGCTACGGCTACTACTTAACCTTCACATATCTACCTAAATAATATTGCCTTCTTACCCACAAACTACAGGTTAACCAAAACAAGTTCATTACCATTATAGCTACCTGTGTCCCACCTGGCAATAACATCTCTACAATAGAACACATCCTGTAGTCTATATGGAAATCTGTAACTCAAGAAACTATCATTATAGGTATTTTAATATAGACTGTACAACCTGTCATTCATATAACCCCAGCAGTCACATCAACCTTTTCAGCTTCACACAACTTATTCAGTGTTCTACAAGGATATACAAAAAAATCCAACCGACAATCAATACTAGACTGGACATTAACCAATAAACCTCATCAATACCAGCATAGGGCCTGTATGCCTGATAGTCTCAGTGACCATATGCCAACCTATCTATTAAGGCAACATGTCAATCCTATTAAACATACTACTTTCTGCTAAATTGACTGGACTAGCACCTGGTAGGGTCTTTATAAACTTAGCCATGCAACCCATTTGTGTCCCTTGTATCTTGAGCTTTTATATTAAGAGGGGGTATGTTAGTTAAGAAGTAGTTAGAGATTATATGGAGGGGGTTTGTTAGTTTGGACATAGTTTACTATCTGCCTCTGTTCATCAGAGACATGGGGGTGAGACCAAGTGTGAATTTCCAATTTCCCTTCCATTGGTCAAGGTTATGCTTGAGTAGGGTTTGGGAGGGATTCTACTTCAACATGGATGGGTAGCATAATTTAGAGAATAGGGATCCTCTGAGACACATATTTGTCATGCCAACATGTCCTATTTATGGTGCAAGAAAAATGTAAATGCTTAGATCTAGTGGTTGTGATGCTGTTTGTTTTGCTGATATGCAAAAGGTCCCTCCATGCATGCCAGGCACTGATCACCCCTCTGTAATCTGTGGGAGAGTGAGTATAGACATATAGATTTAAGGGGCTTGAATTCTCTTTGTAAGGAACATTTGTGGACATTCCAACCGATGCATATGTCTGGTCAACAGCATTATGCTCAGTGATGGGTCTGATGAAGGCAGAATAAAGTGGCACCATCACTTTCTTGGACTTGGGTACCATGGTTGTACATATAAGTTGACCAACACAGAATTATTTTCTTGTTACCTTGGCCACTTGTTGGTGAAAGGCCAGATTACTGTCTATATACATTCTCAAATCCCTGACCATTGGGTAATCTCTTAGGGATGACTTATTGATGACGTAATTTCTTGGGTAGCCAATTTCCCAAAAGATACTATAATGCATTTCTTTGCACTGAGTTTTAAGCTGTGACTTTGGCACCAATCATTTGTTTGTGTTAGGCCCTCTTGCAAGATGTTAGTGTTGTGGGGAAAATCTATGATGGCTTTTAATTTGTAGTCATCTTTGTACTTAGTCAGCCAAAAGCCATTGACATTAGCCTTGACCTCCAAGAAGTAGATGCCAAACAGGAGTGGGCTAGGCACAGAGCCCTGAGGTACCCCGCTGCTGACTGGTATTTTGTGGAGGTGGTCTCACCATTCCTGACTTGCTGGATCCTATCTGTTAGATTAGGGGCTTCCATTTTAAAGTAGTTATTAGGCATTAGACAGGCTAAAGGGTAAAATAAATTGTGTTTCATTTATGCATAAAAGACAGTTAAGCAGAAAGGAAAATAACCTTGTTGGTCAAGCATGAGAGACAGTTTATTAGAAAAGGAAAGATAAGCATAAAGTGTGCAGACAGAATGTTCTTTTCTCAAGGGAAAGATACAATCTTGCTAGCTACAGAATGTTCCTTAATGGAATGTTGCACATATGCGACAAAGCCTGAGACCAAGGTTAGAAAAACTAAATAAGGAAAATTACTGGACTGAAGCAATATAATATGTTATGTTCAGGATAGCAGTTCAGTTAAGGTTAGTAAGTTTGTTCGACCTGTTACTTCAGAGAAGATGATAGACACTCATGCCTGAGTACAGAAGACATGTCATCTAAAGACTATGTTAGTTTACGTTGTTCAGGGCAATCAAAATATGGCATGCATAACTTTGAACACTAATTGTTTATCAGTACTGTTAATGAAGACAATATTCAGATATTGTGAACATCTAATAAAGCCTTATTAAATGAACTACAGTGTTTGGAGAATTAAGTCCACAAGACTTGGGCCATAAAGGAGAAACTGGCACCTGTTTAGCACTAGGTTGGGTAATTAACAGATAAAGACTTTCATTTCTCAGTCTCACAGCATACAGTGTTTCCTGCTAATTACAGTAAAGTACAGTGTTATCAATTCTTACAATGGCACCGGAACAGGGACCAACACACAATTCAGCAAGTTATGTAAGGGCTTATGCCATATTTGTTGAGTTTGCTGACAATACTTGAGTGGGATATTGCATCGTTTGCATTAGCCAGGTACAAGTGGGTAGTATGCACCATTTTCCCATCATCTATTGCCTTGGTGACCTTCTGAAAAAAGTCCACCAAGTTCAGTAGGCATGACCTTCACTTGACAAAGCCATACTGGGTTGGGTCTGGTGTTTGAGCACTGTCTATATCTTTATGATCATTTCCATGGTAATTCATTAAATGATTTTGTATATAAGACTAGTCAGATAATGGGTCTGTAGTTTCCAGGGTTGGTTGAGGATACACCCTTGTGGAGAGAGATAACCATCAAAGTCCTCCATTCACATAGTGTTTTGAGACTATAGATAAACAGTGATTCAAGTGGTCCTGATAGTTTATGTTTCAGGCTATTTAGGAGGCATCCCAGGATACTGTCAGGGCCAGCTGACACTGTGCTTTTTACCTTAGCAAAGGCTGTCTGGACATGCTCTCTGCTAATAGCTGAGGGGGTTATGCAAGTAGGTAATTCATGGGGGTGGCAGGGACGAGTGGGGGGTAAAGTTTTAGCTGAATTTGTCAGCCAGCAGTTTTGCTGTACTGCTCTGTGCAGCAGTTAATCGATATAATATTAACACTTAATGCATAAAATATACAACATAACTATGGAAAGTTCTGTCTACAGCCTGTCTCAATAGGCAGGCAACATTCCAGAACAGCTGCCAATAGCATAGTCTATCCAACACCTTAAGCTGTTTCTGCACTATCCTAGCAATGTAAACAAAAACTCCATACCCTTCAAGCTCTCCCTACTCTATAAGAATAGAGACATCTGTGATGTTACCGAGACATGGTCTAAAGCCATAGAAAGCACTCAAGAAGTGCAGGCTTTCAGTGCTTTCCACACATTTAGACCATTAGCCACACAGACAGGGACTAAAGGTGGAGGTGTCTCAAACTACATTAGTAACAAGTATACCTCTAGGTTGGTTAAACAGGATGATGCCCTGGTGTTTATCCACATGCAATTCACCATAGACAAAGTCCAATACCATATCCTAGCAAGCTATAGGTCACTTTCTATGTCCCAAGAGACCCATAGCTAGACACTCACCATCCAACCAACTACCCTATTCATGGGGGAACTTTGTTTAGACTATGAAACATGCACTGTCTAAACTTGCAGGTACAAAGATTCCTGGACTTTATTAACACAGATACCCTTTACCGGATAGTGTGTATGTACCCACTAGAGGTTCTACTCACCAACATGGGAGAGAACTGCACAACTCCCAGTGCTATGTTCTCACTAGTGAGGTCAGGCCACAAAGTAGTCTCCTTTGAAATAAAAATCAACTTGGTTGCCCAGGAAATCCTGTAACAGTTAGAAACTATTCCAAAGCAAACTGCCTCCTGTTAAAAGAGAGTTTGTCAAAATTCAGTGCCCCTCCAAACCTCAAGTTCACAGCAACCTATGCAGAATTGTTCATTGAGACTCTGTACAACCATGTCAATGGCTGCATAGAGTCTGCTGTACCTACTGGAAATAAGTCCAAAACAAACTCTCAAAAACAACCACAATGGTAGAAATCCTAACCTTTACAGGTTATACAACAGAAGGGAAAAAAGTCATGGCTAGAATCAACAAGAGCAACTTCAACAAAAGCTAACATTAATGACAGCTTGTCTTTCTGAAGCAATCGTCAAACATAGATCATAGGGGACAGATGTAAAGTGGAATGGAGAGGAGTTGAGGGTAGGAAATACATATTTTTTTCTGATGAAATGCAGTTTTGGAAGGAGCAGTATTATTAAAGAAATAGCAAAACTGGGATGTTAATTTAAAGGGAGAAGTGAGGGCGGGTGGGATTTCAATAAATAAGCCTCCCAGGATAGAGTAAGCAAGTCATACTACAGAGAACATGTTTTGCATTGTCTGTTTAAAGTGTGTTGTCTACAGAAGGCATTATTTTTGTTTTTTTGCAGTTGTTTATTTATTTCAGTCTGTAGGACCTTGAACCAGAGAGATAAGCTATTTGGCGATAACTGAGATGCTGGAATAAATCCATTGCTTTGTTTATAGGTTTTAGTAACAATATTTAGCATTTTAGAGTTGTAATTGAAAATATTAATTATGTAAAATTTTACTTAAGTTGATAAGTTTTGATTCAGTAAGATTTGTATGAAGCTGTTGCAAAAATATGGATTCAAATGTATATATGGTATCATAGTCTGGTGTGAGCTCTAAATCTTGGTCCTAAAATTTCTTACTGCTGATGCATGTAAACTCCTCTTTCTAATAAGGTGCTATTGTCAAGAATCATGAATCATTGCCTCATCTTTTGATGCCAAGGAGTATATGTTAATGTCTGCGACTGGCAAACATCCTTGCTTTTTATGCCTAGCGTAATGCTTAAATGACAGCCTGGCTTCTAGCCAGTACCCATGGCATTATAAAATTCTAAAATTTCCATTTGCAACTATTTATTTATTTATTTTATTTACAAATAAAATTGGAATTCAAACAAATGTAAAATAAATAAAATAAATAAACTTTAATAGTTCTTTTTGATTAATTGTTGATGTCAGTTGAGCTCCCAGATATTGCAATTGCAACTGCTTCACAATGTTACATGATTTATTAGTCAGGGTAAAAGGTAGAAAATATATTCCCAGTACTGAAGACATAGCTAAATTAATTTTAAGTTTGATAACGGTGAAATTTTGGATAACAGCCATGAGACATTATTTAAGAATATTATTTGAGTAATGAACTGACAACACTGAATTGTGAAAGAACAAAAATGTTTTCTTATTTATTCCCAGCTATAGAAATATCTTGAATCCTCTTATCATATCTGCTTTTTTTATCAGTAGGTTGCTTTAGCGTAGAGAAAAATAGAGGACATTTTTTTATTTAATGTCATGAACTGCGGTTGACATGTAAACTAGAAAACACTGCCACAATTTAAAATATCTATAATGTTACTTAAAAGGCTGCAAGTTTTTAAATCACAAACATAGTTCACTCCAGTGAAGCCATAAGCCTTTTATATTCAGGTTTAATGCCAATAAAGAGTTTTTATTACCAAATGAGGCAGGTTTTATATTTTTTAATGATTTGAAAATGTATCTGTATTTAAAAGAATATCGCTGGGTTTCAGTTGATAAAAAATGCAAAATAATGATGAGAAGAAGTTTTTTGGAAGGTTACCCTAAAAGGAGTCCTGGGATTAGTGGCATTTTTGATACCAGGTCATGGTAAAATTACACAGACTGCTTTATTTTACAATTTTAGAAGTTGTGTGGGTAATTTAAAGCAGCACTAACACTGAGAAAAGAAATACTAATTTTTATTGGAAAATTTAACATTCCCTTTTCCCAATGGATATTTGACCTTTGATTAGGAACAGCTAAGTAAACTGCTCTGGAATGGAACAGCTGCTTCATGGCTGTATAGGAGTTTACTTATCACCTCCATTCCGGTGGCACTAAACTGGCAAGTGGAAAACTGGCAAAACCCCTTATGCCCCAACACGCCACACCTTTTTATAATCAACCCAAAGTAACACAAACGATAAACCTTTTCCAGTGTTTCAAAAGGAAATGGGAAATCTTAACTTCCACCCCTTCCAACACACATGGGGATACATGGGGCTTGCTAACTGTAAATCTTGCATTTTGGTTACTTTTAAAACACTTATTTTGCAAACATTTTGATGAATTGTTTTATCTGATGTATTTTTTAAGATATACTTCCTATATTCCTACCAAAACTATTACTGATTTCCTTATTACAAAGTATAATAACGTCAGTTTGGTTACCGCTTCTCAAGTGGAATTTTGATTTGGTTGTGACATTTTACAAGTTTATTACTGATTTCCTGTTGAATCAAACAAATGAACTTTTTTATTATTGTCCTGCATTTGACTGTTCTGTGTAATTCATGTCATAGTATATGGAATTTGTAGAGGAAACAGTTGCTGTGTATACACATAAAGTATAAGTATTGCTCATTAAGGAGGTTAATGGGTCTACACAATGAACAAGCTGTTAGGTTTTTATGTTGTATAGACAAAATTATGTCTGTGTTAGCATTCCATGATTACAGAATAATAATTTTATATAGGTACTAGGCTATCAGTCTGTGATGATCTCAAGAAGCCCAGTCTTGCATTTCCATAGCAGCTTTTAACTCCTGTATTTTGCATATGAGTAAGCCAGAGGTGTGCAGAGCAAGGATGTGTTAAGGCATTTTCTTATTGCCTCTATCCATGAGGGACATGGGTCCTAAACTGGGGATAATTTGCTGTTTCCCATCCATTCATCCAAATTACATTTGAATAGAGGAAGAGAAGTACTTTGCTTTAGGTGGAATAGAAGATGATTCCATAGAAGAGGTATTCCCTATGATACATAGCAATCCCTCCAACATATTCTACTTATTTTACAAAAGGGATCGCGATCCTTTGAGTGGGTGCTTACTCTATAATTGGACTTGCAAATGTGTAATCGATCTTACAAGACAGGATCTATTGAGACTCTATATGTGAGACAGAGGTCACTTTGTAGTAATCTGTATGTTAGTGAGAGGATGGACAAGGCTATAAGATATTCTGAACAATTTTTGTGATTTAGGCCCCTGATTTGTTTTGGTAATAAAGCACTCTGGTTGGTCTAGTTGTGAGAATTGTTTGGATAGGTACATATTAAATGGGACATTATATTCAGTGATCAGTCTGTGAAAAAATAGTACAGTGGAATGATTACATCCATTAACCTGGATGATACATCTTTAGATATATAGATTAATAGACTCACAGATTGTTACTAGGCTAGCAACCCAGTTGGCCTTTCTAAGCTTAGTCAAGTTTTCCTGAAAGACCAGTGATGTTCTGTATCCAACTAGGACATTGAAATCCAGGCGTTTCTAAACTACCCCTGCCCATAAGGTACATGGGTGCAATGTACCCACGGGTGTAAATTTCCTTTTCCCCAGCCATTGGTCTAGTGTCTGCTTAAAATGGGTAATAGACAAACTCAGCTTCACATAGATGGAAAGCCTGTTCTACAGGATGGGCAATCTCTTGGACACATATCTGTCTCTCCATCATGTTGTGTTTAAGTCACAGACAAGATTCAGTTCCTTAGGCTTTGTATTTCTGGTACTCTGTGACTTACAAATATGCAGAAGATGCATAAGTGTGGGATTTGTGGCTGTAGATCACCCCTTCAGTAATCTATAGGACACTGAGTAGAGTGAAAGGGCTTTATGGTTCTCTGCATAAGACAGGTTTGTTACACCTTGTATTCTTTTTGTAAGGAACTTCTGTGGTTGCACTTGCTGCATATGCCTGATCAGGTACATACTGAAAAGAACATTGTACTCTATGACTGGTCTGATATGGGCAGAGTACAGTAGGATAATGACCTCTTTGGACCTAGATGCCAAGCCCTTACTTATAAGTTGCATAACATAAAATGATTTTCTCACAACTATGGCCACATGATGGTCGGAGATAAGGCTACTGTCTATGTGTGTACCCAGATCCCTGACCACTGGCTGGACTCTTAGTGGTGTATTATCAACATGATAATTAGCTGGGATGGTTGAATTCCCAAAGGGTACAATTATGCATTTCTTAGCCCATGGTTTTGGCACTATTTGTTAGTCAGAAATATGCCTTCTTGAAGAATAAATATATAATATGTTGTCCAATGAAAAAGGATGTCATTGCAATAGTGGATACATGCTGATAAAAGGACAGTTCAATACTGACATAGTTGCCTAGATCCCTGATTATGAGATAAACTTTCTGGGGTGCTTTGTCAATGTTATAATAGCAAGGGAAGTCATGCCTGTTGAAGAATATGATTACACTTTTCTTGGCATTTAGGTTTAGTCCATGGTTATGACCACAGTTATTTGTTTGGAAAATGCCTCTTGGAGGTTTTGGGTGTCCTCTGTGAAGTTTACGATGGCACCAAGTGCAAAGTCATGTGCAATCGTGGTTGGCCAAAAACCCTTAGCATTTGCTTTGGCCTCTGAGACATCAGTGCCAAAGAGTTGTGTCCCAAGGACTGAACCCCTGGGGTACACCACTAGTGACAGCTCTTTTGGAAGAGACAGAGTTGCCCACCATAATTTCCTGGGCTGTACTTATGAGCAAGTTTGCTATCCAATTACATAGGGATTTACATTTAGCTGAAAAAACAAATCTATTTAGAAGTAAAGGTGTACCTTCCTTCCAGCTTAGTTTTTATTACAGATATAAATTTAATATATTTAATTTTTGTAAGTTTGGGGTTATCAGAAAGTATCAGATAATCATCAGACAGCCTGTGTAGAAGGTTGTATAGGAATGAGAGCTTCACTAATTAGCTGTCTGAGAAAGTAGCTGATGCATGGAATGCACTAGGTTAGACATGTCTTAGAACAACCTGACCACTTATTATGGGAATAACCATTTTGGTATAGTAGCAGGCAAGAAGGGCATCATTGCCTGTGCATGAACTATCTGTACGTATGCATGTATGTATACCACAGCCTTTTTGTTTTGGAAGTATTCAAGCTCAGTTATGCAGTTTTAGAAATGATACCCCTATTGTTGCAGCTTGCTCCTCCGTTAGCATTTATTTATTTATTTGTTTATGACATTTGATTAACAGGAAAGTCCGACTATGTAGAAGCCTATTTTCAGTAGAAGCCCAGGAAGAAAAGCTCCAAATTATTGCAAAACATTTTAAGAACAATAATTTTACAATCTTCAAAAATTAAACAAAAACATATGCAGTTTAAATAATTATAACAAACTGGACATAATATAAAAATATTGATTAAGAATCATTACAAGGTATTTGACCATTACTTAATATTTAGAGAAATTGCACACAGTTTCTTGAGAAATTAATGGTAAGTTAGTGTAATACAAATAGAAATTGCAATGTGAAGTGAAGGAAAAACAGGCTTATGGTATATTCAGAGAGGAAATCAGACAAAATAAATAGACAGCAGTAAATGAAGAAGGGAAAGAAAGGAGGTATAATGAATGAAAAGGTACATGTTCACAATTAGGGATATAGGCTATCCTGGTTCTGAGCAAGAACAGAGCCAGATTTTAGCTAAGAAGTCTTTCAGAGTGGTTTTGAAAGATGAGATGGTGGGTATAGACTTGATGGATACAGTTAAGGAGTTCCTAGCCTTAGCAACCTTGTAAAAGCATAAACCATGCCCAGCAGATTTGCTAGGTTTATAGGCAGACAGGAGTCTTTGGTGACAGGATCGCAATAACCGACTGGGAAAATAGTTGTGTTGAATGTTTTTTTAATGCTGGACAGGCAGATGAACACTGGAAAATTTTATAGGTGGTAAGTTGTGTATATGTCAGTTGATGTGGCAGTGATAACCAATTTAGGCTTTTCAGTGCTATACAGTGGTGGGTTTTGAAAGGGGTATGTACTGCAAATTAGCAACTTTGTTCTAGCATTTTTCAAGTTTCAGTTTTTGTGAAGCCTGGAGGTTAGTAAGGATGGGAGCACAATAAAGAAGAGTCATGAAGAGATAAGTAGTGGCAAGTGTAGTTTTAGTTGCATCAGTGCGAAAGTTTTTGGCTCTGTAATGCATCTCTAGTTTTTGATGAGTTTTTCTTATGCAGTTTTGTATATGCAAGTCAAATGTAAGATCATTATTCACTATCCCCCCTAATAGTTTGCTATGAGAAGTGACATCAGTGGTTGTATTTAAATTTATTATTTTTTTCATGAGAGAGGGATTTAGGGAAAAAAAGTAGTAGTGTGGCATTTTATGGGTAAAGCATGAGTTGTGAGTTAAGAAGCCGTGTTTCAGTGGCTGATAAAGCTTCCTGAGTAATTTTTTTAAAATAAATGTAGCAAGAAAAACACTAGACTTGGCTTGCAGAATTGATAAATTGGAGCCTTTCCTGATGTGCTTAAAAATTCTGAAAATGTTTTAAAATGTCTTCTTAGTGTTCACCAGAATCGTTTGTTTCTATTTCTTATGGTAAGCTACTGTTATAATTGCCATATATATCTCTTGGCCATTGTTTCTGTTTGCATATTAATATGCAAAATTAGCTTTAGACTTGATCCTCATGTCATTTGCAACCTGTGATCAATTAGGCTTTGTACTCTGACTGATTGGAATCTAAAGAGGTCTTTAACTACAGTTTGTCCTTGTGGAATATCTCTAAATGTGGCATCAGTGCTTTCGTACTGAGTTCTAAATTTTCTATTTGCCCATGACTTAAATTTTCTATACTGAAAGCATTTAAAGACATCTCACAAAACTGATTAATATACTTCTGTGAATGGAATTAAATTCTGTTGCCTATGATTTTATGCTGAAAAGATGGAAGAATTATTCAAATGTTGGAGTAACTGACCTTTCCAGTTATAAAGTAAATGAGGTTACTTGTCCTCTGATGTTACAGGACACATGGAGAATAGTAACAGCATATTTTAAATGATATGCAAAGTAAACACAATATATGAGTTACCTTTTATGAACATTAGGGTAGTGTTTACAAAATAAGGAGTTAAAATGAAAACTGCCTCATCTAGAAAGGAGCTAGGCTATGGGTTGTAGGTTGTGTGTCTAAGCTACTGTGGTATATTTGCTGGACAATATACAAGAGAAAATTCCACCTAATATTAATTCTCCTTGTTTGATATATTATTTATAAAATCCTTACTTGATTTTCCCCGTATCTGGATTTTTTATTTTTATTTTATTTATTTAACATTTGTTGACTGGGAAAGTCTGACTAGGTTCCATAAATCCTGTTTTCAGTGGAGGCTTGGGGAGAAATGCTTCAGATGTATGTCTTTAGAATGTGGTAGGAAACTGGATTACCCGAAGGAAACCCATGTGAACGCAGGAAGAACATGCAAACTTTGCACAGAAGGCACTCTGGCTGAGAATTGAACCGGAGAACCTTTTGCTGTGAGGCGACAGCAT
Source organism: Protopterus annectens (assembly GCF_019279795.1). Lineage (NCBI taxonomy): Eukaryota > Metazoa > Chordata > Ceratodontiformes > Protopteridae > Protopterus > Protopterus annectens. The sequence continues at coordinate 1,453,959,839 of NC_056737.1, forward strand.
TAACTGCTGCACCACTGTGCCGCCCATTTGATTTGCATAAACATTGACCAAGGTTTACAAATGCTGACATGACATTTGAGAGGATGACTAATACATGGTCTTATAAAATATGCTTTTTCTAGATTATGTAGTACATTAACGCTAGGGAAAGATTACTTAAGACCTTAACACATTTGATAATGTGTAAGAATCAACAGGAAAGAAAATCTCTGACCCTTGTCTCTACCCAGGCAATTACCCCCACATTCCATGCAGTTGTCACTGCCAATGGACCATCAAGGACTTTCTGGACAGTTAGGTACCTGGTTTCCCCAACAGCAGTTAGGAAAAACAGGTACCTAACTGTCCAGAGACTCCTTGTTAGTCCATTGGCAGTGATAGCCATGCAGAATGTAGGGAGGGGGTCCTGGGTTCAATACACAGACAAGGGTCAGTGTTTTCCTTTCTGTTGAATAGTTAATGCAATACTATGTTCATGGTTTGCATTGGATTTGAATACTTGTTTTAAAATCACCTTCATGGCAGTTTCCTGGTTGAAAGAAAAAACTATTCCCAGGGGAAACCAGGTACCTAAGTATACAGAGACTCCTTGATGGTCCAGTGGCAATGACAACTGCACAGAATGCAGGGTGTGGATTCTGGCTTTAATCCCCAGACAAGAGTGAGAGTTTTTCTTTACTGTTGAGTTGTTAAATAAAATATAAGTGATCTGACTGCATGTTTTGCAATGGGCAGATGTAAACAGCTAATGGCAGAAGCAAAAAATTAGACTGTGAGCCATAGATGTAACTATATGAGTTATCAGATTAGCACTCTATGATCACAAGTATTATAGGGTTACCCATAAAAAAGAAACTATAAAACAGAATAAAACATAAGTATGACCCTAAAATGAATTTAACTTTGAAGAAAAATAGTATATATATATATATATATATATATATATATATATATATATATATATATATATATATATATATATTTATATATATACACACACACACACACACACACACACACAAAATATAATTTGATGATTTATAATAAGATTTTCTGCTCTTGCTTGAATGCAAGTGGGCAGGACTTGAACTCGTGTCCATCTCTATGGAACAATACACCTAAATCACTGTCCCCTAGGGAAATCACTAGTGCTTTATCTGTTTGTCTGCTGACAGTGGTTTAACATTTAAGACTTTTCTGTTCCATCTACAGCTATATGACCCGGGAGTTAGCTTACATAGGTAAAGAATTGTAGAGACAAAGTTCCCCATTTAAAGAGATACAGAGGGGGCTTACATCCCATGGAAAAAAAACGTATTTTCTTTTCTTTCATCTGGCTGAAGCTTTTTCTGGTTTGCATCATCTCTGTAAAACATTGATGAAATTTAAGGGAACCTCTGTAATCACCATATATTTATGAGTTACAGCATATGTAGGACTAAGAGATCATTTAGGTAGGGAAGGAGAAATCCTGACTATCTAATTAGAGCAAGAGATTATAGGAAAAACAGCTCTGCCACTAACAGCATATGTCTGACTACATTGAAAGAATATTTATTTATGTGTATCCAGATATTAGCCACCACAGTCCTATATTACCCAGGAAATCATACTTTGTTTTGATGCCATTATAGTTTATTTTGTAGTTTTTTTACTAGATTATAAGATCTGCCTTATTTTGCAGAGCTTCTACTGGACTATGCAGATGGCTGTGATTTGGTATCTTACTATAAACCATTTATTTTCTGTTTGAGAAATTATACAGGAGGGTAAAGCATAACTAGAGGATGTTGACATCCATTTCAAGAACAAATAACTTCTTATTTTTTGTATTGTAAAGATTTCCATACCCAGGTTCCTTTGCCTGTATTTCTCTTCAGATATCTTTGGGGCTGCTCTTTTTGTATTGTTTCGTTTTGCTTTCTCCTTTGCATAAATATTGCACCATATTAAATATCTTTTTCTTTCCCATGTCTGTATTTCTTCTTCAGATGCCTCCTGATCTTCCTGCTTATCTTTACTTTGGGGACTTGTTCCATCATGCTGTGATGTAACACCAAATCTTTCACTTCTCAGGCACTCCATAACTTCAGCTTCTATTTTTTTAACTTCTGCTTTACTAATCTTCTTTTCTACATTCCCTCTTTGTGATATTATTTTTTTATTGTGAAATTTTCCATGTCTGGATGCCTTTGCCTGTATTTTTCTTTGAATATCTTTGGGGCTGCCTTCTTTATGTTGATTAATTTGGCTTTTACCTTTGCATAAATATTGCACCATATTTTTCTTTTTATTCTTTATTTATTTAACATTTGTTGATGGGGAAAGTCCGACTTGCAACAAAGCCAATTGTCAGTGGAGGCTCAGGGAGAAACACTCCAGACACATGTATTTGTAACATGGGAGGAAACAGGAGCACCCGGAGGAAACCCACATGAACACAGGTAGGACATGCAGACTCCACACAGAAGGCACTTCAGCCAAGAATCTAATCGGAGAACCTCTTGCTGTGAGGTGATAATGCTACCACTACACTGTAAATCTCTCTTTCTTTTCATATCAAATTTCTTTTTTCCCCCATGTCCATATTTTTTTTATACTTTTCAAAAATATCTAGGTTTTGTTGTATATACTTTTGCATTTCCTGAGATGCTTCTTTTTGCAAACAGATCAAAGCTTCTTGGTCTATATACTGTTTTTCACAAATCTGTTGTATTAATGACCACAAATTTTTATTTGAAGCTTCTGACAGTTTTTCTTGTGGAAGTATTTTCCTTTCCTGTAGCTTCTCTCTTAATCTTTTTGTATATCTTGTGTTTGGAAATTCTGGGCTTTTTGCATAATAGTAACAATGCATCATTTTTTTCTTATCCTCAATAGTCTACTCTATCGTTTTTATGGCTCTTCTCTGGCCTATCAGTTTTTGTGATTTTTGTGGACTGCTACTTCCTTTTACAACAGGGGCATCCTCCCTCTGGGCCTGGCCTGGCCCCATTGTAGGAATGTTTCTGTATTTTGAGGATTCTACACTGTTATTTTTTCCAGTCCTCACAGCAGTGTGCCTACCAGGATTGGGCACTTTTTTTATCCTGGGTCTTGTGCACCCACCTATCTTTCTTTCATTTTTGACCTACTTCTGTCCATAATATATGCTATATAAATACAGTCTATATATCAGTGTCATCTTGAAGAGATTTTGTGAAAAACAGGGTCCACCTCATGAAGGTACTCACCAAGACTTGAGGATAAATTCAGTTTCAGCAATACTACTCTCCTTTGCTTGCAGACTTATCATCTCTCCATTCAGACCCCTATTCAGGTTTCACAGTGTGGTTCATATTAGTGGTTCAGAGGTTAGTACTAGGCTAGCTGCCCTTGTCAGCAATTTTAAGCTGAGCAAATTTCCCTTTTTGTACTCAAAGTAACCTCTCCTATTTGGTTAGAGATTGTCCTAACCCAGCCCATGGTGGATAATTATATTACCCCTGATGAATAATTGGGATCATATCATAGATCATTTCAGATGGCCCATGCATGGGGTAAAGCATTTAGGAGCTGTCTCTGTTCATTAGTAGAAAATGGCAGTCCTGGGGTAAAGTTTCTGCTTCCCATCCATAAAGCCAAGTTGTGCTTGAATGGACAAGGATGAATTTTGTTTTAAGTGAATGGGGAGTCTGTTCCAGAGCTGTGGTATTCTCTGTGAGCTATACCTTTCCCTGCAAGCTACTATGTTGATATTTTCCAAGAGGTTTAGATCTGTAGACCAAGTATTTCTGATGCCATTTGACTTGCTGATGTGCAGTAAATCCATTAGTGCTGAGTCAGAGGATGCCTTTCTATGACAAACACAGGATTCAATGACTGCTAGTAGCTTGTAGTCATCTGCAAACTTAATCAACCAGAGCCCTTTGGTATTGGCTTTTACTGCAGAAAAGTAGATGACAAACAGGAGAAGTCCCAGAAAACAACCCTGGGGGCCTCCCCTGGTGACTGGTTTCTTTCTGGCGGTAACTTCCTCTATTTTGATTTCTTGCATCCAATCTATAAGCCAGTTGGCAATCCATTTGAAGGGTTTATTCCCAATTTATTTAACTTTTCTGTTATGCCTGAATGGTGAAATGTGTCAAAAGCTTTGGCCAGATATGTGGTGTGCAACATTTTGCCTTCATCCATTGCTTTTGTGATCTTTTCAAAGAAATCCATCATATTGACTAAGCATGACTTGCTCTTGAAGAATCACACTTGAGATGGGTCCAGTATTTGGAGATTCCCTATGTCCTGTTTGCTTAGTTCTATGATAAGTCTTCCATGAATTTTCATATTAGGCTCATCAGACTTAGGATTCTGTAATCACCTGGGTCTGTGGATGGTCCTCCCTTATGCAGGGGAATGACTGTAACTATTTTCCATTTGTCCAAAACCCATATGGAGGCTAAGACTGAACGGTGTTGTTATTATTATTTTTTATCTATTGAGGCTGAATATTTTCTTATGCTTACGTCATCAGGAAATGCCCTAATAGAAAAGGATTTCTAATAGTAGTGGGTCATTTAACCTCATTAACACATATATCACCATTAGTGCTGTGTTCTTAGTTAGATCTACTGTGCTATTTGTGTGGTGCTCTCTTGTCCCACTGAGGCTGACCTCATTGGTAAAGCATTTTATAGACAGCTCTTTAGTTCTGCTGTAATTTAAATGGATGACTTGAATCTACATTATTCACTGATGTAATAAAGCACATTAAAGTGAGACTATGACTTAAATGACAAGAAATGCAAAAACTAACTTTCTTGTTCAATTGAAAATACTTTCCTCATTTAATTGTTCTTTCTTCTATCATCCTTAGACAATTGCAGTGCAGCTTTTTAGCAGTCAGGAATGCGATACCTAAGTAACTGACTGATGGCATGCATTAATGAGTTAATAGTTTGTACAATAGCTATGTGTCTTTTTAAAAGTAAAAAAGGCAGAGAGACAGAGAGAGGAGAGAGGAGAGAGAGAGACAGAGAGAGAGAGAGGAGAGAGAGAGAGAGAGAGAGGAGAGAGAGAGAGAGGAGAGAGAGAGGAGAGAGAGAGAGAGAGAGGAGAGAGAGAGAGAGAGAGAGAGAGAGATAGAGACAGAGAGAGAGAGAGAGAGAGAGAGAGAGAGAGAGAGAGAGAGAGAGAGAGAGAGAGAGAGGGGAGAGAGAGAGAGAGAGAGAGAGAGAGAGAGAGAGAGAGGAGAGAGAGAGAGAGAGATAGGAGAGAAAGCATTGCTGTAGTCTTTTTCCATAAGATACATTTTGAAGCCCTTTGCTTTTATTTGTGAGTAATCTGTACCTTTCAACTTACTCTAGATGGCATGTGTGTAGGTTACAGAATAGGGTGAAGATTTCTATAACTAGTGTGATAAAAACTGTAAAAAGGAGCAATTTCTTTGATGGCATGAAAGAGCGCAATCCCTTTTGTGGAATGACTGTCAAACTCATGGAAAATCAAAAAACTCTGTATGTTTTGTATATGGTAGTAGCTATATAGGATAGCATCTACAAAGATTTCACCTTTCCCTGTTTTGTCAACTTATAGCTGTTCCTATGAATAATATATAAAGCTGGTGAGCTCTTTTTGTGAATCACCAGAATGCCTTCTTATTACATTGAAGGCAATATCATATGTACTGCATCATTCATTTGTAATGTTAAGTACTGCTTGAAAGGAGGTGTTGTGAGCAGGGATAAGGAGAATGAATCCAAGTTGCAGTCAGCTACATATCTGGTGTGCCAGGCACAGGTATCATTTCTGACATCTCTGAAAAACAGGCTAGAATGGAATGGACCCATGATGAGCCTTGATGGACACCTCTGGTGACAGAGAATGGTGAGGATATGTGTCATTTTAGTTTTACTTGATATATACTACCATGTATACATCTCTGGATCCAAGTTATTATGATGGTTTTGTTTTTAGATCCCTAAGTTGATGTATGATTCTGTAATGGGGTATAGCATTCAGTGTATTATCCAAATATAACTAGACTATATGGACAGATAGACTTTCATCAAGAGATGTAACCACATCACCATTATCATCATCCTTCTTTTTCCATTTCCGACATGGGGTCAAGATGTTGCGTCCACTGTCACCACCAGTGCCACTCTACCACCTTTTTGACAGTCACGCATGACTGTTTGACTGTTGCAGGCCTTCTCTCATGCAGTCCATTTTTTTACTAAATCTTGTTTCTCTTGCCTATTTTCTGTCTCTCCCAAATCATGTTCTCCTTTCCTGCACGTATACCTAAAACACAGCATGCCCTGTACTCTTACGCATTCTCAGCAATTGGAGCTACTTTGCCTTCAGCTCTGATGTGATCTTTTCATCTTCTGTCACATGGTATGCATCCTAATAGCCATCTCATGCACTTCACCTTTATCACCTGTAGCTTTTTTAACTGCACTGCCTTCAGAGCCTACGTTTTTGTGCCATACAGAAGTACAGGTTAAACCACTGTTTTTGCATTTTCGTTTACAGCTTCTTTGTCATTCTTCTGTCATACACTACCTCTGACACTTTGTATCAGTTAGCTGGAGCCTCTCTGATACTAGCTTTGACCTCATCATTCAGACTTCCCTTCTCCTCAACCATCCCTTTGAAATACCTGAAGCTGTTAACATAGCCCACTACTTCCTTTCTATTTCAGGTTTAAGTTTTGTTTCATTTTTCCTATTTGAATAATCAGCAAACAGTAGCAGGGAAGTCCCCATGCTCCAAAAAAGGATCTACTTTAAGAAACCAAAGATCAGAACACCGACATTCATTTTTGTGAGACTGAAAATACCGAAACCTGACATACCCAAACACTGAAGCTTTCCCAGGGTAAATAAACTCTTGCCCAACATGTCCTTTTCTCCACTGCAATGTGATCTTAGAGTTGGTATATATAGTTAGGAGGGGTGTGGGGGTGCAGTCTCCCATCTGGGTAGGTTTTAATTACTTTGGCATGCATTTAGTTTAAGTCTGAGCAAGTGTTTACTTACCCTGTGAAAGCTTCGGCATTCAGATATGTCAGGTTTTGATATTTTTAGTCTCATGAAAATGAACATTGATGTTCTGATCTTCATTTTTTAAAGTAGATCCCCCAAAAATATGTGATATAAGTGCATTAAAAATGCAGAGATGTATTAAAGAAGTCTTAGGAAAAGCTGACATTCCTCCCAATTTTGCCTCCAGAAATGATTAGGTTACATGGTGGAGGTGATGATGATAAATGCACATCAAACATATGACTCATGAGAAAAAGAATGCACAAAAAAATTCCAGTATACTAACATAATAATACTGAGGGAACATTACTTTATTTGAAAGTCAGTAAAGCCTCATGGTATGATGGGATATATAATAGACTACTAAAAATGTTAAAAGCATTATTTGTCCCATCTGATATTCAACTCATAATGCATCTGTTATGCATGACCATGTCACATTCACTTGAAAAATCGGATTATGGTATATGTTTATTAGGATAAAGGCAGCGAGTACTTTTCTAAGAACATAGGCTAATTTGCTATTAAGTACATTGATAAAATTATAAAGAAATTGATAGTATATGAAATTTTGAAAGAACTAAGAAAATTTCAGCAGCTGCACTAGAGACAGTATTCATTTCGTGATGGTCTGTCTGTAGAAATAAACTGCTTAGATTTTTTTGTTCTGGGGTCAGATTTTGTGCACAAAGAAATTCAAGCATATGTGTTGTTCATGGACTTTAACCAATTAATCAACTCAATCACCTGCGACGTGCTGATCAAACAAATGAGGGATATGATCATAAATAAGAGGGTTAGCAGTTGGATTATACAGTGGCTGACATGTCTGCTTAAATGCAATGCAATCCAATGAACTTATATGTGTATAGTGTCCTATAAAGAAAGGTGGTCCCCAACGATGTGCCATGGGACCCTCATTATTCTTCATTTAAAGAAATAATATATATGTTTTGAGTAAGTGCTAGCACATTAAATAAATAGTAATATTAAAATGGCAACAAACATTATTTCAGAAGTTGACAAAAGATATGGCATTATCTATTGATAAAAGTAGTCATGGCACATTCAAAATATTTTGTAATCATTTTAACAAATATTGCCATGAAGCGATACAAGAAACATGGTTATACACAGAACAACTTCATAAAGCTTAGGATTGCTTATGAGTATAGAAATTTAGTCATTGTCATTGATGACAGATTAACATTTGCAGATCATATACAATATGTATGCAATTATGTGAGACTATTTGGAGTTTGGAAACAAAATATGGTTCTTACACCCCAAGAAAATCAGTAATAAGCTAGAATGGATTGAAAGATAACATAATAAATAGATTCTTTGTATGAAAGATCCTGCATACAGACAGGCACTACATAAACCTACATCTCTACATGATAGGCTGTAGAAAGTTATGAGGGGAACCTTAACATGACTCATACATGATTTTCATGGCTTATATAAAAGCCAAGGACTACAGACTCTGTATGTGTGTGTAAATCTCTCTCTCTCTCTCTCTCTATATATATATATATATATATGTGTGTGTGTGTGTGTGTGTGTGTGTGTGTGTGTGTGTGTGTGTGTGTGTGTGAGTCTGTATGGGTGTGTGTGGGTGCATGTGTGCACATATGTGTGCACCCGTGCGCTTGTGTGTTTCTGTGTGTGGGTGAGTATGTTTATGTGTGTATAACCCTTAGAAACATAAAAGAAAACATTAATCGAAGATAATTGAGCAGTCTAGAAGTCTATTATGAAGAATATACATCATGCTAAAAACCTTACTTACCATTCATACCAAATATTCAAGGTTTTAGCATGTATTAGTTGTTTATGCTTTATGCTTGTTTTTGTTATCATCTTTCATACAAATGTATGTTTTATTGCCGCATTATTACGGTTAGATACAGGACTGATTTTTTATACACTTTTTTATATTTTTAAATTTATGATATAGTTAGATGCCATTGATGTTGTCTGGAAAATATAATCTGAAAGTTTTTTGACCGAACACAGGTACATTTTCAAGCGTTCAAGCAATAAATATATTTCCATTATTTTTATTTTTACAAAAAATTTTTTATATATACTTACTATCAGGAGTTTTTATATGTATATTCATTTATTTATTATATGATTATATATTTTTATATGGTTATATATTTATTAAAATAATTAAATTAATTTATTTATTAATTTTGTATATTCATATTTATATATATATATATGTTTATATATTTATATATTCATATTTATATTACTACTACAGCATTTTTACATAAAAAATCTTTTTGGAGTTTATTAACCATGATAAACATGAATTAATAAATGTATTTTGTAGGAAAGGAATATGTATATAATTTTAAACTGCTATTTTAAAAAATGATTCTTATTTCTTTATGCATACAGTTCGGCTGAATGAATGCCTCACATTTTAATTAGCACTATATCTTTAAGAGAATTTTATCTAGAATGGACTACAGTGATTAAGCTTTCAGTTAATTGATTAATTAATTAATTTTATTGGATTATCTTGGGCTATGCCTCCTTATAAAAAAGCAGTTGTTTTTCATATTAAGTTGTCTGAAGAAGCGTATAGTAGTATACGTGAAAGCGCTTACCGTTTTTGTCTGTTTCTACAAATAAAAAAGTTTTTATGTAACGTGGAGAGTCGGAAGTTTTGTTTCTTGCAATTATCTTTTGGATTTAACTACTGGCTCCCTAGCGGTCTCAGAGATCCGTATTTTGTATTCTTCCTCGCTTGGTACTTTTTGGGATCTCTACTGCACACGTTCGAACTACTATGGAACTTGAACTGGATTATAACCCGGAACCGAGGTGTTTAAATAATGAACAACAATGGACTGCAATTACATCTTGTAAGTCAAACCCTTTATTGGCTCTGGATTTAAATGCTCCAGTTACAAATATAGCAGAGACTAATATTGGCAATATTGAACTCTTTAACTCTAATATGAAAATTCTTGAAAATGAATTATACAAGCTACAAAGATTAATATGGCAACGTAAACACCTAGAGGCGTGTTTACATTATAAACTGATTCCGAGAGGGATGTGTATTCTAGTAATGCCTACCTACGGAGAAACGCATCCTATACTCCTGAAAAAATGGCAAGACATTAACATAGAAGCCAGCTATAAACACATGCAACTCTTAATAGAATATTTTGAGCCGCTTGAGAAAGATCTAGTATCTAGAGTTAATGACATTAATTCTGAACTCAAAAAGGATTTCCCTGACCCTTTTTGTGTGAATAAACTTAAAAGCTTGTATGATCAAGTCAACAATTATGCTACGAAGCTTCAACAAATTAAGCTTAAGAAGCTTCAACGAGACTTTAGAGATTTCTCCACTAGCTGTGTTTTTGTTTGGCCGAGGAGACCAGAGAACCAATCTGCAGGAGAATATTCTACCTTGAATCAAGCGCCCCTAGATTGTACGTTAACATCGTCCACAGCACCTCCTCCTATTGGATCACAGGCATATGCATCTGGTGCTGACAAAGACACGTCAGCAGAAACCTTTACTACGTCGCCAGAGACTTTTGCTTCAGTAACTGCCACAGGAGCAATGTCGACGCCGCTTCCAAATCAGGAAGCCAACAAAGCAGCTAAATTGCTCCAACATAACACAGGGGCTATCAGTAAACGACGCGATGACAATACTCCTTTTTTACCTTTTCCAATATGAAAATCATCATTTGTGAAAGGGAGAAGGAACGGCTGGGAAAGCAGAAAACGAAAGCTATCGGGCGAAATGAATCCTTATCAAACCAGAAGAATGAGGCAGTAAGAGCACTTTATTTTAACTTATCTAGTCACGCTTTGAATATCAGTGACATTGACTTATTAAATAAAGGCCTTTCGTTCATTCCCTCTAGGGGAAGCAAATTATCAGATATTTTAATTGATTTGCGTTTTTTTGCACGCTCAGTTTGTTTGAAACTGCTTTTTACTAAAGATGATACTAATGCTGCCAAAACTGTATCTAATATTCCTGTTTTCAAGAAGAAGAGTTCGTTTACACCAGCCATACCAGCGCATATAGACTCTTTCATTAAGTTATGTGAAACTGAGTTCTATGATTATTTTTATAATGGAAGGAAAAAATGTAAGTTTTATAATATGACAAGTGATACTATGAAATCGTTATCTAATCTTAGCACTGATTATTCATTAACCTTTAGACCAATAGATAAAGGTGGAGGCATAGCCGTTTTTGATGCAGCTGACTATGATACATTAATGCATGACATGCTGAAAGCTGACACTACATATTTTTTAATTGATAATATGAGATTGAATCAAATTATTAAAACTGTTCAAGCCGACTTATATGACATGCTTATGTGCTATCAAATATCAAACAGTTTATATGATTATTTTTCCATTGATAATCCATCAATTCCTGTAATTAAAGGATTGCGAAATTACATAAGGGAGTTTTACCCCCACCAATGAGGCCAATAGTGTCAGGGGCAAAATGGATTACAGAGAATGTATCTAACTATTTAGAAAAAACTTTAAGACCAATAGTGGAAGCCATCCCCACAATTCTTAAAGACACATATCAACTCATTGAATACCTACAATCTTTAAGTATTGAATTTAAACAAAATAAACACCTTTTAATTACAATGGATGTCCAAAGTCTCTTTACATCAATCCCAAATGACATAGGGATAGATGCTATACGTGAATTATTACAACATAATCAGACTACAAGTGGAAGTACTAACATTTTAGTCTGTCAACTATTGGACCTAGTACTAAACAACAATGTGTTTGCATATGGGGGTCACCTCTTCTTACAAACTTGCGGCGTTGCCATGGGGACCCCCTGTGCAAACACATATGCTAACTTAGTTATGTATCATTGGGAGACGAATTTTGTCTTTAAACACATTTTATTTCAAAAAGTTTTGATTTATAAACGATTTGTAGATGATATATTAATTGTGTGGGATGGCTCAGCTGACGAATTTTGTACTTTTAGACTATTTAGAAACAACTACTACATTTTTGAAGTTTTCTGTTGAAACTTCATATTGTTCTGTAAACTTCTTGGATGTTAGCATAAATATTAGGGGAGGCAAATTAATAACTACACTTTTTAAAAAAGAATTCTGGAGAAATACTATCCTGAAATACGACAGTATGCATCCACGCCATATTTTTAAAGGTATATTAAAAAGCCAATTTACAAGGATAAGTAAGATTTGTATGAAAAAAGAAGATTTGGACATGGAAGCTGTCAAAATGGTGGAGATGTTTTTAGAAAGAGGGTATGATCGAGACTTAGTAATGGAAGTCAGAAATGAAATTTTACCACTTGAAAGTTTGACACACATTGAAACAAACTATAATGTTACTTCATCCCCTTTTAAAAATGATAGGTATAATTATAATGACAAAGTATCTTTTACTACGACCTATACCAATGATTTTATGAACATAAAGAAAATACTATCAAATAACTGGAAGGTTTTATTATTAGATGAAGCCACTAAGAAGATAGTAGGCAACACTCCACATATTACCTATAGGAGTAATAGGAATTTAAAATCTTTATTATGTGACAGAACACCTAAGTTAATGTTAAACCAACAGCCTCTTAATGATGATTTTTTTGGAACATACCCCTGCCAACACTGTAATTACTGCAAATTTATTAGTAAACATCAAACTTTTTTACATTCTGAGTTTAATTATAGTTTTAAACCAAGGTTTAGAGCCACATGCGACACCACAGGATTAATTTATTTGGCTACATGTGAATGCTGTGATGCATTCTACGTAGGACTCACTAAACGGAAACTTAAGAATAGAATATACAATCATCAATACGACATAAAAAAGAAAAATGAGTTAAATGCTTTAGCCAAACATGTAATAAGTAATCCATCACATTCTTTTGCTTTTAGAGTGTTGCAAATAGTGGAGACTACGGACAGGGGAGGTGACTATATAAATCAGCTTGAGTTAATAGAACTACGTTGGATCCTCAAGCTTAGAGGGCACTGTCACCCAGGTTTAAATAATTATGTCACTATAAAACCTTTTCTCAATAATCGAAGATAATTGAGCAGTCTAGAAGTCTATTATGAAGAATATACATCATGTTAAAAACCTTACTTACCATTCATACCAAATATTCAAGGTTTTAGCATGTATTAGTTGTTTATGCTTTATGCTTGTTTTTGTTATCATCTTTCATACAAATGTATGTTTTATTGCCGCATTATTACGGTTAGATACAGGACTGATTTTTTATACACTTTTTTATATTTTTAAATTTATGATATAGCTAGATGCCATTGATGTTGTCTGGAAAATATAATCTGAAAGTTTTTTTGACCGAACACAGGTACATTTTCAAGCGTTCAAGCAATAAATATATTTCCATTATTTTTATTTTTACAAAAAATTTTTTATATATACTTACTATCAGGAGTTTTTATATGTATATTCATTTATTTATTATATGATTATATATTTTTATATGGTTATATATTTATTAAAATAATTAAATTAATTTATTTATTAATTTTGTATATTCATATTTATATATATATATATGTTTATATATTTATATATTCATATTTATATTACTACTACAGCATTTTTACATAAAAAATCTTTTTGGAGTTTATTAACCATGATAAACATGAATTAATAAATGTATTTTGTAGGAAAGGAATATGTATATAATTTTAAACTGCTATTTTAAAAAATGATTCTTATTTCTTTATGCATACAGTTCGGCTGAATGAATGCCTCACATTTAATTAGCACTATATCTTTAAGAGAATTTTATCTAGAATGGACTACAGTGATTAAGCTTTCAGTTAATTGATTAATTAATTAATTTTATTGGATTATCTTGGGCTATGCCTCCTTATAAAAAAGCAGTTGTTTTTCATATTAAGTTGTCTGAAGAAGCGTATAGTAGTATACGTGAAAGCGCTTACCGTTTTTGTCTGTTTCTACAAATAAAAAAGTTTTTATGTAACGTGGAGAGTCGGAAGTTTTGTTTCTTGCAAATAAAAGAAAACATGTTAATTGTGAGATAATATCTTCCTGGATTGCTTTACTGAGTCATATTAAAAATGGATGAGTTTGAATCCTAGCTGGTTAACTACATGGGTGAATTGATATACTAGTGTTCATAGTAGCAAGACTCATGGACTCTGTAGAGTTCAAATTCCTGTATTTATGTTATGTTATGTTGCGTTATCAATTGTAATAATAGTTAAGCCATCTGCATATGTGTAAGGTATGGAAAACTAAGTTTCTCACTCATTTTCAAGTACCTTCTTTGATTTATCATTTTATTGTCTTTTAAAGGTAAATTCTTTCAAATTCCAAAAATTATTTGGCTTTAGATAAAGATCTGGTTAATACCATTCTCTGCTGTTTACCCATTTTGTATATATTTCATAGATATAATAAATCATTGAGTATTCCATTACTTTTTTGTATCTTACTCTAAAATATTTCTCCAGTTCATGTTTACTATTATTTTGATAATTTCTTATGCAATACTAAATCTGATTCCTAGAAAATATGTGCTCATTGCAAGAGAATACACCAGATGTGAAACATTATATGAATATGTTGATTCCAAAATGCAGTCTTTGGAGACAGAATACAAATGAGAAAATACAGAAATCAAATGCAACCAAATGTACACTATGAATATTCTAAAACACTTGAACATTTTAAGATCTATAAAAGACAGAAGAGAAAACTGAAAAAGAATGCCAGAAAGCATTGCTATATAAAATAACATACAAACATTACTTACTCATGACCTAAATTAATTAAATGCCCTGGCCATACGGCAAGAGGCAGGTAATTAGGCAATCATGCAGAAAAGATCCTGGTGCACAAAAAACGCATTTCAAACAGATTTTTAATTAAGTTATAATTAACTAGACAAAGCTTAAGTGAGGATATGTGTCGCATATAGGTCTACTTTGATTCACTGAGAATTCATTTCACTGAATTTCAATTCACCCTCAAAAAATTGATGTAAGGTCAAATCACTGGAAACCCATTTCGCTGAATCACATTTAACTGAATGTATATGCCCTTTTCCCCACTGTAGTGCAATCCTGGAGTTAGTATATATAATTAGAGGGGTGTGGGGTGCACACATGATGTATGATGAAATAATAAAATATGTCTGTGTTATAAACAGGCAGAAGAGATAAATACATAGGTGTGATAATATGTATGTTGCTAGATGGATGAGTTGATACACGCATGTGCGAGCGAGTGGGCACACACACGCGCACGCACACACAAACACACACACATACACACACACACACACACACACACACACACACACACACACACACACACACACACACACACACACACACATTGCTGCATATTTATCTTGATAGATGCATCAAAGGTTTGATAAGCAGCCAGACAAACAAAACAAGATAGATAGGCAAGGATCACTAAAATGCATTTCTTATATGAGTTTGTAATAATTGTAACAGTGACTAAAAACCAGAAATAAAATACAATTACATAAGAAATATTAGATAGCTACTTTTAAAATTAATCTTAATACTTGTAAGAAGGAGAATCATGAATTTGGAAGACAAATTAAGAAAAATATCCACTAATACCAAAAATATCTACAAACCTTTCTTAATCAGGAAGTTAAGAACTAAAACTGAACAATGTTCGATGCTAGACTACAATAATATTGCACACTCTGACACAAACAATATGGCTAATATCCTAGCTGACAAACTATGTGAAAATGTTATTCCTCCCACTGTTATGTTTATTTTGCAGATTCCACAATCCCATCCATCCTCTATAATTATCATGGTATAAGTTCTCCCAGCTTTCTTAAAAACTAGGAGCACCTCATCCATGGGCCATGGTAATAAAGCATGTTGCAAGTAGAGGTCATCTGAACCCCTACTTAATCTCTTTAATGTAAGCATCTCCACTGGTTGCACTCCTGAAGCCTGGAAAACTGCTACTGTAATGCTGTTACAGAAGGGTGGCGCAACCACTGACCCTGGTAATTGTAGACCCAATTAGACTTACTGATGTCATATGTAATGTTGTGGAGCATATTATCTCATACCTCATTAGTCTGGACATAGAAAATCTCTCATCATTAATTCAGCTTTGTCAAACGAAGGTTCTGCCTCTTTAACCTCATTAATTTCTTTGAAAAAATGACTGGAGCATTGGATAGTGGTTATGCAGTTTATACAGCATATCTTGACTTAGGATCATAGGAGATTACTAGGCTATCAACCCAGAGGTCATTTTAAGTCTAGCTGTTTCAATCCAATGTAATATCGTAGAAGTACTAGTCAATAGCCAAGATTGCATTTAGTGATGACTGCCCATGTCCAGGAGGATTTTGGACACTATACTCAGTAAGAATTTACGGTGTCCCATACACTTTTGCAGGTTCCTCTTGAAAAGTGTCATAGAGGTGCTCTATTTCAACATGAATTGGTAGCCTGTTCCAAAGATGTGCCAGTCGCTGGGAGATAAAGCTGTCCCTCCAGCATGTCCTATTTAAGTTGCAGGCCATATTTATGTACCTGGAGCGGGTAGCCCTAGACCTATTTGATTTATGGATATGCAGTAAGTTCATTAGGTTTGGGTCTTGGGTTCCTCTCTAGGCCAGGCATAAGTCTCCCCTAAGAAGTCTATATGATACGGAGTAAGGTGACAGGGACTTTAGTTGGTCCGTGTAAGGCACATGCTAGAGGCCCTTGATTTTCTTTGTTAGAATCATCTGAGGTCTCTCCAATTGCTACAGGTGCTAAGTACGGTACATACCAAATGGGGAATTATACTGAATTATGGGCTGGATAAGTGCAGATTATATGGGGGCCATAACTTCTTTTGTACTTAAGGTGATGCCTTTACTAATCAAATGAGCTACGTGAAAAGCTTTCCTTACAATGGTAGACACATGGTGGTCGAAGTTAAGGTCAAGGTCAACCTGTGATCCCAGGTCCCTTACCACTTCATGGGTACTTAGGGTATTCTTGTTGATCTGATAGTGTGAAAGGACATTGTTTGTGCTGAAGGGAATGATGATGCATTTCTTTGCATTCATTTTGAGACCATGACTAATACACCAGTCACTGGTCTGTGTTGGAACCTCCTGGAGTATACTAACATAATTTGGGGAATCAATAATTGCACCTAATTCGCAGTCGTCTGCAAACTCGGTCAGCCACAACCCTTTAGTTTTGACCTGAACTTCTGAGAAGTATATACCAAACAGTAGGGGGGCCCAGCAGTGACCCCTGTGACACCCAACTGGTAACAGGTCTGCTGGTCGATGTGTAGTCACTCACTTTGATAGTGTGTGTTTTGTGTCTTGTTTGTGAGTCAGTTGGCAACCCATCTTACAACAAAGGGGTTTGCATTCAGTTTGGTAAGTTTACTGGTAATTCATGAATGTGGGATTGTGTCAAAAGCCTTTGCCAAGTTGAGGTATGCTGTGTGCACAGATTTGCCCTTATCAATGACCCTGGTCACACTTTCAAAGAAATCCACCAGATTTAACAGGCAGGATCTGCCTTTCACGAAGCCAAATTGGCTAGGATTCAGAGTTTGGAGGTCACCTATGTCTTTATTTATGAGGTCCATAATAATACTTTCCATGGCCTTACATATGAGGCTGGTCAGGCTTATGGGTTTGTGATTCCTCAAGTCTTTTGCTAGGCCACCTTTGTGGAGGGGAATAACTGTAGCTATTTTCCATTCTGCAGGAACAAAGCCTGTGGTTAGGCTATGATTGAAAAGGGTACTTAGTGGTGATGCTAGTTCATGTTTTAGTCTGTTTAGAAGACAGTCTGGGATGTCATCTGGTCCCATTGAGGCTGTGTTCTTTGCCTTGGACAGGGCTTTGAGGATCTGTTCTTCAGATATGTAAGGTGGAGGTAAGTTTGGGGGAGGGTTTTTTGTAAGTTAGGAGCGGATAAGGGAGTGAAATTTTCACCAAACCTATCTGCTAGCAGGTTTGCTATCTTTGTGGGGTCAGTGTGTATGATACAGTTGACCACCAGTTCTGCACATGCTTGGGTTCTACCCTTTAGGTTACATACATAGCTGTAAAAGACCTTATGGTTATCCATGGCAGTACTTGCTAGGTTTCTCTCAAAGGAGCTCTTGGATTATTTAAAAAATTGTCTTATTTGCCTGTTAAGGCTGAGGAGGGTGCTTTTCCATTGTTGGGTCCTTGTCTTTGTTTTCTTGGACAGGAACGTATTGCATTTATTGTAGAGTTTGTTAATGCTGGAAGTCCACCATGGCAGCTGGATTTTACTTGGTGCTCTGGCTTTGATTCTGTCTGGTACAGCCGAGTTTATACAGTTATGCGAGTGATTCTACAGGGCATTAGTGTAAGCTTCAGCACAGTTACCACTTTCAGCTTGGGGTGGGGCTTGGAATGCATTTATACCTTCATCTAGGAGGGTATAATTTGCCTTGATGAAGTTTTTTAGTCTGATTTCACCCTTTGTGAGTTCTGGTGTTAGTGTCAGTTTGAAGGTGACAGATTTGTGGTTAGTTTTAACCAATGAGGGTCCAACAGTTGCAGCAGTGCACCTGTTTGACATGTTGGTGAGGACCAGATATAGAATGTTTTTGCGTTTTGGACAATTTGCTCCAGGGCATTTGAATTCACAAAGTCAAGCAACTTTTGTGCTAGCAAGTAAGGCACATGCTAGAGGCCCTTGATCTTCTTTGTTAGAATCATCTGAGGTCTCTCCAATTGCTACAAGTGCTGAGTACGGTACATACCAAATGGGGCATTATACTGAATTATGGGCTGGATAAATGCAGAGTATATGGGGGCTATAACATCTTTTGTACTCGAGGCGATGCCTTTACTAATCAAATGAGATACGTGAAAAGCTTTCCTTACAATGGCAGACATGTGGTGGTCGTAGTTAAGGTCGAAGTCAACCTGTGATCCCAGGTCCCTTACCACTTCATGGGTAGTTAGGGTATTGTTGTTGATTTTATAGTGTGAAAGGACATTGATTGTGCTGAAGGGAATGATGATGCATTTATTTGCATTGAGTCTGAGATCGTGACTAATACACCAGTCACTGGTCTGTGTGGGAACCTCCTGGAGTATACTAACATAATTTGGGGAATCAATCATTGTACCTAGTTCGCAGTCGTCTGCAAACTTGGTCAGCCACAACCCTTTAGTTTTGACCTGAACTTCTGAGAAGTATATACCAAACAGTAGGGGGGCCCAGCAGTGACCCCTGTGACACCCCACTGGTAACAGGTCTACTGGTCGATGTGTAGTCACTCACTTTGATAGTGTGTGTTCTGTGTCCTGTTTGTTAGCCAGTTGGCAACCCATCTTACAACAAAGGGGTTTTCATTCAGTTTGGTAAGTTTACTGGTAATTCATGAATGTGGGATTGTGTCAAAAGCCTTTGCCAAGTCGAAGTATGCTGTGTGCACAGATTTGCCCTTATCAATGACCCTGGTCACACTTTCAAAGAAATCCACCAGATTTAACAGGCAGGATCTGCCTTTCACAAAGCTAAATCGGCTAGGATTTAGAGTTTGGAGGTCACCTATGTATTTATTTATGAGATCCATAATAATACTTTCCATGGCCTTACAGATGAGGCTGGTCAAGCTTATGGATTTGTGATTCCTCAAGTCTGTTGCTAGGCCGCCTTTGTGGAGGGGAATAACTGTAGCTGTTTTCCATTCTGCAGGAACAAATCCTGTGGTTAGGCTATGATTGAAAAGGGTACTTAGTGGTGATGCTAGTTCATGTTTTAGCCTGTTTAGAAGACAGTCTAGGATGTCATCTGGTCCCATTGAGGCTGTGTTCTTTGCCTTGGACAGGGCTTTGAGGATCTGTTCTTCAGATATGTAAGGTGGAGGTAAGTTTGGGGGAGGGTTTGTTGTAAGTTAGGAGGGGATCAGGGAGTGAAATTTTCACCAAACCTATCTGCTAGCAGGTTTGCTATCTTTGTGGGGTCAGTGTGTATGATACAGTTGACCACCAGTTCTGCACATGCTTGGGTTCTACCCTTTAGGTTACATACATAGCTGTAAAAGGCCTTATGGTTATCCATGGCAGTACTTGCTAGGTTTCTCTCAAAGGAGCTCTTGGAGTGCTTAACAAATTGTCTTATTTGCCTGTTAAGGCTGAGGAGGGTGCTTTTCCATTGTTGGGTCCTTGTCTTTGTTTTCTTGGACAGGAACTTATTGCATTTATTGTAGAGTTTGTTGATGCTGGAAGTCCACCATGGCAGCTTGATTTTACTTGGTGCTCTGGCTTTGATTCTATCTTGTACAGCCGAGTTTATACAGTCAAGCGAGTGATTCTACAGGGCATTAGTGTAAGCTTCAGCCTAGTTACCACTTTCAGCTTGGGATAGGGCTTGGAATGCATTTATACCTTCAGCTAGGAGGGTATAGTTTGCCTTGATGAAGTTTTTTAGTCTGATTTCACCCTTTGTGAGTTCTGGTGTTAGTGTCAGTTTGAAGGTGACTGATTTGTGGTTAGTTTTAACTAATGAGGGTCCAACAGTTGCAGCAGTGCACCTGTTTGACATGTTGGTGAGGACCAGATATAGTATGTTTTTGCGTTTTGGACAATTTGCTCCAGGGCATTTGAATTCACAAAGTCAAGCAACTTTTGTGCTAGCAAGTTTGGGCTAGAGTATTTTTCCCAGTTGCTGGTGGGATAACTGAAATCCCCCATAACCATAACCAGTGTCCTTTGACACTTCTCCCCATGCAGGAATCACTGACAGACCTCTGAAAGGAAAAAAGTTTCCAGTGGTGCACCACAGGACTCAGTGTTGGGCCCACCCTATTTGACATCTATTTCTCAGACATTCAGGCCAATACTCCTAACCTATGGTTATCTAAGTTTGCAGAAAACTGTAAATTGGGTGATGTTTTTTGATATTCCCGACTCATAATTGCTCCAACTTGGGTTAGACCATGTTAACAAATGAAGCAAGGACAATGATTTCAAATTAAATGTGAAAAAATATTGTATAGTTCAGTCTGATAAATAAAACTTTTTTCCATACCACATAGCTGATGCACTTCTCCAATTGAATGCTATTGTAAGGGATATAGGCACACTTTTGTTGATAATTCCTTATTGTATGATCATCATGTCTCTGCTGTAGTTTGGAAAGCCTTTTTTCTGGCTCCTCTCCTTTCCAAAGGCATCTCCTCTAGGTCCAGAGACAAATTCATTTCACTTTACTTGCATCTTATCAGACCAGTTATTTCAATATAATGCACCTTTTGGCATGCCTTTGTCTAAACATATTAGTCAACTTGAGAGATATCAGAGCTTCATAACAAATAGATCAGATGTCAGTAAAATCTTAGTTATTAGGACAGACTGGCAGCTCACTCTCTGCACTCATTCTTTTATAGACTCCTCAATGGAGATCTGTGTCTAGCCTTTCAAATTACAAAAAATCCAACACTCTTATTCCTTCACAGAACAAATGGTCTCTCAAATACCTGGTTAATATAACTATACCCATCATCAGTCAATAATCAAGACAGTACAGTTTTGTACCTACCATAAATGTAGATGTTCGAGTGTTCACCCTGCTGCAGTCATCACACTTGGTTAATCCTGTCGTCAGGCGGTCCCGCAGTCGGACGGAATTCCAAAGTCTTGGTCCGGCGTTGGTTGCTGTCACTTCTTCCCTGATGTCAGTGCGCCAGGGGTATAAATAATGCATCTGACGCCATTTTCTTCAGTTTTTCTTGCCCAAGATGTCAGGTGCCCCCAAAAAGGTGGTCAGTAATTAGTACCAATTTAAGAAATTGTAGCACAAACACAAAATCCCTCCAGCTATAAGCAAATACATCAGGAAGGTATTGTAGAGATTTAGTCAGTTAGATCAGAGGGGATGGAGGGAGGGTAACCTGGACTGCAGCAGGGTGAACACTCGAACATCTACATTTATGGTAGGTACAAAACTGTACTATGTTCATCATGTTACCCTGCTGCAGTCATCACACTTGGGTAGAATCCCAAAGCTAAGGATGGGTGAAGGAGTCATAGAGGGTTAGAGGAGGCTAGAAGGCCCTGCCGAACTGCAGTGGCAAAGCCAGCCCTAGTCTTAGAGTAAAGTGGTAAGTGATAGTGTTTGGTAAAGGTGTGTACTGAACTCCAAGTTGCAGCTTCCAATATCTCCTTGGTTGGAACCCCCCTGAGGAAGGCTGTAGATGTAGCTGTTGCCCTGGTGGAATGAGGCCTAATGGTAGCAGGAACTGGTTTTCCATGGTGGGTGTAGCAAAAATGAATGCAATGTCCTATCCATTTGGAAATGGTTTGTTTTGATATAGCCTTCCCTTGTGAAGCTGTAGCATAGGATACAAAGAGCTGGTCAGATTTTCTGAAAACCTTAGTTTTATCCAAGTAGTAACATAGTTGCCTGTGAATGTCCAAGGAATGCAGGAGTCTTTCTCCTTTGTTCTGTTGATTTGGGAAGAAGGTGGGTAAGTGGATGGTTTGATTTAAAGCCACACTGGAAACCACCTTAGGCATGAAGGAAGGATTACTTCATAGAGAGACTCTGTCTCGATGGAAAATGATGAAAGGTTCCACTGCCATTAATGTCTGCAGCTCTGAGACTCTTCTGGCTGAAGTTATTGCTAGCAGTAGAGCAGTCTTCCATGATATAAACTGTAGATCTGCAGAGAAAGCTGGTTCAAAGGGAGGTAGTGTAAGTTTTTCCAGAACAAAATTGAGGTCCCATGTTGGTGTAGGTGCTCTCCTGGGGGGGCCTAATGTTTTTTGCCCCAATGAGGAACTGCCTTAGAAGTGGGTGTGAAAATAAGGGTGGATTCGTGTTGTAGTGAGCTGAAATAGCTGATGCGTGGATTTTAATGGAAGAAAAAGAAAGTCCTTTGTGCAATATCTCAGTTAAATTCTGTAGAATCTGAGGCATGTGAGGCTGAAGTGTATTTTGGCCTTTAGCTTGGTTCCAGGCGCAAAACCTTTTCCATTTGTCTGAGTAGGCCTTTCTGGTGCTGGGCCTCCTAGCTTCCAGAATAACATCCATAACTACTTGGGAAAGATGAGCTGGCTGGATGGTTAGGAGATTTGCCATGCAGCCAGATTTACGGTTTTGAGCTGGCTGTGTAGAATCTGATTGTTTTGCTGTGTGAGCAAATGGGCAATTTGTGGTAAAATCCAAGGTGGGCCCTGGGCCATATTCCTTAATAGTGGGTACCAGTGCTGGTGTGGCCAGTCTGGAGCTATGGATATCAGTCGTGGTCTCTCCTTTCTGACTTTCAGAAGCACCTTTGCGAGGAGAGGCAATGGAGGGAAGGCATATCCTGTCAGGTTTTTCCAACTGAATGAGAGTGTTTCCACTTACCAAGCTTGATGGTGAAGTGTTCTTGTACAAAATTTTTTCAGCTGGTAGTTGTGGGGGCTGGCAAACAGGTCTATATCTGGAAGGCCCCATTTTTGAGTTATCATTGTAAATACTTGTGGATCCAGTTTCCACTCGTGGGGATCCATGATGTTTCTGCTGAGGTCGTCTGCCAATGTGTTCTTTTTTCCTGGCAGGAATTGAGCTTGTAACTGAACTTGGTAAGTCAGTGCTGTGTTCCACAAGGTCATTGCTTACCTGCATAGAAGGTAGGAGTGTGTACCCCCTTGTTTGTTTATGTAACACATTACTGTGGTGTTGTCCGTCCTTATTGTAAGTTGTCCTGGATGTAATAGGTTCTTGAAGGCTGTCAGAGCATTCTGTACAGCTAGCATCTCTTTTTGATTGATGTGCAGATTCCTTTGATCTGCAGTCTATATGCCTTGAATGCACTGTCCTGCCATGTGTGCCCCCCAGGCATAGTCCGATGCATCTGTTGTCATAGTTTGCCTGGCTGGGGGCAAGGTGAAAGGCTGACCCTTGTTGAGGTGACATGCCTGTGACCACCATAGAAACTCCTGTTGTTGGCAGGGAATGAGAGATATCATTGTGTCCAAGCTGTGGCTGTGTTGAGACCATACGCTTTTTAGGTACCACTGTAATTTCCTCATATGCAGCTTTGCAAATGGTATTAGTAGAATGCAAGATGCCATGAAGCCCAAGGCCTGCAGAATTTTTCTTGCAAGGAGTTGGGTCTTTGTTGCCATTGTTTTGAAATATTTAGTCAGTTGTAGTTGTTTGTGTGGCATCAGATAAGCCTTCTGGGCCGTTGTATTCAAGCTGGCACCCAGGAATGTCATATTTTGTGAGGGTACTAGTTTTGATTTCTTTTCGTTTACTGTGTACCCTAGGCAACTTAGAAGATGTTTTACAAAAGCCAGATGTTGTAAGAGGATGTCCTTGCTTTCTGCTTGGATGAGGCAGTCGTCCAGGTATGGGTATATTTGAATTCCTCTTTCTCTGCTGTATGCAATTACTGGTGCCAGGCATTTTGTGAAGACCCTGGGTGCAGTGGATAAGCCAAAGGGCAGTGCAGAGAATTGGCAATGGGTTGAACCTGCAATGAAACGGAGGTATATTCTGCAACTTTGTCTGATAGGGACATGCAGGTATGCCTCCTTGAGGTCCAACGTTACTAGCCATGCTTTCTTGCCCAACATGGGAAGAAGCTGCTGTAGTGTTAGCATCTTGAATTTAGGTACTTGTAAGAAGGTGTTTAGAATTGAAAGGTCCAGAATTGGTCTCCAGGCATTGTCCTTTCTGGGGACTAGAAAGAGTCTTGAGTAAAATCCTTGGTCTTGCTCCCATGTAGGTACTAGTTGAATGGCTCTCATATCCATGAGAGCTGTAATTTGTTTTTGTGCCTCTGCCCATTGCTTTTGTGGCAGGTTTGGCATTCCTCTTTTCATTGGCAAGGTGTGGAAATGGAATCTGTATCCCCGTGAAATTATGTCTAGGACCCATTTGTCCTTTGTGACAATGTGCCAGTTGTCTGAAAAAAGTGCGAGTTTTCCTCCCAAGGGAGCTGCCAAGAGAGTGTTGCTTGGCCAGATGAGGTGTAAGTCATTGAGTTTGGCTTCTAGCAGTTTGGGGCCTGTCTTCTCCTCCCTTCTGTGTTGCAGTGCCCCATTGTCGAGGTCTGTATTGGGCTTGTGGTTGTCCTCTGCCTCTTGGACGTCTGTATTTACCCCTCTGTGGTCTGTCAGTAGCTGGAAAGGACCAATTTTTTGTTGGCCAATTTCTGCTGAAGTGAGGGGGCTGTACCTGTAGAAAATATTTGACTGTCTGTATAGATTTTGCCTTATCCTCCATTTTCTTTAAGACTTCTTCTGCTTTAACTCCAAATAGAACATCCTGCTGTAAGGGAGCACCTAGAAGCTTTGCTTTAACATGATCAGGCAGAGTTTGTTCCTTTAACCAAGCATGTCTACGTATAACAGACCCAGTGACAGCTGCTCTGCAGGAAGCCTCCAAGGAATCATACCCACATTGTAAAGTATGTTTGCCCACCTGTTCAGTTGCATGCAACAGATCCTGCATTTCTTTCAATTCAGACTGTTGAGGGAGTGTGCTCATTTTTTGTATTAACTGAGACATTAGAAATTGCTGATATTTTAGCATGTGAAATTGGCAATTTAGTGCTCTCATAGCTAGAGTGGCTGAGGTGTAAACCCTTTTCCCCCACCTGTCAAGTGCTCTGGAGTCCCTTTCAGAGGGTACAGGATTTTTTGCCATAGAAGCCTTAGCCCCTTTGGGACCCTGGGAGATAGTCTCTGGATCAGCAACAGGGCTTTTATAAAGGAATTTGTGGGAGTCAGGCACTCTATAGTATCTGTCTGGTTTGGCTGGAGCAGGAGGAAGAGAATCTGGGTTCAAACTAGATTCTAAGTAAACATCATCCACAATATTTAAAACTGGGGGGGATGGCAAGTGGTCTGTGCTCGGGGAGTAAAAGAAACTCTCTGAGCCTTTTCTTAGAGTCAGAGTAGTCCTGAACTTCCCAGTGAAAATGTTCCCTCATAGTGTGTAAAGTTTCCCCAAAGGAGTAATCTTCAGGAGAAGAAGCTGAGGGAATAAAATCCTCAGCATCAGAATCTTCATAAGGGGAAAAGGAGTAATCTTGGTCCTCAGAGGAGCCTGAGGAAATAGACACTTGTTCAGATGAGGCATAATCTTCCTCTTGTCTAGGCCTTTTGTCGGGCGGGGGATGGGAACCCCTGATTAAAGAGATCAAATCTTCAGCCATTTTAAGCATCTGTTTCTTAGGCAAGGGGCCTTGAACTGGAGACTGAAGTGCAGTCTTTTTTGGTTTAATAGGAATCTTAAGCTTAGGATGCGTTTTTATGGTGAGCGTCGTCGGTCTGAAGACGCCTTCAGAAATCAAAGGTGTTTCTGCAGCACCGACATCTCTTTCTGTAGTGTCGTTGGTAGGGGCTAAACAAGATGGCTGCGTCAGCCTAGCACTCTCAGCCAAAGGCTCCGTAGCGGTCTCAGGTTCCAAATCTGCGGTAGTCAAGGGCTGCGTCAGAGCCTCACTGAAGACCGATGAACCGAAGACCTGTCCAGCTGAGGCCTCGGAGTCTGGCTTGGGTCTAGGCTGCCTGTCCTTATCCTTGCGTTTTTTGTGCACGCCGGTAGTTGGTTGCTCCGACGGTATCATATAGTTAAATTTTCTACCGAAGTAGTGTTGTGCGAAATCAAAGCGTCTTTTTATAGTACGCTTATTAAATCTAGCACAAAAATGACAATGAGTGATGTCGTGGTCTGGGCCTAGGCAAGGTATGCAGTAAGAATGAAAATTCTTATGAGGTATTTACTTCCCACAAGAAATACAATTGTTAACTTTTTCTGACATCGGTCTGAGGCAAGAAAAGTTTCCCCAATGGGGTACTTAGCTTTATTGAAGACTTCGGATCTGAAATTCGACTTAAAAAATCTCAGGAGTCGGCCGACCAGCACTTGCGAACTGCTTCTGCTTCGGGCACCGCGCGGCAAGAAAGACTGAAGAAAATGGCGTTGGATGCATTATTTATACCCCTGGTGCAGTGATGTCAGGGAAGAAGCGACAGCAACCGACGCCAGACCAAGACTTTGGAATTCCGGCCGACTGCGGGACCGCCTGATGACAGGATTACCCAAGTGTGATGACTGCAGCAGGGTAACACGATGAACATATGTTGTTATGATAGATTCATATCCCAAAGCATCACTTAACCCTTGAACAAATTTTCACTAATGTCACCATTGCCACTTTCAAGGAAAACCTAGATAATTGAAGGAGCACCCTCTAATTCTCCCCATCTATCTTGTCTTGCCCTACTTGGTTATTGCGCATGTGCTATCATGCGGGGAGTCTCCACTGCAGATGATTGTCTCTTCTGACCTCTCCTTTCCTCTTAGTTTTGTTTGCTTGAGCTAGGTCATCTAGCTTCCATCTGGGCCATAACCTAGAAGGATACCCATTCTCTGCCTGGCATAGTTCATTGCAAATGAATGCTAGTTATTGAGGAGATATGGGCATGATCTGCTTTGCTTGATCCTTATTGTGTTTTCACTACAGCATATATGTGTATATGCGGGTGAATGTGCATGTGTCTACATGTGTGCACATGTTTGTTTGTGTGAGTGTGTGTGTGTGGGGGGGATTTGTGTGTGCATGTATGCATGTGTGTGTATGTGTGCAGATGTGTGTGTGTGTACTTGTGAGTATGAGCAAGTGTGTGTGCATGTGTGCCTGCATGTGTGGGAATGAATCTGCATGACTGTGTGTGTGTGTGTGTGTGTGTGTGTGTGTGTGTGTGTGTGTGTGTGTGTGTGTGTGTGTGTGTGTGTGTGTGTGTGTGTATTTGTGCTGTTTATGTATGTGTGTGTATGTGCATGTGTTGGCTTATGTGTGTTGGTTTGTGCACGTGTGTATGTATGTTTGTGTGAGTGCATGTGTGTGTGTGGGGGGGCATGCATGCACAAGTGATTGCAGAGATGTGAGTAGGGCCAGTGTAGTGATCACTGGTACTTGAGCAAAAATGAAATTAGTTGTTGTATGTAACTAACAATAAAGTAAGACAAGCAGAAAAAACTTCCAAAAGGTATGTTATGACATATTGGTTTCTTAACTGGTACATCATTTGTATTCAGGATTAATCAAGAAATATAAGGTAATTAACTACTAGAGTGTAAAACACCTGGCAAAGGCACTTTCATCAGAAAACCTGTGACTGTGGCAGAAACATTTTACTTGTTTTGAATGTATAGTGGACTGCCATACTTGTTGTTGAACAGAACAGTTTACTTTTGTATCAAGTATCAAAGTAGATGTTTATTGCTTCCTACCACAGTATGCAATTACTTCTATTTGCTAGTTATTAAAGTGACAGGAAAATGCATTTAATTTGGGGAGGATCCAATGGAGAGAGGAAAACGTCCAGCAGGGTCAGATAAGATAACTAGTTTAAAATGTCTTACTAGTATGTACTTCAAAGTGCCATGCCTTTCCAAACAATATATTATTCTACCTAAGAGTAAACAAACGAAAGCCCCCTCATTCATAGCTCTGTCTTATTTTAGTTGACTTGTTTATTTGCCTGTCTTTGGTGAAACTATGAAAGGGCAGAGTGATGATCAGGCTGTTCAGAACAGACTGTTAGGGATATGAGCTCTTAACAAACATTATCCTGTTGCCCAAAGCCTGGGTCCTCTGTCTCTGCCTACAAGCTATGGGACAATCAACAAGCCCACAAGTATACAGTACTTTTAGGTGACTCCCTGAAAAAGTACAGTTTTGTACCTACCATAAATGTAGATGTTCGAGGATATCCATTGCTGCAGTCCTGACATATGGGTATTCCGCTGTCCACCATCGGCCCGAATACCAAAGGGCTAGAATCTGGCGGTCATGGCGCTCGAGGCTGACATCAGTATGTGCCAGTACAAATGCGCATGACCGACGCCATACCCTCAGTCTTTCTTGCCTCAGACGTCAGAATGCAAAAAACACCACCCAAAACCCAAACCTAAATAAGGGGGTAGGAGGGAGGGAAACTTGGACTGCAGCAATGGATATCCTCGAACATCTACATTTATGGTAGGTACAAAACTGTACTATGTTCTTCGTCTACCATTGCTGCAGTCCTGACATATGGGTAGAATCCCAGAGCATCGGAAAACAGGGAGGATGGCCAACTAAATAGAATTAGGAGCTGCAAACATGCCCTGTAGAATAGCAGTGGCAAACCCAGCCCTAGACCTAGAATAAAGAGGTAAATGATAATGCTCAGTATATGTATGTACAGAACTCCAAGTAGCTGCCTCCAAAATGTCCTTAGCAGCTACCCCTCTCAAAAAAGCAGTAGAGGTGGCCGTAGCCCTAGTAGAGTGAGGCCTGATCCCAGCAGGAACATCTTTCCCATGATGAGAATAACAAAAAGCAATACAATGGCCAATCCACTTGGAGATAGTGTGTTTTGAAACAGCTTTCCCTTGTGAAGTCAAAGCAAAAGAAACAAACAACTGTTGAGATCTTCTGAACTCTGTGGTTCTGCTCAAATAATATCTTAAATGCCTATGCACATCCAAAGAATGCAAAACTTTCACCCCTTTATTTTGGGGGTCAGCAGAAAAAGTAGGCAAATGTATAGATTGGTTCAGTGCCACATATGAAATTACTTTAGGCATAAAAGTAGGATTAGTACGCAAGGAAACTCTGTCCTTGTGAAAAATCAGAAATGGTTCTACTGCCATGAGGGCCTGTAATTCAGAGACCCTTCGAGTAGAAGTAACAGCCAACAAAAAAGCAGTCTTCCAAGACAACAACTTCAACTCAGCTGTAGCTGCAGGTGCAAATGGAGGCAGAGTC
Organism: Protopterus annectens; assembly: GCF_019279795.1. Lineage (NCBI taxonomy): Eukaryota > Metazoa > Chordata > Ceratodontiformes > Protopteridae > Protopterus > Protopterus annectens. The sequence goes on from NC_056737.1 coordinate 1,453,989,709, forward strand.
AGCTTCTACAAAACAAAATTAAGATCCCAGGCTGGAGTGGGAGCTCTTCTCGGGGGTCTTATATTCCTTGCCCCTCTAAGAAACTGTTTAACCAATGGACGAGAAAACAAAGGAGGGTCACATTCATAGTGAGCAGAAATAGCTGCAGCATGCACTTTAACAGAAGAGAAAGACAATCCCTTGTCTAACAAAACAGTCAAATATTGCAAAATACAACTCAAGTTAGGCAATTTAACATCAAAGCCGTGAGCTGCACTCCAAAGAAAAAATCTCTTCCATTTATCAGCATAAACTTTCCGAGTAGTAGGACGCCCGGCTTCCAAAAGAACATCCAAAACTTGTTGTGGAAGCTGCAGGCCTTCCTTCCTCAAAACTGAATTCTCCAGGCTGTCAGGTAAAGAGATTGCACCCTGATATTGAGAAAATGATTGTCCTCCTGAGTCAATAAGTGAGGAAACTGTGGTAATGGCCAAGGTGTCCCATGAATTAAACTCCTTAAGAGAGGGTACCAATGTTGTCGAGGCCAATCTGGTGCTATCAGAATCATGCGAGGCATTACCTTCCTGACTTTCAACAATACCTTTGGAAGAAGAGGCAAAGGAGGAAAGGCATACACGTGCAGGTTTCTCCAGCTGAAGGATAGTGCATCTATTTTCCAGGCTTTCGGATGAAATAGCCTTTTGCAAAACTTTGGCAGTTGATAAGTCAGAGGAGAAGCGAACAGATCTATGTCTGGAGTTCCCCAAGCCATGGCCAACTGCAGAAACACCTGATGATCCAACTTCCATTCGCGAGGATCCACAATCTGTCTGCTCAGAACATCTGCTAAAGAATTTTGTGCTCCTGGCAGAAACTGTGCTCGAAGAGTGATGTGCAGTTTTAAAGCAGTTTCCCATACTAGCATTGCTTGTCTGCACAATGGATAAGAATGGGTTCCCCTTGCTTGTTGATGTACCACATGACTGTTGTGTTGTCTGTTCGAATCAACACCAGTCCTGATTGAAGTAGGCTCTTGAATGCTTCCAAAGCAAATTGAACTGCCAGCATCTCTTTCATGTTGATATGTAAATGAAGTAGCTCCGGGGCCAAAGGTCTTGAATCCATTTTCCTTCGAGATGAGCTCCCCAGGCCGACTCCGAGGCGTCTGTCGTTAATATCTGACATGCCTCTGGCTGGGTCACAGAGAGTCCCTTGTTTAAGTGACATTCCTGAGCCCACCACAGAAATTCTTTTGTATGCAAGGGAGAATCTGAATGACAGTGTCCAAATCGTGGCTGTGTTGAGTCCACACGCTTTTGAGATACCATTGTAACTTCCTCATATGCAGTTTGGCATTGGGAAGCACTAGAATACAAGATGCCATGAACCCTAAGGCTTGAAGGACTGTCCTTGCAGTCAGCCTGGACATTACTGAAAGCTGTTGGAAGTATTGATGAAGATGTCTTTGTTTGTCCAGGGTAAGAAATGCCATCTGGGTTGCTGTATTCAGTCTCACACCCAGAAAACACATCTCTTGTGAGGGTACTAGACTGGACTTTATTTCGTTCACAGAATACCCTAGGCATCTTAAAACTGTCATTACATAGTGAAGATGTTGAAGAAGTTCTTGCTTGCCTTGAGCCAGAAACAAACAGTCGTCCAGATAAGGATAAATTTGAATTCCTTGTAGTCTGAAAAAAGCTATTACTGGAGCCAGGACTTTTGTGAATACCCTGGGCGCAGTAGACAAGCCAAAGGGCAATGCAGAGAACTGATAATGCAAATTCCCATTCCGAAATCTCAGGAACATCCTGGAACTGGGCCCGATAGGAATGTGAAGATAGGCCTCTGTGAGATCCAGAGTTACCATCCAATGAGCCCTGCCCAGCATAGGCAGCAACTGCTGCAACGTTAACATCTTGAACTTTGGAATTTCCAAAAAGGTGTTTAGAATGGACAAATCCAGAATTGGTCTCCAAGTATTTACTTTTTTTGGCACTAAGAAAAGACGGGAATAAAACCCTGTGCCTCTGTCAGCAGAAGGTACTTCCTGTATTGCCCTCCACTGAAGCAGAGAAGAAATATTTTTTTTATTTTTATTTTGCCTGTGCTTCCAGTCTTTGCTGATGAGGCACATCTGGCATACCTTTGAAAGGAGGGAAAGTGTGGAAATAAAATTTGTAGCCTCGATTTACAATGTCCAATACCCATTGTCCTGGGTAACCAAATGCCAATACTTTGCAAAAAGTCCCAGTTTTCCTCCTAGAGGAGCTGCCAGCATGGCAGAGTCCGACAGCTGAAGACGCAGGTCATTGAGTTTGTTTCCGAAAGGACTGACCCCTGCCCTCCCCAGCAGAAGGGGAAAAGAACCCAAAGTCCTAGGAGTAGCAGGGCCCTGAGAGGAAGCTCTACCCCTACCTCGCCTAGACCTGCCCCTAGACTGATAATCTGAAGAGGGAAAAGACCACCCTTTAGTAGGCCAATTCCTACTGAACTTAGGGGGCTGAACCTGTAAACAATCCTTAACTGTCTGCATAGACTTAGCGTTTTCCTCCATTATTTCAAAACTGATTCAACCGGAGGGCCAAAAGAACATCAGACTGCAAAGGAGCATCCATAATCCGAGCCTTAACATGCTCTGACAACGTCTGAACTTTTAACCAGGCATGCCTGCGAAGAACTAAACTAGTAGCAGCCACCCTGGAAGAAGCCTGTAAAGCATCAAAACCACATTGCAAAGAATGCTTACCAACTTGGTCTGAAACATGCACTAAATCCTGAAGCTCTTTACATTCAATACCTTCAGATAAAGCATCAACTTTACAATTCAATGGGCCCAGCAAATAATTTTGACAATGTAAAGCACTCATAGCTAAAGTGGAAGAGGTATACAACTTCTTACCCCACCTATCCAGAGCTCTAGCATCCATGTCCAAAGGAACTGGATTCTTAACCACAGCAGCCCTGACACCCTTGGGGCCTTGAGTAATGATGGCTGGGTCAGCCCTAGGACTCTTGTATAAATACTAGTGAGCTTCCGGTACCCTGCAGTATCCATCTGGTTTAGCAGGGGCAGGAGGCAAAGAGTCAGGGTTAAGAGAAGCCTCAGAAAATACATCCTGAACAACATCCAATACAGGGGGAATAGCCAAAGGCCTATGCTGAGGCAAAAACAAGAATTCTCTAAGCCTTTTACGAGAATCAGAATAATCCTGGCCTTCCCATTTAAAATGCTCCCTCATGGAATGCAAGGTTTCAGAAAAAGAAAAATCTTCAGGAGGGGATGCAGAGGGAGGAGAATCCTCAGCCTCTGAATCAGAGTAGGGAGGGAAATCCTGGAGCTCTTCCACAGAAGAATCAGGGTCATTGGAAGACTGATCCAGACCCTCTATCCCTGGCTCTACCCTGGGCCTTTTCTCAGGGGGAGGCATAGAACCCCTAATTAAAGTAATCAAATCCTCCACCACCTTTAACATGTGCTTTCTAGGAGCTGGACCCTGCGGACAGACACCAGCAGGGGCAGAATTAGATTTAGAAAGGCTTTTACTATGAGAAGAGGGAGGCCTAGAAACTCTGTGAGGGGAGGGAACCACCGACACATGAGAAGCCCCTTCAGCCTGGCCTACAACAGCAGAAGCCACTTCCTGAAGTAGCAAAGGCTCCCCTTGAGACTCCGCTAAACTGTCAGAAGGAGCCGTTGAAGTAGTCGGTGGCTCTACCGAACCGGCGTCCGCAATGGACTCATCTTGTTTGGACCGCAAAGGATTACTCCTTGCGTGTTTTAGCCGAACTGGGCAGAGAATCCGACGGCATGTTATAATTGCACCGTTTACCAAACACTAGCCTAGCACAGTCCAAGCGACGTGTAATAGTGCACTCATCAAAGGCAGCACAAAAGCAACACCCAACAACGCCGTGCTCAGGCCCAAACAAGAATACAGAGTAAATGGTAATCCCTATGAGGAATCTGTTTCCCACAAGAAATACAGTTATTAACTTTTTCTGACAGCCGGTAATACTGAGGCAAGAAAAAGACAAAAGTGTCCCCAACGGGGTACTTAGCCCAGCTTGGTCTCCGGTCTGAAACTCGAAAACCGACAATTCCAGAAAGCCGAACGGCACTTGCAAACACTGCTTCTGCTTAGGACCACGCGGCAAGAAAGACTGAGGGTATGGCGTCGGTCATGCGCATTTGTACTGGCACATACTGATGTCAGCCTCGAGCGCCATGACCGCCAGATTCTAGCCCTTTGGTATTCGGGCCGATGGTGGACAGCGGAATACCCATATGTCAGGACTGCAGCAATGGTAGACGAAGAACATCAATCATTTATACCTAGTTGCCTTATTTATATAAATTAATAAAATAAAAATAAAATGCAAGAGCAATCGTCCTACAGTTAGTGCCACTTGTACTACAGACAACCAAAGAACATTTTTTTTCTGAATCTACTCTGTATAATAAAACATATCTCTATATGTTTTGAGCAGGAGTGATGTGACCAGTAGGATCATGACTACAGATATGCATGGATATCTTGGAGACCATTGTAATATTAATTTAGATATGCGTGGTCATTTTATTTGTCTCTTCCTTGGTTTGTGGCTGATAATTATCCCTCAGAATTACAACATTTACCTGGTTATCTAAAGATAAATAAGTAAACAGAGGGAGGTTGTCATAATGGTTAAGGTGTTTAGTTTACAGACACAAGGTGCAGAGATTGATTCTCACGTGGGATATTTGGCTAGGCTTAAAACTGCCCACAAGGGCAGTTAGCCTAGTGCTAATCTATGAATGATGAGCAATGTTTAATGAGACATAGACCAAATAGAAAGTTAAAACTCTTACTGGATTGTAGAAAGAGAGACAACTGCAGTTTCAGCTATGGATGCACTAGTGCCCACATGTATAAGGGCAGTTAGTTTATCTCTGGAAAAAGTGAGAATCAGCAAAATGGTAGAAGATTTATCAAACAAAAAGCTCGGGTTCTGACAACCTCCAGATCACTTTGTCTTGAAGTGCAACTTAACTAATATCCACAAGGTGCACTGTTAACATTTTATTGATTATTTTCTTTATATACTCTGGAGCTTAAGAAATCATTCTGTGACACAACCTAGCAGCACCAGGCCCATACAAGGAAGGAAATATCCTTTAGACACAAATGGTATAAAAATAAGTCTTTTTGCCTTCCTGTCAACTTTAACCATTTTATTAAAATTGTCATTACATCAAGGAAAATGGCCATCAGATAATTAAATGCTAAGAGGTATCTCACTAAGTACAGCCAGTTTCACAACACAAATCATTTTATTCTATCAACCCAATGGATATGCCTTCAACAGGAATTGTACTTTTGCCCATTTGCTTCACATAACATAAATATTTGTAGGCTATATTTATAAATTTATGATATTCCCTCTTTTGAAAATATGTAGACATGTTATAGTTTTACTTAAGGTGCTCAGCTTATATTTACAGATCAAGTATGCATACTACTGTCAATCATACTGTTATCTCTGTCATCTATTTGTATATGTGTATGGATTTTATATATGTGTATATATATATATATATATATATATATATATAGGTCTAATATACATGATCGAAATCTCACAAAACCGAATTCCATATGGCCAAAACCACATTATCGACTTTTGAAATTTCGATCATGTTAAAAAAAACAAAACAAACACTAACCTTCACATTACTAGCAGTGGGGCCAAGCCCCCCGAAATTGAAATATACCAACTCCAAGATCGCACTGCAGTGTGGAAGATGGAAATCTTCCCATGCCGCACTGTACATAGATGCCCGTTCCTCATACTCATGGTCGATATTTCAAAAGTCGATCATATGGTCTCGGCCATATGGTCTTTGGCTTTGTGAAATTCGACCATGTGTAGTGGACCCATATATATATATATATATATATATATATATATATATATATATATATATATATATATACACACACACACACACACACACACACACACACACACACACACACACACATATACATCTATCTGCACAATATTAATGTCAGAAATGAGGTTTGGGAACAAACCAATTTGTCAAGAGACATCATCGGGGGACGGTCACGTAGGACTAGTAATGGGAGTTAAAATGGTAGTGGAAAAAAATGAGTGTGGTGGGGATTGAAGGGTTAAACTGGGAAAGTGGGAGGGTTGGGAGGAAATGAGATAAGTGCAAGGAGGGGCTTAACTGGTTTTGTGTGAGTGTAACTGGATAAGGGATCAGATTTTGGTGTGAACTTGCTACTCGCCCTCACTCCCTCTTTTATAAACATTGAGGATTGTTTGGTTATTATATAGGTTTGGTGTTTAGACAGCAAAAAGGGGCAGGCTTGACCCTTTTCTGTTCCTCATCTGGTGTTGGTTGTTTAATTCAGTGAGATAGGGAATGAAAGTGAGTGGTGGGATACTGCTCGATAAATAAAGTAAGTGTGCGGAGGAGAGGACACTGCTTGATAAGTAAAAATAAATGAGAGGAGGTGAGGGAGTTGCTTATTTGGTTAGGTGAGCGAGGTTACGCTACTCTAGTAAATGGCTATATAGATGTTTATGCTATGATCAATAAATTAAAAGATTGTTCAATAAATTTATGTTTATGGAACTTTAATAAAGGTTGTCAAATGTCATTTGAAGGGGGCCAGGAAAATATGATTTGCATTGAGTGGGTGAAAGTGTACATGCATACACACACACGCATACACAGTGAGATTAGGCAAAAAAAATGCCAACACGAAGGCAAAGATGTTTAGCTCATATACATTCAATGTGATGCAGCCTGGCCTTGACTGGTGCTGTTGGGAGAAGTTAACATACATGCAGGGATGCACAGTAAACCTGAAAATAATTTTAATGCTGTGTTTCTGTTTAACTGTTCCAAAAAGAGAATTCTTGTTGACAGAGTGGAAAGAAGGAAAAAACAGAAAGGATATAATGGAAAGTAGAAGTAATTTATTCTAAATTGTGGCCCTAAAAATTTAGAAGACCTTACTATTACTTGGTTTAAAATAAGGGAGAATGTTTAGCTTAAATTTTGAAACACTTCATGACATATTAAGAAAGAATAAAGTAACACACACAAAAAAACAGAGTGACTGAAATATTTTATTTAAAATTGCATTAAATTAGTACATATTGTTGATACCATTTCACAAAAAGAAACAAAGTGCAAAGGGTTAGTCCAGATGAAATCAGTTTAGCTGGCAGACCTAGGATACTCTCTCTTTTTGATGTCATCATTGTGGGAGGAATAAAGACTTCTTGAAGTTTCAAGTAGTTTATTCAGTTAAGTTGGTAGATGGAAGAGTTTTCTTGCTGTAATGACCTCCTTGAGGGAGGGTGGCTTAATGTCTAAGGTGTTTGCCTTACAAACACAAGGTGCAGGGTTCAAGTCTCACAAGAGATAATTGGCTAGGCTTAAAATGACTCGCAGGGGCAGTTAGCTTAGTACTAAACTATGAACTATGAACTATGAAAAACTTGTCCATCTACCTGCTTAACTGAATAAATTACTTGAAAATTCACCAAAGCATCTTTATTCCTCCCATAGGGAGGGTATAAGAGAGACAGTCTTCTAGATCTGCTAGCTAAAGTGATTTTATCTGGGCTAATCTTTTGTACTCAGGTTCTTGTTAGTCCTATCACCCTAAAGGTCACTTGAGATAACTGACCTGACTCGAACTTTCTGGATTACCTCTATTTTCTTTTACAAAAAGAAAGTAAGTGCATTTTTAAATTCAGCATTATGTGTCCATTGGCTTTGAAAAGCTGGAAACATTTATTATAATTGGCTATTAACATGAGTATATTCCGTTATTATGACTTATTAGTTGGATCTGTTTTTAATTGATCAGGGCTTTAATGAATTTGATTGACTTAATTGTTAATTAAGGATATATAAATGTGGATTTGTCTGATTGTCATTATTCCCTGGAAGGCTTTTTGCCAATGTGTCAGGAATGCATTGATATGGTTTTACCTAAAAAAGCTTTCAGTTACCTGGTCATTTTATTATTTTGTGCCAAACTGTAGCCTGATATAAGAACAAGGTAATTAGCCTGAAAATGTGTCACAGAGCTGAAATCTGAGTAACTTCCAATTAAGGGTCTCACAAAGTAAAGTCCATCCCTTTAATATGATATTCCATTCTGATTTGGACTGAAAACCACAGAGGAAACATATATTTCATTTACAAAACAGCATGCTTTATGCTTTTGAAGTGGACTTTGCTGTGACAATTGGTAATTTATTTGACTACTATAATACATGCTCCTTTTCCTCACTTATTTGCCTTATTTTTGAGAAGGCAGCACAGTGGTACAATGAGCAGCATTGCTTCCTCACAGCAAGCGTTTTTTGGTTTGGTTCTTAGCTGGCCTATCCTCTGTGCAGAGACTGCACGTCCTCTCTGATTTCGCATAGGTTTCTTATTTGTAGACCAAGTTTGTTGACCTTCTAAAGACATTCCGTTAAACAGGGACTCTAATTTGTTCATAGGTGTGAGTGCGACTGTGCATACTATGGAGAAAAACTGGCAGCCTTTTTCCATTTTCTCCCCTTTCCCTTTAGAAGTCTACGGATAGTGGTGGCTGTCCATGGAGTTAATCCAGGAGTCAGATATGACTTCTAAGCAAATGAATGAGCAAGGATACTATATACATTGTCTTAACTTTAAAGTAATGAAATTAATTGAAATGTTCACCCAAATACACAGCAAAGAAAAAAAATCTGATGAGGTAAATCAGCAGTAACCTGACACAAAGTACACCGTTCAGAGGCTTACCCCACACCTCCTATGATTTACTATTATTATTAGTCCCAAGACTTCATAACACTGCTAAGTGACTATACTTTTAGCACAAGAGCAGCAAATGGATTACCCAGTACAGTAATAAGCAAAAAGCATTTCATACCTAGAATTAAACCAGAGTATTTTAATTCTGACAAATCAGTAAATGTACAGAATACAATGAGAACCACTAGTAAAAAAAATGAGTTTTACAGGAAGAGGCAAGCTCCTTGCACTACCCTTATGGAGGACTGCACTTTCAAAACCTGTCAAGCAAACATACTTTTGCCTGTTAGCAAAGCACAGCCTTGAAGAAACTGGATAAATTGGTTTTACAAATAATCTAGATTACTGTGTTTGTCATAACATTTGACTTCAGTGTAACTCTACAGCCCTTCACAGCTTTATTTCATTGAAATTACATTTGCTAAAATGTTACTTGAAAGTCCCTGTATTAGATAATCCATATGCTAGTACTGTTCGATGAAGAAAAACAAATCATACTATCTGGCATTCATAATTCATAACAATGGGCATCCAAAATGTTAGACAACATGCTCAAAAATGTTGTCTTTACTTCCAGTTTTGTCAAAGTATGAGATGAAGAAAAGGGTACCAAACCACAGAGAACATGTTTCACTTAAATGCCACTTCAAAAGACTTTTTTAAATAAGGAAAAATCCTGAAAGCATGACTTCAGTTTTAATAAAAAAAAAAAAAAAAAAAAAGGATTTTTTTATGTCACCTGGCAGAGAAGTAGCAACAGTGGTAGCTTCTAGCTGGTACATAAGATGTAGTGCCCTATATTTATATACACGTTTATCATAAATCGCATACAATTTATGAAAAAAGTAAAGAATAGTGATAGCAAGTAAAAACCATCGGAAAGGCCAAGTTGAGCAGAAGCTAGACAAAGAATCCTCATCATCTGAACGTGGAGATTTAATAAACTGATCACCTCCACTATTGTGGTGAAATGCTAAAACACCTTACATGACAATGAGACTTAACCCACATGCCTTTAGGAATGAGATGTTTATAGCATATATGAAAACTGATCAGTTTTTGGACATTCTCCTATTACAAGGGCAAGTTAATTTGGAAACATTTAATTTCCTTAAAATTTCTGCACCCAATATACCCACCATTTTTGGCATCCCTAGGATACATAAAAACTTTTGCAAACCTCCTTTCAGACCAATAATTGTGGCACAAGGGTCTAAAACCTATCCTCTTGCAGTGTTGATTGAAAGGCTGTTAAAACCAGTCCAAATGATGGGTACCCACATGTTGAAATTTTCATGGGATTTTCTAGGCATGTTAAAACCTGAATTATGGGAGGAGGGTCTCTCTTTTTTTAACTATCAAAGTTGTGGATTTATTTTCATGTATACCACAGGGGACTGGTTTGGAACTTTTTCATGATGCCTTAGTTACATTTAACATATCTAGGAATTAGACTATTAGTTGACCTGATGGAAGGTATTTTACTCAACAATTATGTTTATTTTGAGGGTGAGGTCTTCAGACAAGTTAGAGGTGCTGCCATGGGGGTGGCCTGTGCCCTCATATTTGCGAACTTGGTTATGCTTTCTTGGGAAAGGATGTTTATATCTGATTCAGAGTTTTTCAAAAATATTAAATTGTATGAGATATTTTTTATGATATCTTTATATTATGGAAAGGTGGTGGTGAACTACTTAATAAATGTATAACATATTAAATGCACAACGTTGTTTTTAAAATTCAGTTACCAATTTACATATAAAGCAAATTAACTACTTGGATACTACCATCACCAAAGAAACAGTGCATTTTCTATCTACTATATATAAAAAGCCCACATTTTCTACCACCTATTTCAATTTCTGTAGCCACCACCCAGTGCTCCAGAAAAAGTTTGGTTAAAGGACAATTCATAAGACTTGCTAGAATGATTTCTGACAGGCATGTATTCAACGTTGAGAGGAAAAAATTAGAACTAATGTTTTTGGATAGAGAATATCCCAGTAAGTTGGTAAAGCAAATTAGTGATGAAATTATGGCAGGAAAGCGTACAAAATATATTCTTGTTTTGGTTTTTGGTTGCTGGCTTGGAGAAGAAGCCACACCAAACACACCCCATGCAAAATCCAGCTACTACACTCAGTAATGAAGGTGTAGCATTTACTGCAGACAGAGATAAGTTAAGTGGTGCTGCATTCTTTAATTGAGCTCTTATTTTAGAATACAACTCAAAGACTACTGTTATTAAAAGTATTGTCAGCAAAAACTGGAATATTCTTAGTGGTGATGAAAAAAGTACCTGTATCCTGGGTGATGAACTGGATTTTATATACAAGAGGGCAAGAAATATTAAAAACATAGCAGAAAAAACTGAGACAGGTCACGTACACATGACTACAAAGAGATATACCAGAAAGTGTGGGGTTTGTAAGTAATGTAGATTAATTTTGGAGACTGACTCTTTAACTCTTACCAATACATTAAATTCTGCTGTCTTTCCTAATGGAGTAAATTGTACAACAAAATCTGTGATATACTTAGCAGTTTGTTCAGAGTGCCCTGCATTGTATGCAGGTAAAACTGAAAATATTTTTATATGAACACACTTATGACATTATCAAGGGTAAAGTAAATAATGCTTTATTCAGACACTCAGCAAAATGTGTTTCCTCTAAGCAGTTTTCATTTATTATTTTAGAACAAGTTTTGTCTATCGTTAGGGGTGGTTCATGGGAGGAGAGAAGTGAGTACAAAGAATTATTATGGCAACTTAAACTAGCTGACAAGCATCCTCCTGGATTGAATGATTATGTGTCCTTGATTCCAGTACTTAAAAAAGAGCTTCTAAGCTGTGATTCCTATCTATATTAATTTACTTATATATCAAAAAGTACTAAAATGTTTTAAGTTTTTTTATACAAACATACATTACTTCTTTTTGAGATTTTTCTACACTTAATTTTTACTTTAACATTATTTTTAAGGTAATTTTCACAAACATGATAATTTTAAAGTATGTGACTTTAAATGCTTTATTGTTTGATCAGATCTACTTTGTTTGATAGCAAACACATTTCACTGAAAATTAATTGCTTGAGCACAAGTCACTGAAAGCGGACTTCAGTGAAAACACATTTGACTGAAACTCATTTTATCTAAACAGGTATATGCCCTGTTCCCCACTGTAGTGCAAACCTGGAGTTAGTATATATAGTTGGGGGGTGGGGGCACAGCCCCCCACACAGTCTGGATATATATTATTTCCTGGAAAGAGTTATTCATTTGACCTGTAAGAATCCATGTCTATGGTTTACATTTAAAATATGCCCCCCACCCCTTTACTATATATATATATGTATATATATATATATATATATATATATATATATAGATATATATATATAGATATATATATATATATGGATTCACTTCATAACACTGAAACGTCAAAATACTGAAAATGATAAAACTTCATAATACTGAAGACCAAAATACTGAAAGCTCAAAATACTGAATACTCAAAATACTGAAACTCAAAATGCTGAAAACACATATTATGCGTAAACTCAGCTTAAACAACATAAATCATAACCATTTCTACCAAATATATTCAGGGGGGCAAGCCCCCCTGCACTCCCCATGTGGGGGCTTCACACCCCTGTTAATTATATATCTACTCCAAGATTGCACTTAACTACACTATGTGCAATCTTGGGGTTGATATATTTAATTAGCAGGGGGTGTGGGGGTGCAGGGGGGATTGCCCCCCTGCATATATTTGGTAGAAATTGTTATGATTTATGTTGTTTAAGCTGAGTTTACGCATAATATGTGTTTTCAGTAGTTTGAGTTTCAGTATTTTGAGTATTCAGTATTTTGAGCTTTCAGTATTTTGGTTGCAGTGTTTTGAGTTTCAGTATTTTGATATTTCAATGTTATGAAGTGAATCCATATATATATATATATATATATATATATATATATATATATATGTATACTAACTCCAGGATCGCACTACAGTGGGGAACAGGGCATATACCTGTTTAGACAAAATGAGTTTCAGTCAAATGAGCTTTCAGTGAAGTGAGCTTTCAGTGAATTGTGCTCAGGTAATTCATTTTCAGTGAAATGAGGCTTCAATGAAATGGGTTTCAGTGAAATGTGTTTTCTATCAAACAAAGTAGACCTGTCTGATCATGTGACATGTTAGCAGTTTATATAACACTGTTTTATATTGTGTTTGTTTGGTTTTGAAGAAGTTCCAGTGAGTTTTATATTGGGGACAAAAAGCTGTGTTTATAACAATTTATGCTTAAACAGATTTTTAGGCTTACTCTGGTGCAATAAATACTTCATTTAAAATGCGGGTTGTTCTGCAGTCATTTCTCCTTTTCTTGTTGGTGTGCTTTGTTTGTCTGTCAAATTTAATAAATAAGCTTCCAAAATAATCTAATGAATGCAGTCTTAACCAAAAATACAAACACACAAAAGAAAGAGGGACAGGGAAATCGACTGAAATCTGTTCAAAAGATTTACAGAAGAATCCAATAAGTACCCCATGCTCATGAAACTATAAAATTAAGTTCTGAGAGTCATTATGGCAGTATGGTTGCCCTTAAAATATTTTTATGCACTCATGTGAAAGCCCATAAGGTGAGAAAATCAGTTTTAGTTGCTCTAACACTACTGATTCCAGAAATTTTGATTTTGGTAAAAGTAGAGATATTGGGAAAAATGATCACTAGAATAAGAATGAGAACATTTTAGGAGGAGAAAAATAACTGCCTCTTTATAGAGATGACAGGATAAAAATGTGTGATAAAAGGTTCAGACAGTTACAGGCAACTTTGCAGATGAGATGGAGGTTGTATAATCTTAATTTATCTTGGGTAGAAACATTTATAGTAGGTTTGGTTTGATGAATAAAAGTAGGACTGAAAAGGACATTTTGAAAGTAGCTGAAAATCTGGGTAGCATGTTCCATATTAGGAGGAGATAGGATATGACCCCTCTCTAAAAACATTATGAAATATGTTTTCTGATTTAATTTCTAGTTGTATTACAACATTCTTACTGTCTATAGTTATGTTTGATGTACCATACATTTTCCTTATTTATTCCCTAGGAAGTATTTTCTAACCTTCAGTACTACATGGATGCACCATAACTAGGGAAAAAAACATAGGTAGATATGCTTTTAAAAATTGTAAAAGCTATGCAATGAGAAAATATACAAGATGGAATGAATTTGTTATAGCAGCAGAACACAAATCCTTATATGCAAATTCTAAAAGCTTCACAGGACCCATTCTCCAAGAAACTTTTTAGAAGCTAGTTTGGTACCTGCAAGCCAGACTAGTTTTCATTTGTATTTTATAACTGATTGTTTAACTTACAGCATATCTGTGAACTGACAGTTATAGTATAAAACCAACGTTTTGTAATTGTTTTTTTTTTTTAATATGTAACATCTTTTTCTGAACTAGGAACCACATAAAATTCACATTTTCTGAAGTTTCAGCATAGCAATTGTCTCTGTAAACTAAAAGCAACTAACATCATCTTGGTCAGTAGAGCCATACAAAGAGGTAAGGTCTCTTATACCATTCTGCATGGTCTAATAATATAATGCAAAGCCCACACTGTATTTTTAAAATATTAACTTTGTTCATATCAGTTCCAGAAGACAAAAAGGCAGTGGAATTATTAATTACTTTATATACGCACAGCTCCAAAAAATAAATAGACATTCACTGCAGTGTAATTAGCAGTTTTTAAGTTTACAGACAGAAACTAGGCAACTTGAAAATAAGCTAAGAGTGTTGGAACATGAAAAAAAGCTTTTGGTAAAAAAACAAACAAACAATAAAAATGGAAGCCAGAGGTAGATTTTTATAGTATATATGAAGAATGGCATAGTCTCCAAACATTGTAGACATCTATTTAGAAAATTCTGACTGAAATGTTTAAAACAAAATTTCTTTGCATGGGCAGTAATTTAAATTTACTGTCATACAACAGTCTAGACTGTCAATACCTCATACAAAAATAGTAGATTTTATGAAATTCATAAAGCTTTTTAATAAAAATTGTAGCTTAGTTAACCATATAAAAACTAGATTAATTCCTTGGGAACATTTTCGAGTAGAAATAGCAGCTAAGCATATATCTTTTGAAGATACCAGACATGTGCCATGGTAGGTAAACATCTCACTCAGTAAGATTAATTTCCCCACACTGTATTGAATATAATAAGCTAGCATTCTTTTTTGAACCCAGATGAGGCTGAACGTGAACTGAAAATTATAAAAACAGTAAAATTATTCAAATAATAATACAGGCCTATTTTTTTCTAACTGTTACACTTAATATATATATATATATATATTTTTTTTTTCCTGGTATTATTATGGCTTAAATATTTTATTCAGATAATTATGTAGTTCATTTGGGTAGCTGTATTAAAGGACTGGTGTTTATTTTGGGTTTAGGATACTGTACTAAAATGTGTTAATTTAATACCAATGGCTTAAACTGGGGAGTTAAAAGAAGATTTAGCTATTTGCAGCACAAATTCCAATAAATTATGTTTACCAGAAAATAATTTGTCTTCAGACAAATTCATTTTATTAAACAGATGTAAATTTATCCAATAACTTTCCTATTGAGCTGTTAAGGTTTTTCATGACTGATGTCTCAGTTAGTTATTTAGACAGCTGCAATTTTAATGAAGACTGAATGCATACATACAGATAACTGCAAAAGGAAAGAATTTTTTTAAATTATTCATTATGCAACTGCTTTGAAGCATATTTCACTCTTTTAGAGATGCAAAACCAGCCAAAGTAAGTATGAATCCTCTAAGATGAGTAAAGAAATAGTTAAACAATTATACACATGTGAAAACACACATGCACACAAATACTAAAAAAGGTAACAACAGAAAACCTCTAAAATCTTATTAAAGCAAAATATGTAACACTTTCATCTCTCACTGGACATCATCAAATACATGAGCATCTAGAGAACCTTTCATCTCCTAATTTAATGTTATATATAGATTTTAATCTAATTTTATGTTTCCAATTAAACAAAGTTAGCAATCTGTCTGTTAACTATTACACTCATCATTCTGATTAAATCTGGGCAATAGCTTTATATATAATTATTTTGGGAGTTTAGGTTTTATAGAAATCTCAGCCAGTGACCTTTATGTTCAAGTGGAGTGCCTTTAAAACATTTTTTTCATGAAAGTGCTAAAATCCCTCTTGATATTCATGAGTAAACAACCCAAAAATAAGTTCCATATTCAAGAGCATTTAATAGATTTTGAAAAGTTATCCATTACTATATCAAATTTTCACAAGAATAGGCACTAATGAAAGTACAGTTGAAAAAGTATTGAGGTAAATATTCAAGAGGTGCTCATACGTATAGGAAATATCTTGATTATGTCATATGGAATAATAAATCCAACAACTGAGTGTAATTTCAGAAGAATGAATGAGACAGACCTGGACATGGACCACGTATCAATTTTAACTCTGGAAATTTAAAAAATTGACTATTGAAAAAAGACTATATGCTATTATATATATTGATTTCCTTGTATGTTGAAATTGCGTATTGAATTGACAAGGTTTTGATAGAATTGCTGATGGCAACACTGAACCTGGAGACATAGTGGGAATGGTATATTATCTGCTATGCATATCTGACAAATTATGGAATAGTTAGGTTATAATCTCTCTTTGACCTCTCCACATCCAAGAATTTTCATTTTGGGAGCGGCATGACCAAGATGCCTAAGTGTTAGCAGCACTTCTCCAATGCTCTATCTCTAAAAATTATTTCTGACAAGATTTTTAGATTCTAACCTAAAAAATTTTGAAATTTTTCATCACAAGTTATACTTCTTGTTAGTGTGGACTATCTACAAAGAAGAAATTAAATTTTCAGAGTTTGTATCAATAAATTTCCTGTCAGATGTACTGCAGCTCTGTACAATTGGACAAAACTATGAGTCACACAAGAGCCTCTCCACAGGACAGTTCCATGAAATAGGAACTTCACACAATAACTTTCAGCATCCAGGACCTCTCAGTGAAGATGGATAATTTAGAAAAGATTATGGAGAACATGAAAAAGGAAAGTAAGAAAAGTACAGTTGTGTACCTACCATAAATGTAGATGTTCGAGTGTATTCACTGTTACAGTCATTACTCTTGGGTTATCCTGCTGGCAGGCTACCCTCAGTCGGCCAGAATTCCAAAGTCTAGGTCCGGTGTCGGTTGCTGCTGCCTCTTCCCTGACGTCAGTGTGCCAGGGGTATAAAAGATGCAGCCGACGCCATTTTCTTCAGTTTTTCTTGCCCCAGATGTCAGGTGCCCCCAAATTGGTAGGCTGAAAAATATGCCAATAAAAATGCATGCACAAAAATAACATTTCCTTCATCTACAAGCAAATATACCAAATAGGTTGTATAGGATAGAGAAGTGCAGATAAGTCCCAGCAAAGAAAAAGGGGGATGGTGGGTGGGTAACCTGGACTGCAACAGTGAATACACTCGAACATCTACATTTATGGTAGGTACACAACTGTACTATGTTCATCGTGTTTCACTGTTGCAGCCATTACTCTTGGGTTGAATCCCAAAGCTGAGGAAGGACAGCTGGGCTAAATAGGGTTAGGAGAGGCTATGAGGCCCTGCAGAACTGCAGTGGCAAAGCCTGCTCTGGACTTAGAGTAAAGAGGTAAGTGGTAGTGCTTTGTGAAGGTGTTCACTTAACTCCAAGTTGCAGCCTCTAATATATCTTTGGTTGGTACTCCTCCTCTGAGGAAGGCTGCTGAAGTGGCTGCTGCTCTGGTGGAATGAGGCCTAATGCCCTTAGGCACTAATTTGCCATGTTGAAAATAGCAGAAACGGATGCAATGGCCAATCCATTTAGAAATAGTCTGTTTTGAGATAGCCTTTCCTTGTGATCCTGCAGCATATGACACTAAAAGTTGCTCAGTCTTTCTGAAAGCTTTACTTCTGTCCAAGTAGAAGCGTAACTGCCTGTGTATGTCCAAAGAATGCAGAATTATTTCACCCTTGTTCTGTGGATTAGGATAAAAGGTAGGCAAGTGAATGGTTTGGTTAAGGGCCACACTGGACACCACTTTAGGCATAAATGTAGGGTTTGTCCTCAGAGAAACCCTGTTTGGATGAAAAATGATGAAAGGTTCCACAGCCATGAGTGCTTGTAACTCCGAGACTCGCCTTGCAGAGGTTATTGCTAGGAGCAGAGCTGTTTTCCAGGATAAGAATTTTATATCTGCTGTTGATGCTGGCTCGAAAGGAGGCAGTGTATGTGTCTTTTGGCTTTTCCCGGTTAGGGGTCGCCACAGCGGAACTCGGGTCCGCTAATGATTGGCAGTTGATTTTTACGTACCGGCTTGCCAGGCCTAACGCACAACCTTCAACAAAGGTACGCCCATTCACGCATGTCTCCACACAGAAGATGCTCTAGCTGAGAATCGAACCGGACAGCATTTTACTGTGAGGTGACAATGCTACCGCAGCACCACCACCGCAGGTTTTTTTTCCAAAACATAATTGAGGTCCCAGGCCGGGACTGGTGCTCTCCTTGGAGGTCTAATGTTTTTGGCCCCTCTGAGGTACTGCCTTATTAAAGGAGTGGTGGTTCCGTATTGTAATGGGCTGAAATGGCAGATGCATGAATCTTAATTGATGAGAAAGAAAGGCCTTTGTTCAGCATCTCAGTTAGGTATTGTAAAATCTGAGGCATATTTGGTACACACGTGTCACTGCCTTGTTCCTGGTTCCAAGCACAGAATCTCTTCTGCTTTTCTGCATAAGATTTTCTGGTACTGGGCCTCCTGCCCTCCAAGATAACATCCATAACAGCTTTTGAAAGAGGAGTGTTCTGAATGGCTACATTATCCGCCATGCTGCCAGATTTAAGGTCCTGAGTTGGCTGTGCAGGATCTGATTGTTTTGTTGGGTCAGTAAGTGAGAAGTTTGAGGCAATATCCATGCTGGACCTTGAGACAAGCTCTTTAGGATTGGGTACCAGTGCTGGCGTGGCCAGTCTGGTGCAACCAGTATCATTTTTGGCTTCTCTTGTCTGACCTTTAGGAGTACCCTGGGAAGAGAAGCAGTGGGGGAAAAGCATATACCGTTAGATTTTTCCAGCTGAAGGATAGGGCGTCCACTTTCCATGCTTGCTTGTGATAAATCCTTGTGCAGAATCTCTGCAATTGGCAGTTGTGAGGGGAGGCAAATAGATCTATGTCTGGGCATCCCCATTTCCTTATTATCATGCTGAAGATTTGTGGATCCAGTTGTCATTCATGAGGATCCATGAGGTTTCTGCTTAGCTCGTCTGCCAGAGTATTTGTTTTTCCTGGCAGGAATTGTTCTTGCAGGTGAACTTGAAAAGCCAATGCTGTGTCCCATAAGGTCATTGCTTGTCTGCAGAGGGTGTAGGAATGTGTACCTCCCTGCTTGTTTATGTACCACATGACCGTAGTGTTGTCTGTCTTTATCAGTAACTTTCCTGGATGAAGCAGGTCCTTGAAAGCTGTCAGGGCATTTTGAACAGCTAGCATCTCTTTTTGATTAATGTGAAGATGCATCTGGTTTGCAGGCCATGTGCCCTGAATACATTTTCCTGCCATATGGGCCCCCCAGGCATAATCTGATGCATCCGTTGTCAGTGTCTGTCTGGCTGTGGGTAATCTGAATGGCAGACCCTTGTTGTGGTGACAGGCTTCTGCCCACCATCAAAACTCCTGTTGCAGGCAGGGAATGAGTGCAGTTACTGTCTCCAGGCTGTGGCAATGCTGAATCCAAACACTTTTTAGATACCATTGTAGTTTCCTCATATGCAGTCTGGCATATGGAATTAGTAGAATGCAAGCTGCCATGAAACCCAAGGCCTGCAGGATTTTCCTTGCAGATAAATGGGTTTTTGTTGCCAATTTCTTGAAGTAAGTAGTCAGCTGCTTTTGTTTCTCTGGCGTGAGATAAGCCATCTGGGCAGTTGTATTTAAGCTTGCACCCAGGAATATTATCTGTTGAGAGGGCACTAGTTTTGATTTCTTTTCGTTTATTGTGTACCCTAGGCCAATTAGTAATCTTTTTACAAACGCCAGATGCTTCAGAAGAATGTCTTTGTTCTCTGCTTGAATTAGGCAGTCATCCAAGTAGGGATATATTTGAATTCCTTTTTGTCTTCAAAACGCAATTACTGGTGCCAGGTATTTTGTGAAGACCCTGGGCGCAGTAGATAAGCCAAAGGGCAGTGCAGAGAATTGGTAATGCATTGAGCCAGCTATGAATCTGAGGTATCTTCTGCAATATTGTCTGATTGGGACATGCAGGTATGCCTCTTTTAGGTCCAAAGTTACGAGCCAAGCCTTCTTGCCCAGCCTGGGCAGTAGCTGCTGTAGAGTCAACATCTTGAATTTTGGAACTTCTAGAAATGTATTTAGTATAGACAGGTCCAGTACTGGTCTCCAGGTTTTGTCCTTTCTGGGTACTAGAAAGTGTCTGCAGTAAAATCCTTGCCCCTGCTCTTGTTGTGGTACTTGCTGAATGGCCCTCATGTCCATGAAGGCTGTAAATTGTTTTTGTGCCTCTGCCCATTGATTGTGTGGCAGGTCTGGCATACCTTTTGACCTTGGTAGGGTGTAAAAAATGGAACCTGTAGCCTTGGGACACTATGTTCAGGACCCATTTGTCTTGGGTAATGAAAAAAGTGCTAGTTTTCCCCCTAAGTAGACTGCCAAATGAGAAGTGCTTGGATCTGGTAGAGGAAAGTCACTGGGACTGTTTCCTGTAAGGTTGTGATTTATCTTCTCCACTTTTGGAGGTAGGAGCACCCCATTGTTTACGCCTGTATGAGCCTTGGGTCTGAGATCTGCCTCTGGACACCTGTATCTGCCTCTTTGCGGTCTGTCTGACACTGGAAAGGACCAATTTTTAGAGGGTCAGTTCCTGCTAAACCTTGGTGGCTGTACCTGTAAGAAACCCTTGACTGTCTGCATGGATTTTGCTTTATCCTCCATTTTTTTCAACACCTCTTCTGCTTTAGTACCAAGCAAAATATCATGCTGTAATGGTGCATCTAATAATTTTGCTTTAACATGATCAGGCAGATTCTGTTCCTTTAACCAAGCATGCCTCCTAATAACAGAACCTGTAACAGCGGCCCTGCAAGAGGCCTCCAATGAATCATAACCATATTGCAAAGTATGCTTTCCCATTTGTTCAGCTGCATGCAATAAATCCTGCAATTCCTTGTTCTCTGAACATTCAGTATTTGTCAACATTTTCTGTTTAAGCAGTGAAATTAAATATTGCTGATATTTAAGCATATGAAACTGACAATATAAAGCCCTTACAGCTGGGGTAGCAGAAGTGTAGACATTTTTCCCACATCTGTCTAGAGCCCTAGAATCCCTATCAGAGGGGACAGGGTTTTTGCAGTGGAAGTTTTAACCCCTTTAGAAATGATCCCTCATGGTATGCAGGGTTTCCCCAAAAGAATAGTCCTCAGGAGGAGAGGCTGAAGGAATGGATTCTTCAGCATCAGAATCCTCATAGGGAAGCATGGAGTAATCCTATTCAGAAGAAGAATCAGAGGAAATAGAAACCTGATCAGGAGAATCATACTCTGTCTCTTGCCTAGGCCTCTTATCAGGAGGGGGATGGGAGCCCCTGATCAAACTAATTAGGTCTTCGGCCATTTTGAGCATCTGTTTTTTAGGCATGGAAGTCTGAGAAGGAGAATGCTGTACTTGTTTCTTTGTCTTTAGAGCTGCTTTAGTCTTTGTCTTTGAAGCTGAAGATGGCTTAATATATAGATGAGTAGGTCTGAAGACACCCTCAGAAGCCAATGCCTGCTCAGCGGCTCCAGACCCATCTGAAGGAATGATTTCCGAGTGTCCAATACTTTGAGTTTCCAGAGGCCCAGTCGGCTCCACGTGGGAGTCGGAAGCGGCCTGTGGCTCTGAGGTAGCAGGTGCCAGGGGCTGCTAAAGCGCCTCACTGAGAACCGGCGAACCGGCGACTGGCCTAGCAGAGGCTTCGTCATCAGTTTTGGACCTCAGATGCCTATCCTTTTCCTTGTCCTTGCGTTTTTTATAAAGTAAGGTTGTCGGCTGGTCCGACGGCATAATATAATTAAATCTTCGGCCAAAGTAATGAAATGCAAAATCGAACCGACGCTTGATAGTGTGTTGGTTAAATCTAGCACAAAACCGACAGCTAGCAACATTGTGATCAGGGCCTAGGCAAGAAATACAGTAAGAGTGAAAATCCTTATGAGGTATTTGCTTCCCACAAGAAATACAATTGTTAACTTTTTCTGACATCGGTCTGGAGCAAGAAAAAGAGTTCCCCCAATGGGGTACTTAGCTTTAATGAAAACTTCAGTTCTGAAATTCGGATTTGAAAATCTCAGGAGTCGGCCGACCAGCACTTGCAAACTGCTTTTGCTTCGGGCACCGCGCGGCAAGAAAGACTGAAGAAAATGGCGTCGGCTGCATCTTTTATACCCCTGGCGCACTGATGTCAGGGAAGAGGTGACAGCAACTGACGCCTGACCTAGACTTTGGAATTCTGGCCGACTGAGGGTAGCCTGCCAGCAGGATAACCCAAGAGTAATGACTGCAAAAGCGAAACACAATGAACATCAAATAGAAGACCTCAAGGAAATTATAACCAAACATTCAGAACAAATAGCACCCATAGAGGAAACTGTAAATGACATTTATGGGAGACAAATGGAAAATGACACCCAAATTGATTTCCTTCTAAAACAGAATAATCATTTACTTGAGAAAGTCGAATACCTGGAGTCCAGATCATGAAGGAACAATGTCAGAATATATGAGGTACTCGAGATGATGGAAGGAAATAACATGGTCCAGTTTTTAAATGAATGGCTGCCCAAAATATTAAACCTTCCTGTGTCTCTCTCATTTGGCATCAAGAGAGCCCACGGGTCCTTATCCAACACATCTGCTTCTAAAAACCCTAATGCATTGAGATCTATTATTGTTAAAATCTTATCCACACAGGACAAGGACTTAGTATTAAGAACAGCTTGGTCAGGAAATCCAATACAATTTGAGGGGAAAATATAAGGTTTGATAATGACTATACCTCTACTACAATAAGAAAAAGAAAAGAATGTGTCCCTCTCATCAAAAGCTTGAAGAAAGCTGACATAAAAGCTCAGATCTTGTTCCCTGCAAGAATTAAAATAACTCTCTCAGATGGACAAAAAATATTCAACAACCTCAAAGAAGCAGCAGCAGTTTGTCAGAAAGAATAAACTGTTGGACAAAATAGAAGATATGGACATTTCATTATTTCATTGGAAAAGACAAGCTATCAATGGTAATTCATTCACAAATGATAAAAATACCAAGAAAAAACTAAAAGGAAGGTAAACGTTTTTATTGTCACTTGTAACCTTACTCATCTGACAGAATTTATCCAAATACTTTGAGCCCAAATGAACAAATACTAGCTTAAAGGTAAAAAAAGCTTCTTCTATTGCATATATTATTATTTTTTATATAAAAAGCCTTATACAAAAACAAGCAGTTCTGTCATAATCTAGTTGCTGATTATTGGAGTGGCACCTTGTATAAATACTAACTGTAACTAGTGTATTGTCAACAGCTTGTGTATTTTATATGTGCCCTTATGCAGATTAAAATATATATAATACCAAGCTATTAACATCTTAGAGGCACTAAATCATTTTAGTAAATCTGCTGATAGAAGGTGAAAGTAATAATATATGTTTTTAACTTGATACTGTTGTACACTGGGAAATACATGGAAGGGGGGACAGTGTAAATACATTTGTCAAGTTTTCTCTGGCTTGTTATTTATTATAATATGATGGTAATGGAGTAATAATATGTAGAAACTGATATTTTATACTTATAACTGAGTATATGTGTTTTAAAGCATACTGTTTTATTTACTGTACCCTTTAATAGGGTAGGCATTGTCAGTTTTGATATTTCATAAGTTCCTGGTATAACAGTTTCTTTTTTACCTTCATTTCAATGATTGTGCATGTTTAGTTTCCTTTTCCCTCCATAAATAGATGTAAATCTTGCTAACTCTGTCGTTGAGACGATTTTCTTGCTAGAATGCAAAAAGCTTCACATATTTTGTGTCTTGAGTGCAGTACAGCCATTATTTTTCACTCACAGCAGCTTCCCAGATGATTTACTTTGTGAAAACGGGAAATGTGTGACCTCTGAACTTTCATAATCATTGTGCGACAGTCTGCGATGGAAAGACATCAGATTTCGGCTGCTGGACTCTAAAACAAAATATATCAGCTTTTCTACACTGCAGAGATGTAATCCTAGCTGAATCCACTCAAAAAAGGTACTAGAAGGGATTTTTAATTACAAAGCTATTCAGTGATGTGCTTTTAACATATTAATCACATTTTACTGTCTGGATAAATGCATGAAGTTAATTCAAATAATACTTCTAATGCTTAGTAATGTTGGGGTAAACTGATTCTGCTTGTCAAAACAAAAATGAAGTACTATGTTTATTGTTGGCATATAAATCTGCAATGTAATAAGTGTTATTGGAAAAGAATGGACACAATTATATTTATAGTTCTAACAATATGTGTATTTATTATTTTACTCAAACCAATTGATAATCTAAAAATCACATGCAAGCATGATAAAAATTAACCGAAACAAAACCATCAACATAATTGGATGCTACTTCCCACCTGGCCAAAACATCCCTCCACTAGAAAACCTCTTCAGCTGGTCTACCCACCATCTCCCCCAAGAAACTATCATCTTAGGTGATTTCAATATTGACTGGCAATCCTGTTCTGGCAACAATCCAACCCATCATGTACACCTTCATGGCTTCACCCAACTAGTCCAGTCACCAACAAGGATAAATAAAAACTCCAGCAAGCACTCTACCCTGGATTGGATACTAGTCAGTAAGAACCCCCAGTCATATATAACAGGCTGCTTATCAGATAGCCTCAGTGATCACTCCCCAACATTCCTACTCAAAAAATACCTGTACCAAGCTAAACCTGTTATCTATCGTCAAATACGTAAAAAAGTAAACTTTAACCCACTCACATTCATCTCATTCCTCAAAGAATGTAACTGGCATGCTCTAAAGTACCTCAGTCTAGATGACGCAGTTGAATCTTTTAATACTACCTTCCTGAACATCCTTAATTACCATGCCCCCATAAGATTTTCCAAAACCAAAGCACAACCCTCCCCATGGCTACAGAAAACCACTAAGTCAGAAATGAAAAACAGGGATAAAGCCTGAGAGCACTGGCGCAAAACCAAAACCCCCGCAGCTAGACAGAAATTCCTAGAACTATGCAATAGAGTCAAAAAGCTAATAAAACGGGACAAATTCCAATACTACCAGTCTGCCCTAGACTCCTCACAACACAGCGCCAAACAATTCTGGTCCTCCCTAAACTCCATCCTCCACCCAGGTAAAGTCAGTACCCCTCCTCCTAACATCCCTCACTCCTCAGAAAATATTGCTACCTCATTCAACACACACTTCACCGAAACCATACTATCACTAGCTAAACAACACAACCCCCCTCCCCTCCAACCCACACCTTCAACTAGTAATCTCCCCACTGCCTTCTCTTTTTCTCCTGTACCTACTTCCAACATAAAAAAACTCTTAACTAAACTTAAACCCACCAAATTAGCAGCAGACAACCTCCCAAGTGAATACCTACAAATCGCAGCTGATGCTCTGGCCTACCCAGTATCCATCTTGATTAACCGATCTCTGTCAGAAAGTTACGTTCCCACATTGTGGAAAGTCTCACATATAATTCTCCTCCACAAAGGCGGACCCTCTGCAGAACTAACCAATAGCTATTCTCTCTCCACTCTCCAAAATACTAGAGAGATGCATACACTCTCAGGTATCACACTACCTCCTTACTAACAACCTCCTTTCCAGTACTCAGCATGGTTTCCGACCAAACCATAGCACCACCACTGCCTTACTCTCCTTTACTAACAGTATCCTTCAGCATAAAAACAATGGCTATCTCTCCTCTGCTACTTTCCTAGACCTATCTAAAGCATTTGACATGGTCCCACACAAACAACTTATCTCTGTCCTCAATAACCTATCCTTCTCACAATCAGTCAACAACTGGTTTCAGAGTTACCTGTCTGACCGCCAACAATTCGTTGTATGGCAGAATGACATATCTCCCCAACTACCTGTCTCCATAGGGGTTCCCCAAGGATCCATCCTTGGACCCCTACTTTTCTCTGTTTACACCAATAATCTAGCCTCTGCCACCAAACATGGCACACTCATCCAATACGCAGATGACTCTACCATCATCTGCTCAGCCCAGTCCCTACCCAAACTGCAAAAAGTCACACAGGAAGCCTTTTCCTCTGTTGAAACATGGTTATCCGATGCCCAATTAATACTCAACCCAAACAAAACTAAACTACTCATCTTCCAACCCACCAAACATACTCAAAACAACTCTCACTTTAACATCACAGCAAAAGACAACACCACTATATACCCAACTGAACACACCAAATTGCTAGGAGTGGAAATAGACAATAAACTAAAATTTGACATTCACATATCCATGACCATAAAAAAGTCCACAAAAACTAGGAGCATTATACAGAAATAAACAATTTCTCACCAAAGCAGCAAAGATTTCAATAGCAAATTCCCACCTTATCTCCACCCTACTTTATGCCTCTCCGGTATATACCAACCTAAGGCAATGTGATCTAAACAAGCTAGAGACCTGCTACAACAAAATCGCAAAACTCGCCACAGGGCATCGCGTAGTCACCACTGTCTCTCACTTGCTGAACTGGGCTGGCTTGAACTCCCTCACCTCCTTCAGTGGTATCAACTCTCACTTGCCCACAAACTAGTAAACCATCCACTAAATGTCCCATCCCTCCAGAATCTACTCCAACCCTATCGCACCACCAGACCACTAAGATCCAGCAACAAAAATCACTTGCAGATCACTAAAGCCAATAACTCTGCTGGTGAAGCACTATTCTCTTGCGCCATAGCCAAATTATGGAACTCACTCCCACCCACAATTACCTCCGTACCATCATGCACCAACTTCAAAACTTTATTAAAAGCGCACCTAAAACATGCTGGCTATGCCCTTGCAACTCCCACTCTAATATCATCCACCCCATCCAACTACTACCTTTCTTTCACCTCCACTAACTACCTTGATGATAGCAAGCTCAGATGCTCATAAGCCTAGTACTTATTATACAGCAGGAACTTCTCATTGTTACATTTGTTAATGCCTGTTATGTACTTCACAGATAAAGATTCTAGTTGTCTACTGATGTACTATGTTCTTCATCTGTAAATATGTTGTAAGTAATTTCTATGTTAAATTGTTAATCACTATGTAATCCAATGTAACTACTGTCTGTTTATTTTACTGTGGAGCTTTTCTCCCCGGGCCTCTGCTGAAAATGGACCCACGTCCAGTCGGACACTCCCGGTCAACAAATTTAAATAAATAAATAAATAAATAAATAAACAACATATTTTACTGATTCTACATGTATGCATCTTCTGGAAGAATCATGCGGTCACACACATGGTATAGAAATATATATACCCCTTTTTGTATATACAAATAGTAAGAAGCTATGATAGAAGACAAACATAGTGTTCGATACATGAGTAGATAACAAGGTAGGACAACATCCATAGCTTTAGAGAAAGCTTCTTTTCGTTTCTCCTAACTCTCGTATGATGTTCTCTGTAAAAAGCTCATTTAACAAATCCTTTAGTCTCATTATTTTCTTCTGAAACATGTTAAATATTGGCAAGATTCAGTTTAGGGACTGTATTCCTTTCTTTTTACATTTTATTCTAAAGTCTTACTACCAATTTAAAATATAAAGGACTTGATGTGAAGATGGCAGTAAGTTACTCTAAATCCTTATAAGACAAGTGTAAATCTTTTTGTTTACTTCATTATTTTATTAACAAATGTTTTATTTAGCAACCGCAAGGTACTTATTATTTATTTATTTTATTTTGCATTTGTTGACCGGGCTAGTCCAACTGGATACATGTCCATTTTCAGTAGAGGCCCGGGGAGATAAGCTCCACCTTAAACTAATAAAACAGGACAGAAAAAAGTCCAAAACTATCTAAATACATTATACATGAAGATTGTTACTTGAAATAGAATGGTTTGTGACATAACTGTTTGAAACTATATCTTTTGTTCATAGCTGTTTATTTAAGGTAGTCAATTCACAGTCTAATGACACCTTAAAAGAATTGTTTAGAATTCTTACATGGGCCAGGAGACTCGTCACATCCTATAATGCAATGCACATTTCAGAAATTATAGGCTGAAGCATTAGACTAACAATGGCTATTGATTGTAGGATGGTAGAAGGTGGCTTCAATGACTTTCTCATTGAACCAGGAATTTTAAATTCCATGTTTATTGTATATAGTTCTGATTATTTTTTAGATATGTGTAAAGTTAAAATTTTGTCCATAATAGATTACACAATGCAAGAAAGTGTTTTCAAATATGTCTATGTATAAATGTGTTTTGCTTAATGTCAATGGCCTTAATAGCAATATAAAAAGGGGATGTTTATGTAAATACCTTAGAACAAATAGAGTGGATATTGCATTCATACAGGAAACCCACCTAATAGAAAAAGATGTGAATGGGTTGTTTTTTAATGGTTATTCAACACTTGTTGCATCACACTATCAGATCAAGAGGAGGGGCACTATGATTTTGTGGAAAAAATCCTTACCAGTACCTAAAATTATTGATTCATATTCAGACAAAATGGTATGTTAAGTATGGTAACTTTGGAAATAAATAAAAAAATACATCACCTTAGTTAATGCATACTGGATACCTGGTATCAGAACAGGAACAGCAAATAAGTACTTTGAACTAATCTCATTTAAAGCTAAAGGTAATATATGTGCAGGAGAGTTCAACTGCATTCTTTCCAAGAATGACATTACTAAGAATGGTAACTTTCAAATGTCAGCTGCGGCAAAAAATAAATAACTGTATTACCTCTTCAACTTTGAGGGATATTTATACCATAAGAGAATCAGAATCCCTACAATATACACATTACTCTTATAGGTATGTCACCCAAACAACTATTGATAAGATATTTGCAACTGGCTGTTAAAAGAAATAACCTTTATAGATTTTAATGATAACAATGAGACCACTAGAATTATACTTTGGGATACACTTAAATCATACTTATATGGTAAAATCAAAAGTTGGTACTTAAACAAAAAGAAAGAATGGGATAAGGAGCTAATACACATACAGTCAAAAACTGACACATTAAAAATCAACTTGGACAAAAAAGATGCTGCAAAACTTTCTGAAATAGAGCAACTGAATAGGACATACACAGACATTTTAAATCGCAAAGTAGCAATAAACTTAGAAAAATTAAAGCTACAAACCTGTTCTATTAATTCAAAGAATATGCATGCACTTGCACATAAATCTAAAAGCCTGACAAAAGCTAACCATATTAAGGAAATTATAGAGAATTCCATGAAGAAATCTAAACATGTAACATATTTAAAAGAAATACTGGAGGCCTTTAGAACACATCATGAAACAGTAAATAACACCAGCCTACATAATACTGATAATAGTATGAGAGACAAGTTTTTGAAAGACAATATTGATAAAAGATTACCAAAAGAACAAAACTCTAGACTTCTTAAGTCTATATCATTAAGGGAGCTTAAGGAAAAAATACAAAACATTAATAATAATAAGACCCCTGGCCTTGAAGGACTAATAGAGGAAATATATAAGATACTTCTAGATGAGACCGTAGAAATTCTAATAGATGCTTTTGAAGAATTCAGAAAGAATTATGGCATTTTCCCTTCCTGGAAATATGCTATGATTTCACCCATTTTGAAACATGACAAGGACCCTGATTTTATAACATCTTATTGCCCTATTTCCCTTCTGAATGTGGACTACAAGATTTTTACATCTATTCTAGCAGATAGACTAAATCAAATTTTACCAAAAATAATAAAAGATGATCAAACAGGGTTTATTTCACACAGGTTCATAGGTTCATAGGTTCATACTAGGCTATCTGCCCTAGGGCATTTATAAGCCTAGCCAGAATGTGTTTGGCTTTCGCCGCCCATTTTAAATTTATTTTGCTATGCCCTTTTTCGAGGTTAGTATACTGTGCCTCTGTCTAACAGTAACACAGAAGTGATACCCGGGGTAAACCTACGATCTCCCATCCACTCATCAAGATTCCTCTTGAAGAGAGTCAATGAGGGACTCTGCCTAACCTGGACTGGGATTTTATTCCAGAGTGAAGGGAGCCTCTGGGTTATGAATCTGTCCCTCCAGCATGTCCTATTTATTTCAGTGCTGAGGTTCAAGTCTCTCGGCATAGCTCGATGGGATTTGGATTTTCTGAGGTGCAGCATGTCCATTAATTCCGGGTTGGACATGGCTTTATACGTCAGGCACAGATCGCCTCTGAACAGGCGGTATGCCACTGAGTAGAGCTGGAGTTTCTTTAACCAGGCAGCATATGGCATCTGTTTGAGCCCTTTGATCCTCTTGGTGAGGTACTTTTGGGGTCTTTCCAGTTGCTGCAGGTTTCTGGTAAGGTACATTCCAAAAGGAGCATTGTACTCAATTATGGGCCTGATGAGGGATGAGTAAAGAGGCACGATGACCTCCCCTGATCTAGATGTGAATCCCTTCATGATTAGGTGGGCTATATAAAATGTTTTTCTAACCACTTTGGCCATGTGGTTGTTAAATGAGAGATTGCTATCAACTTGGGTCCCCAGGTCCCTAATTACTTCTTCTGTACTTAATGGATTACCACCTATGTGGTAATTTGTGGGCACTTTGTTTTGCCAAAGGGATGACTATACACTTTTGGCATTTAGCTTGAGGCCATGGCTCTGGCACCAGTTGTCTGTTTCTATGAGGCCCTTTTGGAGGATGCTTGTGTCGGCTGGAGAGTCAATTATGGCCCAGTTTGCAGTCATCTGTGAACTTGGTCAGCCACAGTCCTTCCGTGTTGGCCTGTACCTCCGAGAAATATATACCGAACAAGAGAGGTCCCAGGACTGAGCCTTGTGGGACACCACTTGTAACTGGTTTGAGTCTGACATGGCTCCAGCAATTCTAACCATGTGGGTTCTGTCCTTGAGCCAGTTTGCAATCCATCTAGTGACATAGGGGTTTATATTTAAGCTGGTGAGCTTATCTATAATGCCAGTGGGGTATTGTATC
The DNA here is from genome assembly GCF_019279795.1 of Protopterus annectens. Taxonomy (NCBI): domain Eukaryota; kingdom Metazoa; phylum Chordata; order Ceratodontiformes; family Protopteridae; genus Protopterus; species Protopterus annectens. The sequence continues at coordinate 1,454,020,921 of NC_056737.1, forward strand.
AAAGGCTTTTGCGAGGTCCAGGTAGGCTGTGTGGACCACCTTCCCTCGTCAATGGCCTTGGTGACTGTTTCAAAGAAATCAACCAGGTTTAAGAGGCAGGATCTGCCCTTAACAAAGCCGAACTGGGTAGGATCCAGTGTCTGTAGGTCCCCAATATCTTTATTTATGAGGTCCATGATGATCCTTTCCATAGCTTTGCAGACCAAGCTAGTCAGGCTTATGGCGCGATAGTTTCCAGGATCCGTTGAGGCACCACCTTTATGGAGAGGGACCACTGTTGCTGTACGCCACTCTTTGGGCACATATCCTGTAGTAAGGCTGAGATTGAACAGTAGTTTTATGTTTGAGTTTAGCTCTTCTTGGAGTTCATGTAGGACGCAGCCCGGGACACCGTCTGGTCCCATTGATGCTGTGTTTTTTGCTTTGAAGAGGGCGGCTCTTACCTGAGCATCTGAGATGTCAGGGGGGCAGCACTCTGCTGGGATAGATATTTGCCCTTTTGGTGGGGAGGGGGGGGGAGAAGTTTGCGCTGAAACTGTCAGCTAGGATGTTGACAATGTTTGTGGGTTCAGTGTATTTTTTTGTCATTTTGGACTAATTCTGAGCATATCTGGGAATTACCACCCAGGTTCCTAACATAACTAAAGAAAGCCTTGTGATTATCCTTAGTGTCCTGTGCAATTTTTCTCTCGAAGCTGGCCTTAGACAATTTTATGAGTGCCCATAGTTTTTTGCTAATACTGATCAGTGATGCCTTCCCTTTTTGGGATTTTGCTCTATCATTTAGTAGCTTCCTCCTTCTATTGTATAGTTTGTTTATGGCTGGGGTCCACCAGACAGGATGTCTGCCTTTGGAGGATTGGGTCTTGGTTTTATTTGGGATCGCATGATCCATACATTCCTGAAGGTGTTCATAGAATGCATTTATAAAGGATTCTGCGGTCTGGGCCGTATTTTCCACAGGCCCGGGGGCTTTGAAGGATTCCACCTTGGTGGACATTCAGAAGGGAAATAGGGCAATAAGATGTTATAAAAATCAGGGTCCTTGTCATGTTTCAGGAACGCCCAAGACAATTTAATCAGACTATTAATATTAACAGGCAAACAAAAAAAAAAAAAAAGGAGAGAGAGAATTAACAATTATTACCTTGGACTTGGACAAAGCATTTGATTGTTTGAGTTGGCCCTATTTATTTAAAGTTCTAGAAATGTATAACTTTTCTTCAGATTATTTTAAAATCACTGAAGAAATTATACACTACTTCTATATCATACATTAAAATTGGAGCTTTCTTGTCAGGACCACTTAAAATAATGAAAGACACCAAGCAAGGGTGCCCTCTATCACCCTTATTATTTGCTCTATCAGTGGAGCCATTAGCTAATTACATTAGAACTAATGATAAAATAAGCAGCTTCTATGTCAATGCAAAGTACAATTTCAAAATCCAGCTTTTCGCAGATGATATCTTATTAACAATTGGGAACATAGATACCCCAATTGAACATCTTATAGAATCTCTTCAAAACTTTGAAATGATATCTGGCCTAAGTTTTAATCAAAATAAAACTGAAACTATTTTGTTAAACAAAAAAATAAACCCCATTCTGGACAGATATAGAGACTTTAATTGGGATAATACTTTGATTAAATATCTAGGTATATCCATTAAAGCAAACTGGAAAGACACTAGGCAAACAAATTTCATAATGTTAATAGACACCATTAAATATTACTTAAACAAGTGGAATAAAATGTTATTCACCATGGAGGAAAAGCTATCATTACTTAAAATGATCATACTACAGAACATTCTGTATGTTTTTCAAGCCATCCTAGCACCCCCTTCCAAAAAGCTAATGAAACAACTTAACTCTCTATTAATAAAACATTTTTATGGTTTCTAAAAAAACAAGGATGAGTCATTCATGGCATTACAGAAGTTGGGAAGAGGGTGGAATCTCATTTCCACATCTAGACCTATATACTGAATCAATTATTTTTAACATTATAAGTCATTGGCTAAACAGTAAATATATTTCTAACTGGAAAAATCTACATAAAGCAATAAATATTGCTAGACAATTGTGAGGAAACAATAAACAATGAGATGTTTTCTGAAGTAGAAAAAGTTTACCTTGTCATAAAAAACATTTGCTTTAATACAAGTAAGAAAAAAAAATTCTCTCCATTTGTAAATCACATAGTAAACAATTTCAAACAGCTAATGTTCAAAGATTATAAGATGAGAAATCTTTTATTTATTATGTTTCCCATAGCTTTAACAAATAAATGCTTGAACTCTTATAACATGAAAAAAAAAATAGAAGAAAGGAAATGGGATAGTTTTCTGGCATCAGATTCTTGATCACAATTATATACAGGACACAATCTCTCTCATAGCAAGATATAACATAAATCAAAACAACTGGCTACACATACACACTTTTAGAGAACATATAGTTAATGAGTTTAAAATAAATCAAATAGTGAAATCCACACCTAGACCCAAATTTCTTAACACTTTTTTGTGAAATCAATACACTATGCATAAATGATGGACTATCAGTGTCAAGGTTATATAGGACATTGCAAATGGATTTACAAGTTCCACATGAGTCCCTATGGAGCTATGCAGAAAAAAATAATAAATCTAACTTTTCAGAAAAAGTGAAATCAGTAATACTTAAATCACTCAGTAACACTACATCATCTCCCTTTTGGAAAATTTACACATGGAAATTTATTCACAGATGTTTTTTCACACCCCAAAAAATAGCATTAATATCAGGTAATGAGACATCATTATGTTGGAGATGTGAAGAAGCAGAATATGCAGACTAGGTACATATGTTTATAAAATTTAATACTGTAATTCCCTTTTGGTCGGAATTCAAATCCTTTATTAAAGCATTGTGGTTGGATAAATGTGAAGTCACTGATTCATTGTTATTATTTAAAGCTCTGATTCCAGTGTATGTTCCAAGTACACAAGTGCACCTCCTCTGGTCCCTCCTTGCAGTAGCAAGAAAAACCATTACCTCAAACTGGAAAAGTAAGAAAATTACACCTTTTTGTGGAATTTATATCACTGACCAAAATAGTTTGTAATAGAGAATTAATGACTATGACTTAAAGAACTACAAGAATAACACATAAGAAACTAGCTTGGTTAAAACTTAAAAAATTGTTAGATAAAATTTGAATGTATTGACAAAGGTACTTCTATTATGGACATTGTATATAGTTAAGACTTGTTTATATTGATTAACATTTTTGATGCATTTTTATTTATGAAAACTCAATAAAAATTATGTGAAAAAAAAGAATTTTCATTTTGGCCTTTTGGTCACCAAGCTGCTAATACTATAATTACAAAATCAACGTTGCCACAAATATTTTCTTGCCATAAATTATAATTATTCTTTTCAGATGGCATTGAAGTTGAAGATACTCAACAATATGTATGAGGTAACCTATCATTATCTGTAAGTAAGAGCAATTAGTTTTTGCTTCTTATACTCTGAGCAGTCTTGTTTGCTTTCTTTTTTCTGTTGTCCACTACCTTGCTCTTTGCTGTAACACGTGGCTATTGCTAAATGAGTCCAATAAAGTATAAATGTAGTTTTAAAAGCAAAACAGTTGCACGTCTAGGACTACTGCACTCTCTGTGATCCAGTTAGTAGTGAAAGGAGTGGTTATGGTTTTGAGATATCAGTGATTGAGCATAAGGTAAGATAGAACCTGGGATTTAGAAAAGCAGTGTCCTCAATTGTGGGCATGCCAGCAATATTTACATTGCATGCACAATGAGCCTCAATGGTTATGACCGATGCTTTTGGTCAGGCCATTGTGGACAACAAGCAGCTCCTTATCAAGACCACAATACAGACCCATGGCCAGATCACATTAGAATACCTCATGGCCAGATTAAAGTATGAGCAACAGAGGTTAATAAGTACCTTTGGTATTTGTTTCAAGTCTGCGCACACAGAGAGGAAATCTACATCAACAAAGTATTTATGTAATATATAGCAATATATATGCAGATGAATATTACATGAAAGGGAGATGGCAGAAGAGCAGAAAAGGAGCTACCCACCAAGGTAGAGCTGCAAAACATGATGCAGAAAATGGTATGTCAATACTTGAAAGTAGAATACTGTCAAACATAGATAGTAGAGAGGGATACACTAAAGTAACATAATGCACTGAACTGTACTAGTCCTGACAACATTAGAGTGTGAGCACAGGACCTATGCTATAATGTGAATGGCATCAAAAATGAAAATGTGATACCCTCAGCAGAATAAAACCATCGTTTCAGTCCACATGGCAGTATATCCTCAGTTTCCTACAAAGGACAGCCACAGAAGTAGAGTAAAAGGTGTCATAAAACACACATATCAGGGAATGTAGCATATTTGCAGGCTGATAGCAAGAAAATAAAGATAAGCCTCAGGAAATTTGAACCCATACCATGAATAGTGATACTCTCTGTACCTGTGCATTAGCAAGGGGAACCACAAAAGCAGTCAGTGTATAAGGTATGTATGATAAAACACACATACCAGGGGAATGTAACACATTTGCAGACTGCAAGCTGAACATTGTAAAACAATAATGAACACTTAGTGGATTAGAAGACCCCACCTTCAATTTTGAGAAAAGTACAAATTGCTTCACGAGTACACTGAGCCATTGAAGCAGTTATGCTAAAAGCATTTCCTTTATTTTAGATTTGCATGGTGACATGTTATAATGCTTAGTTCATCTGCATGACTGATAGCAATATTCATAGCAGGTGACATGGCCTGGACTTCATTATTACACTAGAAGGTAACTTACTTGCATGATGAATGGCAAAATAATAGAATATAGGCACTGTATTATTATAGTTCTCATTGCACGTTAAAGTGTAAAACATGGCAACTCTCCATCCCTCTGTTTGCTGTTCAGAATACATGCTCAACAATGATTCTGTCTTACGATGGTTACATATAGGATGGCAGTAGTCTCCACCCTAAAATGATTGGCTTCCTGTGAGTGTGCAGAGACTTCTGCAGGTGCTCAGGCATGTGCATGACACTGTGTCATAATCTTCTTAAAGCTAATTAGGTTTGCTTGTCATGCAAATTGAGCTATTCAGAAACAATAATGAGGTGAGTCCTAATTAACATAATCATTGTGCCCAAAGGTGGGAATCTACATATTAAGAGGAAGATAGCTTTGTGAAGGCTGCCAGCCCGGCCAGATAGAATTGTGTAGATAATTCTATGTCATTGTAAATATTAATATAATCCACAGATGTGTTTTTACAAATGTAAGAAAACTAAATGTAAGAAAACTGTTATATTTTCTGAGCTTTAAAAATGTAGCCACAGTGTACCCTGCTGGAAGAAAGCTAAGGAAAGCATTTTGTGACTGTTTGATCTGAAGCTCAGAGACAGGATGGCTGGACTAAGAAAGTCTTAGGACAAGAGTTAATTACTAGGTTTTATATGTAAAGTGGCCTTTATTGCTGTGGTTTCCTGGCAGGTACAAGATTACTAACAAATGTTAAATTTTGAGTTCTGTGAGCCTGGGAAATTTCAGGAGAATTGATAAACATGATGTAATGTGAAATGAGTCAGCAATACTGGGCGTTATCAATTTAAGACTTTCGCAGAGAAAGATTGTGCATTTTGGATTTTGTCTAAAGCTGACAACAACTCACCAGGCACTTGCTTTGCTCTGTATGTAGGATCTTAGATCTTAGTATTTCTCTTAGAGATAGATAAAAATAGTAAAATTAGTCTAGCTGTTTTCTATATTTATGTCAGACTATCCTACAATATTATTTCAAAGGTTTCCTGTGATCTCTGAACTCTTGATTAACACTGTGTTGAATTTATGAGATTTGTCTTGTGTTTTTATTATTTATTATTAAATATTTTAAACCTTTCAACTGTGGCTGTTTTGTGTAGAGATAATTTAAGCTCTTAGAGTACATTGCTTGTATTTGGTGATACTGTCCAAGCCACTCCAATAGTCTTACTGCTCAGTCACACTTACTATTTGGATAACTGTAATATTACACAGTGAAATTGGTCATCCTTTGGGAAGGGCCTTGTAGTAGCTGATATTAGTGGTTGGTGGCAGTGATTTCTACCTTATAGTCTGGAGAGAATGGGGCATAGCTGGAGAATCTGTGCCAGTCTTCCCCAGGAGTGTCTGTATGTTTGTATATAACTCATATCTCAAAGTGTGTGTGTGTGTCAGCTACATGGGCAGGAACACGAAGCAATGGTTGGACAGAAAAGGTGCTGGACGTTTTGGCTTGACCACTAGGCTGAGATCTGTACCCTATAGCTGTGCCTGAGGGAAGTCTTATTGGGGATCTGGAGAGAAAGGGAGAAACCAGCCACAGACTGTCTGTGATCTCTGTGTGGTCTTAGGGGAACTTGTACTTTACTGTGTGTGCACTTGTTATCCTTCCCAATGTGCATGTCCCTCACTGGTGCTAGTGTTGAGGATTGAGGCTTCTTGATTATTGGGCCAGTGCACGGTTGTCACATATTAATTGGTGGTAGTGGTGGGATATCCACATGAAATATCAATTGTTTGATAATGGTGAGTTGGCCACATCACAAACTAATAGCCTTATAGTGGTGTGGATAGTGAATTCATGTAGCTTGTGTACAGTGATCACTGAAGGTGTTTTGTACTCTAAATCAGCCACACAGTGAATATTCAAAGTTCAGATCACAATTGTCTTATTTCTTTTGTTAGCTTAGTTAGTCAGGGAGAGTAAGCTAGCATGTCAGCAGAGGAGTACGGTAAGCTGACAAAGAGCTAGTTGGCTGAGATGTGCCAGGCAAAAGGACTGGTGCATGGAAGCCTGACTAAGGCAGAAATGATTGCAGCTTTGTTCACAGCTGTTTCAGAGAATAGCAACCAGGAGGAAGATCAGACTGGCTGTGGAGATGTACAACATTCAGAGAATGGCTAGCTCAACCTTTCTGCAGAGGACTTAAAAATCCATCTGGAGCTAATGAGACTTGAGATGGAGGCCAGGCATTTGGAAACAGAAGCAGCAGAGGGACTGAGATGTCTACAGGCTGAGGAGAATGAGAAATTGCTACTCCAAGAAGCCGAGGAGAAGGAGAGGCAGAGACACCATGAAAACGAGATGCTGACGCTTTGCTAGGGGCATGGTGGTAATGGGGAAGGTAGTAATTGGACCCCAGAAGCACAAAATGTCAGTAAATGTCTTCTTCAGTTTACAGAAAGGGATAAATTTAATAGTTTCATTCATATGTTTGAGAGGGTATGTAAACAGTATGATGTTGACTAAAGGCTCTGGGTATGGCTACTTACCCTCTTACTCCATGATAAAGATGTAACTGTGCTGTCTAAATTATCTGATCATTAATTTTTTTATTATACTGCTATTAAGAATTGTTTGGTAGAATTTTTTCAGCTAACACCTGAAGCTTATAGGAAAAAGTTTCATGAGCATAGACACAAGGCAGAGGAAAGTGTGTGTAAATATGCTGCTGAACTGGGTCTATATTATAGTCACAAAAGCTGTCTTTTGTGAATACATGTTCATTGACACATAAAAGTTGAAGAACGAGAACAGCAAAGTTCCAAAAGAGCGAAATGGAGAACGCCAAACGCATTCCCGGAAGTAACACAGCCATACAGGTAAGGTAAACCTAACTGTACAAACCTTACCTAAAACACTTTTTCAAATATTTTTGCAGGGGGGCAAGCTCCCCTGCACCCACCACGTGGTGGCTGTGCCCCCCACATCCCCCTACTTATATATACCAACTCCGAGACCACACTACAGTGGGGAAAAGGATTCATTTCCTCATCCCCATGATCACCCTGCTGGCCAAGAAAATCCATTCAGCATTCTCCATTTTGCTCTTTTGGTACTTCTCTGTTCTCATTCTTTGACGTTTATGTGTCGATGAACATGTATTCATAAAACACAGCTTTCGCGATTCTGATACAGACCCGCTGAATTAAGCACTTATTTTCATAGGTGGGAGAGTGGATGTCAGGTCACCACTTCTGAAGGGCTTGCAGACCTTTTGGTGAGGGAACAAGCCCTTAGCACTTTGCCTGAGGACATGAGGATCTGGTTAGCTGATAGACAATGTGTTACTTCAGATGAGTTGGGGAAGAAGGGAGACCTATACCTAGCAAGCAGGGCATCCCTGCACAGGAAAGGGACACCCAGTGCTGCTCATGGGACTTAAGGAACCCATGGTGGGCAGCCAAGACTGCCCCAACAGAATCTGACAGTAGCATGGGAAGCCACTAGTTCAGGCACATGTCCATGACCTAGGGTTAAATGTTTTGAATGCAACCAGTGGGGCTATGTGGCATATAGATGTCCACGGAGGCAAGGTGGGAGAGCCAGTCAGTGGGAAAGACAAAATGCAAATAGTAGGTTGTCTTGGGACAACAGGGGTTCCAAACTACTATTCCTGCAGATGTCCTGCTAGGGAAGAATTTAGATGAGGTAATACCATGTGTTAATGCAGATACAGGCAGTCAGGCTTCAAGACAAGCATGTGGGTCTGGTAGCCTGGGGGAGACCCAGACAGACTGCATACTTGCAACCAGGACTGGTGGGCTAGTTACTTCAGGGAAGGGGCTACCCTGTAGCAGTGAGACTGAAGATGAGCCACAGTTGCTTGTGGGTACTGATGTTCCCTTGGACAGAGTGACTGCAAGGGAAGAGGTGAGTAGTAGTACCCAGGCTGACTGTGAGGCACCACACTCAGAGTGTCAGATGATACCAGACTTCCTGTGGAAGGGGAGCTGGGAAGGGTTACAAAGAGAGAGTTGAGACAGGCTCTGCTCTCAGACCCTACATTACAAGGCATGAGAGAGGTAGCTAGTGTGGTGCATGATTCTCAAGGGAAGGGGGATTCAGTATACTGGAACAAAGGGTTACTGTATAGTGAATGGACCCCTGAGTGAGGGCTAGAAGTTGAGAGAATACATCAGTTTGTAGTTTATAGAATATTCCATCTGGCACTTCTAGCCATAGCCCATGATATTCCCTTTGTCATATGGGCATAAAATGTACACAGAGATGTATTATGCAGAACTTCTATTGGCCTGGAATTTCCAGAGATATTACAGGATCTTGCTGGACCTATGAGCAGTGCCAAAAGGTAGGCAAGGCAGGAGACAAGGTGAAAGCTCCTCTGATTCCTTTGCCTGTGATTGAGGAGCCATTTCAGAGGGTAGCTATGGACATTGTGGGGTCTCTGAGTACCCCAAGTTCCACAGGGAAAAGGTATATCCTACTGGCAGTTGATCATGCTACCAGATACCCTGAGGCAGTGGCTTTGTCCTCCATTGAGGCAGAAAAGGTGGCAAATGCTTAGTTAGAGATTTTCAGCAGGGTAGGTTTCCCAAAAGAAATACTGACTGACAGAGGTGCCAGTTTCATGTCAGACCTGCTGGCTTGTCTGTGGAAGTACTGTGGGGTGAAGCACCTAAAGACCACCCCCTACCATCCCCAGACTAATGGTCTTGTTGAGATGTTAAACTCTACACTCAAGTCCATGCTACAGGCATTTGCAGACCAGTTTAAGATGGAGTGGGACAAATATTTGCCCCATATGTTGTTTGTTTATAGAGAGGTCCCCCAGGAATCCACAGGTTTTTCACCCATTGAGTTGTTGTATGGGCATAAGGAGAGGGGGCTTCTAGATTTAATTCAAGATGAGTGGGAGGATGAGTGTGAATCTCACAAGGAGTCTGTTGTGGTATATGTTCTACACCTCAGGACAGGGCTCAGGGAACTGCTGGGCTTGGTCCAGAAGAACCTGGCAGAAGCCTAACAATAGAAAAAGGTATGGTATGACAGGAATGCTCTAGCTAGAGAGTATGCTGTAGGGCAGCAGGTAATGGTTCTCATTCCTGTCAGACAAAACAAGCTGCAAGCAGCCTGGGAGAGACCCTATGAGGTGGTAAGGAAGTTCAGTGATGTTAGCTACATGGTAGCACTGCTAGGAAAGAGGCAGGGGCACAAATTGTACCATGTTAACATGATGAAACCTTACCATGATCGGGAGGCCTTTGTGCTGAGTATTTGCAGTAGGTTGGAGGAGGAGTCTGAGGGAGATTTGGTGACTGATCTCCTCACTAAGGCTCGGACTGACACCTCAGTGGAAGGGGTAGCAATGTACCAGCATCTAACTCCTACTCAGGTTTGAGAAATCCAAGCAGTGTTACAGAAGTTTGGGGACATGTTCACTGGGAAACCAGGGTGCACCCACCTGGTACAGCAGCAGGTGGATACAGGACCCCAAAGGCCCATTAGGCAGTCCAATTATAGGGTGCCTGAGAGAGTCAAACAAACTCTGAGGGAGGAGATATAGGAAATGTTGGAACTAGAGGTAATTCAAGAGTTCAACAGTGCCTGGGCCTCCCCAGTGGTGCTGGTGGCAAAGAAGGACAGCAGCACCAGGTTCTGTGTGGACTACAGAAGTTAAATAGTCACACAGAGTCAAATGCTTACCTGATGCCTAGTACAGATGAAGCCCTGGAGCAGCTGGGTGGGACTAAGTATCTTACCACCATTGATATTATCAAGGGTTACTGGCAGGTGCCCTTGACTTCCCGTGCTAGAGAGAGGTCAGCCTTTGTGACTCCTTTTGTCTTGTATGAGTTCACAAAGATGCCCTTTGGGATGAAAAATGCCCCAGTGACTTTCCAGAGACTGGTAGATCATATCCTAGCAGGAGCAAGAGGGTTTGCTCTTGCTTACCTAGATGATATTGCCAACTACAGCCATTCCTGGCAAAAGCACCTTCAGCATGTCAGGGAGGTGCTGGGCAGACTACAGAGGGCAGGGCTGACCATTAAGCTGAGCAAATGTCAGGTGGGTATGGCAGAGGTCTCCTACCTGGGACACAGAGTGGGAGTGGTAAGATCAGGCCAGAACTTGGCAAACTGGAAGCCATTCAGGCATGGCCTGCACCTGTTACCAAAAAGCAGGTGAGGGCAGTCTTAGGGACAGCAGGGTACTACAAAAAGTTTGTCCCCAGTTACAGTACCATAGCTGCTCCCCTCACAGACTTGACAAGGCACAACAGGCCACATAAGGTAGTGTGGACCCCAGCATGTGAGCAGGCATTCCAAAAGCTTAAGAAGCTTTGGGAGGACCCCTCGTGTTAGCCAGTTCAGATTACAGCAAAGAATTTGTTGTGCAGGTGGATGCTTTGAACCATGGGGTGGGGGGCTGTACGTAGCCAGATTTCTTCAGAGGGAGAAAAGCACCCAGTGGTTTATTTCAGTCATAGGCTCAAACCCAGGGAGTAATGCTATGCAGCAGTTGAAAAGTAATGTCTAGCCATAGTTTGGGCACTGCAAAAACTTCAGCCTTATCTGTATGGAAGGGAATTCACTGTAGTGACAGATCCCAATCCCCTAACATGGTTACACTGAGCCAGTCAACACAATGCCAAGTTGCTAAGGTGGAGCCTAGGGTTGCAAGCATATATGTCAGTGCAGCACTACAGCGGAGTTACCAATGCCAATGCAGGTGGGCTCTCATGACAGGGAATGGGGTAAGGTATACTCAGATAGACCTAACCGTCTCAAGCAACGTTTCTCAATGGTCACTTAAAAAACTAGCTTGAGTTCTTTGGGGGGGGATATGTGAAGGCTACCAGCCCAGCCAGATAGAATTTTGTAGATAATTCACTGTCATTGTAAATATTAATATAATCCACAGGCATGTTTCTACAAATGTAAGAAAACTATGTTATATGTTCTGAGCTTCAAAATTGTAGCCACAGTGCACCCTGCTGGAAGACAGCTGATAAGGGAAGCATGTTGCCACTGTTTGATCTCAAGCTCGGAGACATGATGTCTGGACTAAGAAATTCTCTCTATTGTCTTAGAACAAGAGTTAATTACTAGGTTTTATATGTAAAGTGTTCTTTATTGTTGTGGTTTCCTGTCAGGTGCAAGATTACAAACAAATGTTAAATTTTTCAGTTCTGTGAGCCTGGGTAACTTCAGGAGAAGTGACAAAAATGATGTAATGTGAAATGACTCAGCAATACTGGGTGTTATCAATTTAAGAATTTCTCAGAGAGAAAGATTTTGTCTAAAGGTGAAAACAACTCACCAGGCTCTTGCTTTGCTCTGTAAGTAGGATCTTAGATCTTAGTATTTCTCTTAGAGATAGATAGAAAGAGTAGGGTTAGTCTAGCTGTTTTCTATATTTATGTCAGACTATCCTACAATATTATTTTAAAAGTGATCTCTGAACTCTTGATTAGCATTGATGAGCAATTGATGGGATTTTTCTTGTGTTTTTATGTATTATTAAATATTTTAAACCTTTCTACTGTGGCTGTTTTGTGTACAGATAATTTAAGCTCTTAGAGTACATTACATGTATTTGATGATACTGTCCAAGGCACTCCAATAGTCTTGGTGCTCAGTCACACTTACTGTTTAGATAACAGTAATATTATACAGTGAAATTGGTCACCCTTTGGGAAGGGCCTTATAGTAGCTGATATTAGTGGTTGGTGACAATGATTTCTACATTATAGTCTGGAGAAAATGGTGCATAGCTGGAGAACCTGTTCCAGCCTTCTCCAGGAGTGTCTGTATGTTTGTCTATAACTCATGTCTCAAAGTGTGTGTATGTGTAGGTGTGTGTGTGTGTGTGTGTGTGTGTGTGTGTGTGTGTGTGTGTGTGTGTGTGTGTGTGTGTGTCAGCTACATGGCCAGGGACATGAAGCACTGGTTGGACAGAGAGGGTGCTGGAGGTTTTGGCTTAACCACTAGGCTGAGATCTGTACCCTATAGCTCTGCCAGTTGGGAGTCTTATTGGAGATCTGGAGAAAAAGGGAGAAACCACCCCCAGACTGACTGTGATCTCTGTGTGCTCTAAAGGGAAATTGTACTTTACTGTGTGTGTACTTGTTATCCTTCCCAATGTGCAAACCCCTCATTGGTGCTAGCGGTGATGATCGAGGCTCCTTGATTACTGGGCCAGTGCATGGGCATCACAAGCCTCATCATGCTAAGGAAGAAGCTTTGGAGCAAAGACTTCTAGCAGATGGAGGGTTCATCTAATGCACTTCCTGGTAGAATTAACTCCTTTCTTCAGTTGTGCAACTGATTTATTTTATTTATTTATTTGCCACTTGTTAACCGGGTTAGTCTGGCTTGGCAGATGTACTTTTTCAGCAGAGACCAAAGGAGAAAATTTCCAGTACAAAAACAAACATGTTACAAAAATGTATATATTTAGGCATATAAATATAAGGAAATAATGATGTATCTTATACAAAAGGAAAATACATTTTTGTTGTATACATTATTAGAAATAAAACAAGCATTGATACAAAAATTTTGATCACAATGTGTTAAGGAGAGGATTATGGCATACAGTATCCGATTAGAGTAGTGGCAGTATACAACAGAAAGGGGACATTTATACAAAAGGACAGAAAAATAGGGAAGTAGAAAAGTAAAGTATACAGCAGAGTCTTGTTGGAGATAATAGCAACTATTCAGTGAAACATAAATAAAGTACAGGTAGGATGAATATATGAAAGAAAGAGGGGACAGAGAAGAAGGGAGACAAAGGAGGAGGGGCTAGTGTTCAAGTAGGATCTGATAATATCTGTGCCTGCCTATTTTACTTCTTTATTTGGTTTGCTGATGGGTATGCACAGCCTGCTGATAGTTTTACACACTCTGAATTATTTTCACAAATGTATGGTCACAATTCACATGGACAGCACTTTTTTGTATGTTGACAAATAAAACACTCTACTTGTTGAGCAAAAGGGCCATTTGTGGGCAACTTTCAGTTGGCTGGCAAAGTTAAGTGGCTAGGCTGGGAGTTTGTATGGTAGTGTGTGTGTGTGTGTTTTAGGGTTAGGTTGAGGATTAGTTAGGAGGCTATATTGTGTGTGTGTGTGTGTGTGTGTGTGTGTGTGTGTGTGTGTGTGTGTGTGTGTGTGTGTGTGTGTGTGTGTATGTCTGTGTGTGTGTGTGTGTGTGTGTGTGTGTGTGTGTGTGTGTGTGTGCGCATGTGTCTGTGCGTGTGTGTGTGTGTGTGTGTGTGTGTGTGTGTGTGTGTGTGTGTGTGTGTGAATGCTTTAGAGTTAGGTTAAGGGATAGCTAAGGGGATAGTGTGCATATGTGAATATGTGTGCTTCATGAGTGTCTGAGCTGTCTTGTGTAGTAGCAGTGCTACGGTACGGGACTTTGCAAGGTAAGCTGCATGTTAGGGTTAGAGGTAGGGTTAGAGTTAGCAGACATTAGTAGGGAGGAGCACAAGGGCAAAGTCCTCCTTGCCCACCTTAGTAATACCTACTAAGCCTAACCCTACCTTCATCTCTTAACCCTAACATGCAGCTTACCTTACAAAAGCCCTTTCCATAACACTATCACTATTCAGGGAAATTTGAGCTCATTATATTGTAGGGTTATGGGTAGTACTTTGTAAAAGGAAACTTGTTTCTTTTTTGGTCATACTGTGTGTTGCTGTTTAGTGTTTTTATGCATGGTTGATGTGATTTTCCGATTTTTTTGTCGCTTTTTAACATTTAACTATTGATTAATAAATATCTATATCATCTATCTATTTACATGCATACTATTTTGCATATATCTATATATATATATATATATATATATATATATATATATATATATATATATATATATATACACACACACAGTGCATATAAAAAGTTTATGCCAGGTTTTTGTGATATAAAAAAAAATGAGACCACAATAAATCATTTCAAAACTTTTAACACCTTTAATGTGACCTATAACCTGTACAATTCAATTGAAAAACAAACAAATCTGTTATCTGTTAGGGGAAAAATATAAAAAATAAAAAACTTAGAATAAGCTGGTTGAATAAGTGTGCAAACCCTTAAACTAATACTTTGCTGAACCACCTTTTGATTTAATTACAGTATTCAGTCTTCTTGGGTAGGAGTCTATCAGCATGGCACATCTTGACTTGGCAATATTTGTCCACTCTTCCTTGCAAAAGCGCTCCAAATCCATCAGATTGAGAAGGCATCTCTTGTGCACAGCCCTCTTCAGGTCACCCCACAGATTTTATATTGGATTTAGGTCTGGGCTCTGGCTGGGTCATTCCAAAACTTTAATTTTCATCTGGTGAAGCCATTCTTTTGTTGATTTGGATGTATGCTTGGGGTCATTGTCGTGTTGAAAGGTGAAATTCCTCTTCATATTCAGCTTTCTAGCAGACCCCTGAAGGTTTTGGGCCAAAAGTGACTGGTATTTGGAACTGTTCATAATTCCTTCCACCTTGACTAAAGCCCCAGCTCCAGCTGAAGAAAAGCAATGCCAAAGCATGATACTGCCACCACCATGTTTCACTGTGGGGATGGTGTTCTTTTGGTGATGTAAAGTGTTGTTTTTGTGCCATACATACCTTTTGGAATTGTGGCCAAAAAGCTTAACCTCGGTCTTATCAGACCATAACACATTTTTCCACTTGCTTTTGGGAGACTTGATGTATTGTTTTGCAAATTTTAGCTGGGCCTGGATGTTTTTCTGTGTAAGAAAAGGCTTCTGTCTAGCAACCCTACCCCATAGATCAGACCTATAGAGAATATGGGATATTGTTGTCACATGTAGTACCCAATCAGTACTTGCCAGAAATTCCTGCAGCTCTTTCAGTGTTGCTGATGGTCCCTTGGCAGCCTCCCTGACCAGTTTTCATCTTGTCTTTTTATCAATTTTGGAGGGATGTCCAGTTCTTTGCAACGTCATTGTGTCCCATATTTTCTCCACTTTTTTATGACTGTCTTCACTGTGTTCCATGGTATATCCAATGCTGTGGAAATTTTTTTGTATCCTTCTCCTGACTGATATCTTTCAACAATGAGATCCCTTTGATGCTTTGTAAGCTCTCTGCGAACCATGGCTTTTGCTGTAGAAGGCAACTGAGTACATGTCAGGAAAATCCTACTAGGACAGCTGAACTTTATTTGGGGTTAATCAGAGTCTCTTTAATTGATGGCAGGTGTGTACCCAAAAATACTGAATGCTGTAATTAAATTAAAGGTGCTTCAACAAAGTATAAGTTTAAGGGTGCTCACACTTATGCAACCAGCTTATTGTACGTTTTTCATTTTTTACATTTTTCCCCTAACAGATTTGTTTGTTTTTCAAATGAATTGTACAGGTTATAGGTCACATTAAAGGTGGGAAAAGTTTTGAAATTATTTATTGTGGTCTCATTTTTTTATATCACAAAAACCTGGTATTTTAACAGGGGTGTGTAAACTTTTTATATCTACTATATATATATAAATATATATATATATATATATATATATATGGTACTTACGTATTATCGCAACCACATTTTCATGCTGCGATAACTGACATAAAATTGAAGAACGGACATTTGGTCTTACCTTGTAAGGTCTGTCTGATAGTGTTTTACAAGAAAGTTCAAACATTTTTAAGGTGTGATGTAAGGCTGGGTTGTAAACAGAGGGCTTGGTAAAGCAGTCATCATTTTCTTCCGCTGCTTCTTCATTGACTCTGCGGTGTCTTGACTGGAGAAACTAGTTGCAGTCTCTGGGCCCTTTTACGTGCATCAGAAGAATGTCTGATGGGATGCAAAGACAATCAAGGGAGACTTTTTTTTTTTTTAAGTAGAAAACAGCAGTACTGCAAAATCTTTTGCATCTGCTAACTTCCTTTCATCCCCTCAATGCTAGTCTCACTTTATGGATCAATTATATTAGAGAGGTTAATCAGATGTTTAAATGATTTTGCAGTACTGCCGCCATTTTCTACTCGAAAATCCCCTTGATTGTCTTTGCTTCCTATCAGACGTCTAATCCTCCAACGGATTAGCTAGCCAAAAATCGCAAGCAACGTTTGAAAACCCATACTTGTTTTACAAACCAAAAATAAATACAAAAAACACCAAGATAGTGTTTAACAGTCTATTACCCTTCCCGATCACTTTGTAAGGAGTCAGACAGGGTATACTGCTTTGGCTTTTTGTTTCCCGATGCTTTCTTTTGTCAGGGCAAAGGCTGAAAAAAAAGGAACGCGGAACGTGTTTTTAAGTGTGGAATGGGGGAACTTGCTTAACTGACATCTTGAGACACTGGCAGTAAATGGGGAACCTATTATTTCAAACCTTAATTTTTTTCATCTGAAGTGAGAAACCTTCCTAAAAACAAGAACACATTAAAGAAAACATGCGTCTGAGGTTTTCTCATACTTAATCGTTCCCAGTTGACACAAGGGAAAGCAACCACCATTCACTTGAAAATGTGGTTGCGATAATACGTAAGTACTATATATATATATATATATATATATATATATATATATATATATATTATGTTTTTATCTGGGGTGACATAGCATACTGTCAGGCAAAGCAGGTGTAATCAGAGCCACCTGGAGATACATATTTAAAATTCTAGTGGCAATGTAAAGCATATTTTCAAACACAGCTATACAAGCTGCATGGATATAAACATTTTGAGCTGCTCGTTATGTTGTTTTACCTCCTTGTTATATGCGGCACCTCATTACATGGTCATTGGCATACTACGTGGACAGCCACTTGCCTCTTTGTTATATGCGGCACTTCATTACATGGTCATTGACATACAACGTGGTCAGCCACATTATCTAGGCTAGCCGCAGTCTGGAGTTGCTTTTTCTAAAGTGCACCTTCCCTACACTTCCCAGCTTGTCATGCAAACTCATTTACACAATGTAGCAAAGTTTTCTGAATGCGGCTTAAAGAAATTTAATGAAACACTATATGTACAATGAAGAGAAGACTAATGGGTATGTTGAATTGATAAGAGATAAAGTAACATACTTCCAAAAAGACAATAGTTTTTAAAATGTTTTGCCTCTTTTTGTAAAAGGCATCTTTGGGCTGCCAGTAATTATGGATGTTATTATTTTTTTAACTTAGCAAAATGATCTCACTCAGATATCAGGTCAGATTTTGCTTACTTATATCAGGTGGTATTATTGTTCCTAATACAATTATTTAGCTTTTACTTCATTCAAGGCACAGTATCACCACAAATAATACTATGAAATGGTTTAAATATATAAGCAGGAAACAAATTAATGAAATATTCCAGTGCTACATTATTTCCAGTATAACTCAGAACACATTAACTGATAGTGTTGAAAACCTGGTATGGGAGAGTGCAGTGATACTTTTCTATGCAAGGATGGAGCAAAATTATTTTACTAAGTTTGCAAAGTCTTTTTGTAGAACAATAGAAATTAGAATGGGGCTGTGAATACTAAATCTTGGAGTTTGCAGTATGTGTGTTCATTCTCCAACTAGCTTATATGAATGAAATGAGACCAATATGGAGTACAGCACAGTAACAGCTTTTTGGACGTACTAATTTTATATGATAATATGAAAATGAGGTCATTGCGCTAGACATCACATCTGCTGTTTGCAGAGAGCAGTGAAGATTAAATTCAAGTACAATGATTTCAGTGGTTGGATACAAAACTATAACAGAGGGTAGAGAGAAGTTTATTCGTGTAATAAGAAACTTTATGTGATTGTCAGCAATGCATTCCCTATAGGCAGACTAGTATGCTGTGTTTATGAATATCATAAGACTGCATATATAGTTTTGTCTGATAAGAATTCCATGTTAGATCTCATGGATTAAAAAGTTGTGATACCAAGTATTAAGCTGAGTACAGAGTGGGTCCATCTGAGCCAGCTGCTAGAAACCAGTCCATGGACTATGTAAAGGTTCAACGATTTTCTTGTATTCCTAACTGTGGTCGCTTAATCAGTCTCAGTGTCCTTAGTTTCATGCAGATTAGCACTGGTGTCATCAGGATGTCTAGGGTTTGAGGAGATCAATATGTATGTAGATCTTTACAAAGCTTTCTAGGGGCTTGCACAAGTGTATAAATACTGAGCACATGCAAGTCTGACTGCCATTTTGTAGTAAGCTGTTGAGATGTAAGCATGTATGTCTGTGTAGTCTGTCAGCTAATCGGTTCATTTATATTTTGTACTGCTGCTATCCATCCTGATGTGTTTTTGTGTAATAAAGCATATAAACGAACTAAACTACCTGTTCATCTTCACTTGTAAACCAAGACGAGCGACAGTTGGTTTCATATCACTTGCAAAAAGGATGACAAGAAAGTATATGGGAAATAAGTGAAATGCAGACAAGACAGAAAAGAAAGAGAGAGAGAGAGAGAGAGAGAGAAAGAGACAGACGATGACAGTATTGTTTTGCATAGTAATCACTTAAGATAAGGACAGAGTCCTGGACGAATCTTGGGATAGAGGTGGAGGTTGGGGTGGAGAAGGATCAAATACAGTGCATGCAGCAAAATCAGACTGAAGTCTATGGGATAATAAATGTGTAGCTGTGTTTGTTTGTTGACAAGAGAAGATAAGACTGCAGTTAATGCACATGGAAGGAAGAGGGGAAGGAGTGTAATGGGTTTTCACAGAACTGAGCCATACTGGTATAAAGTAATTGCAAAGAGATTTACTGTAGCAGTTGACTCGGGGGGGGGGGGCTTCTATCTCTGCAGGTAATAATCAGGCAGTATGACATATAAAGGCATTTATTCATACAAATGGTACAGCTGTATTAGAAGGCTCTGTGCTTAGGTTCAGAAGGAACAAGAATATAGTAAATGTGTTTTCATCATCAGCAGCAACCCGCCCTTTTCTCATTTTTTTCTATAGGAGATTAGTGTGCCATGTCAACTGTCACCCTCTCTCTCTCTCTCTCTCTCTCTCTCTCTCAATTCAATGTATGCCTCCTACCTTCTGCAACAGTCATAGGTCTTCTCTGATATAGGTTTATAGGTGTTTAGTAGGCTACTGACCACAAGGGCCTTTTAAGCCAAGTCATTCATTCCCAAATTTCTCTTTCAAAACAATTTTATTGATTTTAATACATTCAAAATTGTAAACAATTGCATAAATCATAGTAAAAACTGTAACCTGAAAACTTTATAAATTACATTATATAAATTAAGTTAGATATAAACCAAACTAACAGAAATGAACCAACTAAAGTATTTACATAGACATCCATTAATATATTTACAATGTGTTATTGATATCTGATTATAATGCATATTGTCATTATGAAAGAAACAAACTAATGTAATTTGTTATAGAGATTCGTTCTTCTTCAACAAGTTTTGCAAATTAACCCACAATTGAAGATTGCATGTTTTTTTGGTTGTCCTTGAGTTTATAGTTTTTAATTGCAGTTGGCATACAACATTTAACAGATTTTTGAACTCAGAAAAGGAAGGAGGAGATTCTGAAATCCATTTTTTGTTATGGTCTTTCTGGCTACTGCCAGTATTGTGCATAATAGTGGATACTTTATTTTTCTGACACATTGTGGAACAGGAGTATTAAATATCACCAGAGATTTATTTAATGTGAAATTGTCTGAATAAAGTGCCTGTAGTAAATTATTTATTTTCCCCAGAAAGCATTTAAAGTATGACATTCGTAAAACATATGTGCCCAGTTTATGTCTATATTTGATTTACATTTATTACAAATATTTTGTTTTTTGTTTATTTTATCCATTAATTGAGGAGTGTAGAATGATCTGTTTATATATCTCCACGTATATAATTTCCAATTCAAAGATAAAGTAGTTTTCCCTGCTGATTGTAATATGTTTGCTTTGTCTAAATCGGTAGGAAGATTATTATTGATAGAGTAAAAATAGTTCCCGAAGTTCTGTGGACAGCTGAAAGTTTCTTCCCTTATAGTTCTATAAATAAAAGAAAGTTTGCCAGAATATGTATGCTTATGAAGAAAGATTGATTGAAAATGGTATAGTAGAATACTGGATTTGTGTTTAGTAATTGATGAGATCAATTCTAATTTATTAGCTAGAGTTAGTAAAAGTGTTTGTATATCTAGCCACATTGTATTGTCTATTTGATATTCCTGTATTATGTATTCAACTGATTTGGTTTTACATCCTGATGTTAGTTGGAACCAAAACTTAAGATCATTATGCTTAAAAATGGTAATTTTATTTATGTCTGAAGTTATAAAAGATTCTTGTGTGAAAGCTATGGAGAATAACAAAAAGAAGCATTCTTTGTATCTGGGGTGTTTATATATAAAATTTTTAAAATTTGTTATAATATTATGAATGTAACTAGTAGTATGATTGAGATTTATGTGTATAGTGAAATAATCTTTTAGGATCCATAAAAAGGAGTTACTTATTATTTCTAATTTGTGTGTAGATGGTCTGGAAATTAGCTGTAGAGCTGATGAAACCCATAACAGTTTCCACTTAGTTGAGTATGTAGTATCTAAAAGTTGAGTAATTGTTTTGATTATTGAGGAAATAGAGTAAAGGTTTAGATCTGGGAATGCTATCCCATCATTGTTCCAACTGTTTTGATGTTAATTAATTGGTATTTTTGTTGTTTTCCCAGACCAAAAGAATTTTAATATTAAAGTATTTAACTTATTAGTACATTTTTTGAAGGGAGTATTTGAATGGATTGTACAATATATAATATTTTGGGTAGAATAATCATTTTAATAATAGTTAATCTTTCTTCTGTAGTGAAAGTTATTGTGTTCCATTTTAAAAATAGATTTTGAATATTTTCAAAACACTTATTATAGTCATTCCCAAATTTCTGACAAGTTCTGGTACCCTTGATAAGTGGAAGCAGAGGCTTGGGAGATAAAACATTTACAAGCAGGGGACAGGGAGACGAACCATTTACAGGCTTCCTGTTCCCATTAGAGACATAGGTGCCAAACTAGGGATGAATTTCTTTTTCGCCATCCAATTGTCCAAGTGACACTTGAATTGGTTTAGGGAGGAACTCTACTTCACATGGATGGGAAACCTGTTCTAGAAAAGGGGTAATCTCTAGGATACATACTTGTCTCTCCATCAGGTCCTATTTATCAAACAGATAAGATTTAAGTCTTTAGAATGGGTAATTCTGGTGCTGTTTGTTTTGCGAATATGCAGGAGGTCCATTAGAGTGGGTCTAACAATGTCTTGCATGCCGGGCATAGATCTCCGCTCAACAGCCTGTAGGGGACAGAATACAGGGATAGGGTGTTGAGTCGGTCTACCTATGACATGTTACTTACACCCTGTATTCTTTTAGTGAGGAACCTCTGTGGTTGTTCTAGTTGTTGGATATGCCAGGTTAGGTACAAACCAGAGGGGACATTGTACTCACTGACAGGTTTGATGAATGCCAAATACAGTGGCACAATGACTTCCTTGGACCTAGGTGCCATACCTTTGTTTATAAGGTGCACAGCATAGACTGATTCCTCACTACTGTAGGCATATAATGGTCAAAGGCTAGATTAATGTCTATGTGTGTCCTGATGTCCCTGATTAACGAGTCAGTTGTTAGAGGTGTGTTGTCAGGGTTTACTGGGCCATAAAATTTTGCCAGGTTATCACTTAATAGTAGGAAGTTAGCTTTAGAGTAATTTGTTAATATTCCAGGGCTAGCTGGGGTTCCAGGTTTTATTTTCATATAAAAGGAGACCATTTTGTGGTCTGACCCTTACCAGAGAAGACATTACACTAGGGGATGTGCAGCACTCTCCTATATTAGCGAGGACTAGATCCAGTATGGTTGCACCACTAGTTAGTGTATTGAAAATCTGGTCCAAGAAGTTTGTGTTTGCAAAATCTAGGAATCTCTGTGGCTGTACATTTGGTGTCATATATGATTCCCAGTTAATAGTGGGGTAATAAAAGTTGCCCATGAATATGGTATTGGGTTGGATGGAAAGTGTTTCCAGTAAGTTTAAATACATGGTATACGTGTCCTTGTTCATACAGGAGCTTGCAAGGAAGTGGCATTGGATTTTGCTTATGGTGATTTGAATGTGGAGGAGCTCAAGTGCCTTGGCCTTTTTGATCAGCCTTGAAGTTTATTTACTTTTGATGTAAATCAAAACACCTCCACTTTTAGTCCCGTTCTGTGTAGTAGCTGGTATAAATATGTGGAAGACATTATAACCTTGCACTGCTGGTGTGCTCTCCATGGCTTTAAACCATGTCTCTGTGACTGCACAGACATCAGCATTTTCTAGGGTTAAGAGAGCTTCTAGGGAGTGGAGTTTTTTTTTGTTTAGACTGCTATCATAGAGCAGTAACACCTTTAGATCTTCTTTGTTTTGATTTGCTATGTCGGAAGTACATTCAGTTTGGCATTGCCTAAAATAGGCACTATGGGAGAGGAGAATGTTTTAACTAATATTTAAAGCCAGGAGGGGAGAAGTGCAGACCATCCCTGACAAAGCAGCATGGTCTGTTGACCACCTCCTTCTATGCTGACAATTAGTGCACTCCCTTAGAATGACACCAGAAACTAAGCAAACTATTAAAGTCAGTCATCTTTTGTTCTTATTGTGGCATCATCCTTGGAGAAGGTAGAATGCTGCTCAGTGTTAGGCTCATACTAGTCTTTGACACAGATTCTGAGAGCTCCATGATGTCTGTCTCCATATAGTCTAGGGAGGTGCATCTCAGGTCATTTACACTCACACGGGCTATGACTGAGTCATATTGCTACTTGTGATCCAATGACATGAGTGCATGCATGATGAGGTGGATCCTGTTCCCTAATAAGCAACTGACTGTTACTTTATCCTTACTCAGTCTGGTGAGAGGGACATTAGAGTGTCTCACAATGGTGTCTCCAATGACCAGAATGTTGGATTGCATGGTGGCTTGCCTTATGGGCTTAGAAGTAAAGGCTCCATCAGATATGGCTGTATGTGTTGATGTGGGTGTTGTTTTGAAAGAGTGCATTCAGGGCTGCTGAGGGTATTTGTTATGTGTACTTCACTAGGTGGTCTTTGAGGTTTAGGAAGGTTGCATTCAAGTGCCTCAGCATAGTTGGGTCTATTTGTCTGCTTTGAATTGTGTGTGATGGGTACAGTATGTGTACTACTGACAGCCTTATTAGCACTGGGAGTGCTTTTATCTGAGAGCGTTGCCTCCAGTGACAGCATAAATACATCTCTCACATACTATATCAGTTTGCTTGAGAATTAACTAGTTGTCAGTAAACATGAGGCAATTTCTACTTTGTCACAGGATGCCCTTAGCCACTGAGCTGATAACAGAGATAGTTGTAAAGTTCATATCCATGGCAACAGAACCTTTATTTTTATTAGATGGTTTGAGTGAGAATATAAAGTAATATCAGGAGTATCTGGTCTGCAACTCTGGGGGCAATGCTTGTCACTGCAAACTAGTTGTCCTGTGTGCAACTAGGTATTGGTGGCATTTCAGTGGTGCTTTTGCAGGAAAAATGTCAACTCAGTGTGTCTGTGTCTACACAGGGCACTACCAAACACTTGAGGGGAAACTAATAAGTAGACTCTGGTGATTTATGGATGAAGTATTTAGGAATATATTCTGAAGATAGAATCAAATCAAGCAGTACTTACTGAAAAGAAAGAATTAGCTTGTCAAGAATGATGAATAAAAGGGTGGTGCCTGAATGGCTACTGCCTGGCTACTAGTATTGTTTGTCTCACCACAGCTTCACCCTGCTCGGATACAATCCTCCTTTGCATCTTCTCTCACCAGAAGCAAATAATAGCACCAATCCCAAGATGAGAAGCAGGCCACAGCCTGTTTAGTGATCCACAGTTTTGTCCAAGATGATGCAAGGATCTGTAGGCATGTTGTAGCCTTTCTCTGATACATGTCTTAAACAGCAGCCAGACAAATCAGGAAAGTCAAGCACAGACACTCACTGCCCAACCAGAAACAGTCAGGAATATATGCACGCTGCTCCTTCTTTTACCAGGAGCAAGGTATAAACACAAATTCCAAGCTGGCACCTATGAAACAGTTATTAGGCTTTCTGGTGATCAACATTCTCCAGAAAATAATGTCCCTATGCTCTTTATCTCACCAAGAGTAAAGTAGAAGCACTAATCCCAAGAAGCCTACTTATAGGCAGAATGTGGGCTCTCCAAAAATTGGTAGTCTTGGAGTAGATGTTGCAGATTATAAAGGAAATATGGAAAATAAGCTACCACATTGTCATAAATCATATCTAGTACACGCTTATGCCGATCAACTGTAAACTTACTATTAATCTCAAATTGAACTGCTTAATGTCTTTATACAGAGAGTCTTCCTCTGGCATGAAAAAGTCCACCAAAACCTTCATATAATCCAGGCTTACCTGAAGGTTAAGGGACTGCCAGTGTTTAAGCAGCTCTGGATAATGACTACTGTATGTAAGCATCTTTAAATCCGTAAGCCTCTGGGTATGGTGTTCAAGTGAATAGTGGCTTCATGGTGTAACCTCTGTCATTGAAGGCACTTGAATTTTATGCAGATTGCAAGACAAATAATGTTATCTCTTACGTGAAATGCCAGAAATGTGACTGTTTCTACACTGGAAAATCTAATAGGTCACTCAGAGAGAGAATATTAGAGCGTACTGGTGACATTCATAATAACAGGTTGAAGAATGCTTTAGAGAAGCATGTATCTGAAGCAGGAACAGAACATCACTTTAAATTCACCATTTTAGAAGTGATTGATGTTAACATTAGGGGAGGAGATTTGATTAATAGGACTCACTGTTCTGAATTATAGTGGATTCTGCATTTTAAAACAGATACTTTTCCTGGTTTCAATGAAGTTTTGTCCGTGAAACCTCTTTTGAAGTCATGTGGTTTGAGGCATTAATTTGATTGGTTGAGATTTTATGAATGGTTAACTTTTATGAATGAAGAATGGGCATGTATTTCACTGTCATGTATTAAATTTTAAGTCTTCTGATTTCTTACTTAGGCTTTTTAATCTGGCTTGTTTTTTTAATTAAATGGTCTGATGAACTGGTACAATTTGCCATGAAAGCACTTAACATTTATTTTAGTTTTCTTATTTTTATTAAAGTATATTTTGATACAGCTGCCAAGTTAGTCGACATCTTTTTATCATTTTGATTTTGTTGTTGATGCACTGACCGTTACCCACTGGTATTCCATTTTACTTATTTGAAGCTATTAACTTGTTCCACTATTTTCTCTTCTATCTCACTTCTCTGTTTACATTTGTTGCCATTAAAACTGTCTTATCTGTATTCAATTTCATCCAGTGTGACTTCAGTTTTGCATTCCATTCCCCCATCCTTTGCTGAAGTTCTTGTTCAGAGTCTGCTTGTAATGGCACATTGTTTGCATACAACAACTTTGTTGATATGTCCCCTGTAACCTGTTTGCAAAGGTAGTCCATTACCAGTAGAAACAGCACTGGGCTCATAGCTAAACCTTGATTCAGACCCACTTCCACGAGGAACCCCTCTGTGTGTTTGAACACTGTTCATACTTGTGTCATTAGATCATTACACATAGACTACTATAATTCTACTGATTTTTCTGAGACTTTGAACTATTGCAAGAATGCCAAAATCAGCTTTCTTAGGAAATTGTTATATGACTTCTCCAATTCAAGGAACGCTGAGATGGACACTTTCCTCATCTCTAGCTTCGTTTCAAATTTCTGTCTCACTGCAAACATTGAGTTGGTTGTGCTGCATCTTGATCTGAATCTGAACTGCTCATCTCCCATCTTACTTAATACTACTCTATGTTTTCATTTATCAATCTCCCTCTCCCGAACTTTCATGCAGAGTGACAGGAGTTTGCTAATTCTATACTGCCCACAGTTGTGAATGTTCCATTTGATCTTGTACAGTGGCACTAGTATGCATATTCCCCAGTAATCTCAGATACACATTTCTCTCTATACTGCTATGATTACCCTCAAAAGCTATTTCTCATCTAATTCTCCCAACATCTTAATCATATCTGCATTGACCTATGTGATGCCCATGCACTGGCCCAGTAATCAAAGAGCCTCAATCCTCACCACTAACACCAGCGATGGGTGTTCACATTGGGAAGGATAAAAGATACACACACAGTAAAGTACAATTTCCCTTAACAGCACACAGAGAACACAGTCAGTCTTGGGCTGGTTTCTCTTTTTCTCTCCAGATTCCCAATAAGACTCCACACTGGCACAGCTATAGAATAGAGTCCTTAGCCAGGGTTTCAAGCCAAGTCCTCCCAGCACTTCCTCTGTCTAACCAGTGGTTCATGTCCCTGCCCAAGTAGCTCACACACACACACACACACACACACACACACACACACACACACACACACACACACACACACACACACACACACACACACACACACACTTTGAGATATGATTTATATTCAGCCACACAGACACTCCTGGGGAAGGCTAGCCCAGGTTCACTAGCTGTGCCCCTTCTGTACAAGGTAATAATCCACTGCCACCAGAACCCCTATTTATCACTTACCAATAAGGCCCATCCCAAAGGCTGTCCAATTATTACTGTGCAATATTATTATCCAGTTAGTAAGTGTGACCAGAAATTTTAAGGCTTATTGGAGTGGCTTTGTACAGTATCGCTATATACATGCAATGTACTCTAGAGCTTAAATTATCTCTACACAAAATAGCCACAGTTGAAAGTTTTAAAATATTTAATAATAAATAATAAAAACACAAGACAATACTTCTTACTACACAATGCCAGTCAAGAGTTCAGACATCACAAGAAAATGCTTAAAATAATACTGTAGAATAGTTCTGACATAAATATAGAAAACAGCTAGACTAAACTTACTGTCTGTTTGACTCTCTCAACCACCCTATAAGGGGCCTGCCTAATAGGCCTTTGGGGTCCTGTATCAACCTGGTGCTACACCAGGTGAGTGCACCCTGGTTTTCCAGTGAACATGTCCCCAAATTCCTGTAACACTGCTCGGATTTCTCAAACCTGGGTAGGAAATAGCTGCTGGGAGATTGCTGCCCCTTCCACTGAGGTGTCAGTCCGAGCCACACTGAGTAGATCAGTCACCAGATTTCCCTCAGTCTCCTCCTGCAGTCCACTGCAAATGCTCAGCACAAGGGCCTTCCTATCATGGTAAGGTTTCATCATGTTAACATGGTACAAGTTGTGCTCCTGCCTCCTGCGTAGCAGTTCCACCATGTAGTTAACATCACTTACCTTTCTTACCACCTTTTAGGGTCCCTTCCAAGCTGCTTGCAGCTTGTTGTGTCTGACAGGAATGAGAACCATTACCTGCTGCCCTACAGCATACTCTCTAGCTCGAGCATTCCTGTCATACCATGCCTTTTTCTGCTGTTGGGCTTCTGCCAGGTTCTCCTGGGCCAAGCCCATGAGTTCTCTGAGCCTTGTCCTGAGGTTTAGGACATATGCCACAACAGACTCCTTGTGAGATTCCCACTCATCTTCCCACTCATCACAAATTAATTCTAGAGGTCCCCTCACCCTATGCCCATACAGCAACTCAAAGGGTGAAAAAAAACTGTGGATTCCTGGGGAACCTCTCTGTAAGCAAACAACAGATGGGGCAAATAATTGTCTCACTCCCTTTTAAACTGGTCTTCAAATGCCCGTAGCATGGACTTGAGTGTAGAGTTTAACTCTCAACAAGACCTTTAGTCTGGGGATGGTAGGGGTGGTCTTCAGGTGCTTCACCCCACATTACTTCCACAAGCAAGCCACCAGGTCTGACATGAAACTGGCACCTCTGTCAGTCAATATTTCATTTGGGAAACCTAACCTGCTGAAAATCTCTAACAAATCATTTGACACCTTTTCTGCCTCAATAGAGAACAAAGCAACTGCCCCAGGGTATCTTGTAGCATAATCTACTACCACTAGGATATACTTTTTCCCTGCGGAACTTGGGGTACTCAGAGGCCCCACAATATCCATAGATACCCTCTGAAATGGCTCCTCAATCACAGGCAAAGGCATCAAAGGAGCTCTCACCTTATTTCCTGCCTTGCCTACCTTTTGGCACTGCTCACATGTCCTTCAGTACCCTGTTACATCCCTGGAAATTCCAGGCCTACAGAAGATCTGCATAATATGTCTCTTTGTACATTTTATACCCATATGGCCTACAAAGGGAATATCATGGGCTATGGCTAGAAGTGCCAGATGGAAGGCTCTAGGCACTACCAACTGCTGTATTCTCTCACCTTTAGCCCTCCCTCAGGGGTCCACTCTCTATACAGTAACCCTTTGTCCCAGTATACAGATTCCCCCTTCTCTTGAAAATCAGGTGCCTCACTAGCTACCTGCCTCAGGCCTTGCAATGTAGGGTCTGAGAGCTAAGCCTGTCTCAACTCTCTCTCTTTGTAACCCCTCCCAGCTCCCCTTCCACAGGAAGTGTGGCATCCTCTGACAGCAGTGCCTCACTGTCAGCTTGGGTACTACTACTCACCTCTACCTTTACAGTCACTCTCTCCAAGGGAACATCAGTACCCACAAGCAGCTGTAGCTTACCTTCAGTCTCACTGCTACAGGGTAGCTACCTCACTGAAGTAACCACCTCACCAGTCCTGGCTGCAAGTATGCAGTCTGTCTGGGTCTTCCTGAGGCTACCAGACCCACATGCTTGTCTCAAAGCTTGGCTGCATGTAACTGGATTAACACATAGTAATGCTTCATCAAAATCCTTCCCTATCAGGACATCTGCAGAATGGTAATTTGGTACCCCTGTTGTCTTAAGACAACCTACTATTGGCATTATGTCTTTCCCACTTACTGGCTCCCTCACCTTTTGTTTCCCATCTTGCCTCCATGGACATCTATAACCCACATGGCCCCAATGGTTGCATTCAAAACATTTAACCCTAGATACTGGAAATGTGCCTGGACTTGTGGCTTCCCCTAATACTGGCAGATTCTATTGGGGCAGTTTGGGATACCCACCATGGGTTCCTTTAGACCCATGAGCAGTACTGGGGATCCCTTTCCTGTGCAGGGATGCCGTGCTTGCTAGGTATAGGTATCCCTTCTTCCCCACCTCATCTGAAGTAGCACATTGTCTATCAGCTAACCAGGTCCTCATGTCCTCAGGCAAAGTGCTAAGGGCCTGTTCCCTCACCAAAAGATCTGCCAGCCCTTCAAAAGTGGTGACCTGACATCCACACACCCACCTATGAAAATACGTGCTCAGTTCAGCAACATATTCACACACACTTTCATCTGCCTTGTGTCTATGCTCACAAACCTTTTTCCTATAAGTTTCAGGTGTTAGCTTAAAAAATTCTAACAGACAATTCTTAACAGCAGTATATTCAAAAGATGCATGATCAGAAAGTTTAAACAACACAGTTACAGCTTTATCATGGAGTAAGGCGGTCAGGAACTGTACCCAGAGCCTTTGGTCAACATCATACTGTTTACATAACCTCTCAAACATATGAATGAAACTATCAAAATTATCCCCCTCTGTAAACTCCGGAAGAAATTTTCTGACCTTTTGTGCTTCTGGGGTCCAGTTACTCCCTTCCCCATTACCTCCATGACTCAGGTGAAGAGTCAGAATCTATTTTTCATGCTGACTCTGCCTTTCCTTTTCCTCAGCATCCAGGCGTAGCACTTTTTCATTTTGCTCAGCCTGTAGACATCTCAGTCTCTCAGCTGCTTCTGTTTCCAAACGCCTGGCTTTCAACTCGTCTCTTTAGCTCCAGATGGATTTTTAAGTCCTCAGCAGAAAAGCTGAGCTGTCCATTATCTGAGTGTTGTACATCTCCATGACCAGTCTAATCATCCTCCTGATTGCTGTGACCAAAGCTGCAATCATGTCTGCCTTCGTCAGATTTCCATGCACCAGTCCTTTAGCTTGGCACATCTCAGCCAACTGGCTCCTTCTCAGCTTGCCATACTCCTCTGCTGACATGCTTGCCTGCTCTCCCTGACTAACTAAGCTAACACAGGAAATAAAATAGTTGTGATCTGAACTCTGAATATTCACTGCATGGCTGATTCAAAGTACAAAAACATCTTCAGTGATCACTGTACACCGCTACAAGCCAATTGCCAACAAATTAATGTGATGTGGATATCCCACCACTGTCAAACAATTAATATGTGATGCCTGTGCACTGGCTCAGTAATCAAGGAGCCTCAATCTTCACCACTAACACCAGGGATGGGTGTGCACATTGGGGAGGATAACAAATACACATACATAGTAAAGTACAATTTCCCTTAAGAGCACACAGAGATCACAGTCATTCTGGGGGTGGTTTCTCCCTTTCTCTTCAGATTCCCAATAAGACTCTCCACTGGCGCAGCTATAGAGTGGAGTCCTTAGCCAGGGTTCCAAGCCAAGTCCTCCCAGCACTCCTTCTGTCCAACCAGTGCTTTATGTTCCTGCCCAAGTAGCTGACACACACACATGCGCACACACGCACACACACACACACACACACACACACACACACACACACACACACACACACACACACACACACACACACACACACACAATTTGAGATATGATTTATATACAACCACACAGACACTCCTGAGTAAGGCTGGCACAGGTTCACTAGATGTGCCCCTTCTGTCCAGGCTATAAGGTAGTAATCCACTGCCACCAGAACCCCTATTTTTCAGCTACCAATAAGGCCCTTCCCAAAGGGAGTCCAAGTATTACTGTGCAATATTATTATCCAGTTAGTAAGTGTGACCAGAACTTTTAAGGCTTATTGGAGTGGCTTTGTACAGTATCACCATATACATTCAATGTACTCTAGAGCTTAAATTATCTCTACACAAAACAGCCACAGTTGAAAGGTTTAAAAATATTTAAAAATAAATAATAAAAACACAAGACAATACTTCTTACTACACAGTGCTTGTCAAGAGTTCAGACATCACAGGATGTCTAATGTAAAACCTCAAAATCCCATTTGTGCTTCATATAGTAACCCCAGAACTAAAAACTATCACAAACTCTTGTTAAAACTCCAGAAAGAAGGGGGGTAGCCATCTTATATAAATCCACTCTTGAAGTATCCAGAACTAGTAATCCAAATACCTAGGTCACTAACAATGAAGAAATACTCATCACAAAAGTCCAAATCAACAAACACAAACCTATAAACATTGTTTATATCTGTATTCCTCCAGGTGACAACACAAATACCTTGGAGAGTATCCTCCAATGGCTGTCTACTAACTGCCCCAGGAAACTATTATTCTCGGAGACATTAATATCGATTGGTGTACTTGCTCTGCAGACATCCCCTCGACCCATATAAATTTGCATGGCTTCTCTCAGTTAATCTCATCACCTACCAGTATTAATAAGCCCAACATTAAGGAAAGTATCCTTGACTGGATATTGATAAACAATCCACCCCAGCTATACCAAGGAAGCACCCTACCTGAAGACTTTAGTGATCACTCCCTCACCTATATAATCAGAAAAAGAAATGACATCCCTCATCAATCTACCTTTAAAACCATTAGAAGTACTAATAATTTTATTCAGACTAATTTCCTGAATGAGCCTAACTCATGTAACTGGTCCAACCTAATACTACTTCCTCTAGATGAAGCAGTCTCATACTTTAACTCCATACTTCTTGCTATCCTTGACAACCATGCCCCCAAACGTACTATTAGAACCAATAACAAAGTAGCACCATGGCTGTCCAATGATACAAGACAAAAGATTATTAGCAGAAACAAAGTGTGGACCACCTGGAGAACCACTAAATCCCCAAAAGACCACCTCTTATATAAACAGTTGAGGAATGATACTAAGAAGGCTATTATTTTAGATAAAAAGAAATACTACTGCAATCTACAACAAAAGCACCAAAACCAGCCACAAAAATTCTGGTCAGATACTAATAAACTACTCCACCCAGGTCAATCAACTACCCCTACCCCCTAACTACACTCCAAAACCTCTTAAAATTGCTGCCAATACCTTTAATACTTTCTTTACTGAAACAGTGCAATCCTTAGTCAACAAACTATCTCAAAATACTCTAACAACCACAAATCCCACACCTAATAATAAAATCCTCTTCAAGCTTGATCCAGTACCATCATCTTTTATTAAGTCCTTACTGAAAAAACTGAAACCTACCACCCTCTCAGCAGACCTACTACCTGCTGAATATCTCCAAAAAGCTGCTAAGGAAATAGCATACCCCATTTCAATTTTAATTAACAGAACAATTCTCGAAGCCTATATCCCCTCCATCTGGAAAATCTCCCACATTATTCCTCTACACAAAGGGGGAAATTCCTCTGAACTTTCAAATTACAGGCCTATAGCCATTCTATCTCGCTTGGCTAAAATAATGGAAACATTTATTCACAAGCAACTTCTTGCCTATCAAAACTCTCTCCTAGCCCCTCCCAGCATGGATTTAGACCCTGCCATAGTACGACCTCAGCCCTTTTCTCCTTCTCTAGTACAATAAGTCAAAACCATAATAATAACAAGCTCTCCTCTGCCCTCTTCCTAGACCTATCCTATGCATTCAATATGATAAACCACCAGCTACTCTTAGACACACTAAAATCACTCCCCATAGATAACCTAACAATAAACTGGTTTCACTCTTACCTAAATGACAGACAACAAGCTATACTATGGAAAGAGAATCTATCATCCCTTTTACCATTCACCCTTGGAGTCCCTCACAGATCTATACTGGGTCCCCTCTTATTCTCCTTATTCATTAATGACCTACATAAAGTCATCCCAAGTGCAACTTGTATTCAGTACGCAGATAACTCCACCTTAATCTGCTCTGCCACCTCCCCCTCATATCTACAAGCTTTATCACAAATCACTTTCAACCAAGTAGAGAACTGGCTCGCAGGTTACAGACTACTACTATACCCAAACAAAACCAAACTATTACTCTTCTCCCCCACTCGCAAGATCTCCTCACCACATCTCACAATAACATCCAACAATGGTACCATAATTTCCCCAGACTCTAGCACTAAACTACTGGGAGTAATCATTGACAATTTATTTATTTATTTTACATTTGTTAACCGGAGGTGTCTGACTGAGCCGAAAAGGCCCTTTTTCAGCAGAGGCCCGGGGAGAAAAGCTCCACAAAGAAAAATTACAGACACATTTAACTATTTAGACATGATCAGTATACACACAAATTACAAGAGACATGTTTTTACAGTGGAATGCGGCACATAAACAGTTACAGTGGAGAGAACAAACAAAAAAATATTAATTTTAAAAATAAAGGTAATTAATAGATTTGTGGTGTACAGCTGAAATTTGGAACATAGGTAGAATACATACATAGTATACAGGCACAGTGCATACATTGACAATAACCTTAAGTTCGATGCTCACATAGACAAAACTATTAAAACAGCCAACAAAAAAATAGGCTCTTTATATAGGATTAAGCAATTCATAACCCCATCTACTAGAACTGTTATTGCCCGTACACATCTGCTATCAACCCTTCTTTATGCCTCAACCATCTTTGCTAACCTATCCAAATCAAATCTCAATAAATTGAATAGCTGCTACAATAATATTGCCAGATTTGCCACAGAGTCAGCTTTTAGAACCCATCACTGTGTTAACCTTCAATCATTAGGCTGGCTAGAACTACCCAACCAACTGCAATATAACCAACTAATAGCTGTTCATAAAATTCTTTACAACCCAGACAGTACACCGGTACTGAAAAACATTATCACCCCCTACAATAACCTAAAGACTCTTCGCTCTTCCAAAAAGTGCTAGTGCAGGCTGTTAGAACCAACAATTCAGCAGGTACTTCTCTATTCTCTAACTGTCGGAAAAAAATGGAACCTTCTTCCTGCGGAACTTACCAATGACCCCTCCTTACCCCAATTCAAAAATTCTCTTAAGAAATACCTGAAAATGCATTGGCTTTGTCCCTGCACAAACCCTGACTAACCCCCAAACAAACAGAATCTGTAAATGTGAACCTCATCACAAGATTATATCTGTCCGTCACTAACCGCTTAAAATTTTGATAATCTTTCTCCTATGGAAAGAATGAAAAAGAAATAAAATAAATTTTCTATTTTCTTTCTTAGATACTAACTAGCAACCTATCCTGTGTGTATGTGACTTAAAATTGTACCTGTCTACATATATATAATATATATATATATATATATATATATATATATATATATATATATACATATATTGATAAAATGTGTATGTGACTTGAAATTGTTCCTGCCTATATATATTTTTAAAACTTTCAATTTTTGTAATAATTCACTGTAATCATTTTCACTGTAGTTACACTAGTAATTAGAATTGTAGTAATGTACACCTGGAGCTTTTCTCCCCAGGCCTCGGCTGAAAATGGACCTGTATCCAGTTGGACTTTCCCAATTAACAAATGTAAAATAAATAAATAATAAATAAATAAATGCTTAAAATAATACTGTAGAATAGTTCTGACATAAATATAGAAAACAGCTAGACTAAACTTACTATTTTCTATCTTTTCCTAAGAGCAATTGCAGTTCTAAATAAACTTACATATAGAGCAAACGCAGAGTATTGGTGAGTTGTTGTCAGCTTTAGACAAAATCCAAAATGCTCTATCTCTCTTTGAGACAGTCTTTTAAATTGATAATACATCACTGCTGACTCATTTTAGATTACATCATTCTTCTCTGGTTCCCAGGCTAGCAGAAACTCAGAGTTTAACATAGATTTGATCTTGCACCTGGTCAGGAAACCACAACAATTAGACATTATATATGTAAAATCTAGCAATTAACTCTGGTCTCAAAACAATAGAAAGAATCTGCTGGTCCAGACATCACGGCTCCAAGTTAGGGATCAGTCATAGTATGCTAAACTTATCAGCTTTCTTCCAGCAGAGTACACTGTTGTTGCATTTTTGACATTCAACATTTAACAAGTTTCTTACATTTAAGAGAACAAGCATATGGCTTATATTAATATTTGCAGATGACAGAATTATCTACAAAATTCTGTCTAGCTAGGCTCGCAGCCTTCATAACCTCATCTGTGTCTTTTGCTTTCCCTGACTTCATTTTCTTTAGTGCTGTTCTGACTTCATCTAGGGTGAGCTCCTCTTCTTCCTTCATTATAGACTATATCTCTGGGGCAGTACAGCTTCTTTGGGGATTTCTTCACTCAGAAGCTGCTGCAAGTACTCCTTCTGTCTGCCAGTGATGTCCTGTGGACTAGTGAGCAGGTTGATACTGCTATCTCTAATGAGAAATGTCTAATGACAGCTTCTTTATTTTCTGTCTTTGCCTTGCAACCTGAGAGAGTTCCTTTGTTCCACCGTGTCACTTTTCAGAAGCTGGTAGAATGTCTCTGATGCTTTGCTCTTCATTATTGCAACTGCTCTTGTAGCCTCTTTGTTAGCCAAGCAATATTTCATCTTAGCCTAGTCCATCTTTTCTGTCACTTTTTCCTGTGCTCCTTCTTTCTTTTGATGACTGCCTGAACTTTTACATTCCCCCACCATCTTTCCCTATGTACCTTATTTCCATACCTGGCTCATATCTGTTCTATGGTCTTCACACATGCTGTTTTGAGGTGCTGCTATTCTTCTTCAACTTCACTTGTTTCATTTTGTTCTGAGATGTTACAGCCCTAGTTATTTCCTTGAACTCCTGTGTCTTCTCTCCAGCCAAATTTCAGGTCTTCAGCCTAGTCTCTTTGACCTTAGAGTCTTCTCTGATCACCGCTTGCAGCTGATTGTGGTAACTAGAGGCTTATGTTGTGAGTCAAATGTTTCACTGAGCCTGACTTTACAGTCACTGATTCTACCCCACCCCAGTGCCATTTCCTTATTAGAAGGATGCCTACCTGAGTTGCATGTTGGCCACTTCTGTATGTGAACTTGTGACTATCTCTCTTGCTGAATCATAAGTTGGCCACCATCAAGCCATTTGCCAGGCAAAAGGCTCGAATGACATCTCTGCCCTTTTTCCTGTTGCCCCACCACATGTGAACCCAGGCGGTTCTCATATCATGTTCTGTGTGTCCCTATATGAGCATCCAGGTTCCCCATTATCAATGCCAATTCATGTTGTTCTGCTTTATCTATTCAAACTTTAACCCATAAATATCAAAATCCTTTCTTTATACCACCCTTCTCAATATCTCCTGGCTATTTAAGCCTTCTTACTCCCAGATCGTAGTATGCTCTCCCAACAAAAAAAAAAATGTTTCTTCTTTCTGTTTGATAATGTTTGACATTGCCTATACTTGTTTAATATTGTTTGATATGACTACCTTTGTTTTACTTCTGTTTTAGACACCATGGTAAGAACCTTGCAATTGTATTGCATACAGTATGTATTACTTTATGTACTTTAATTATTGTAACTGTCATATGTCACTTGTAAAAACTATTGTAATCTTCCTTGGAGCTTTTCTCCCTGGGTCTCCACTGAAAACGGGCTTCTGGCCCAGTCGGACACTACTAACAGAAGAAATAAATAAAAATAAATATTTTTTCTTGCACTTTTTTTCCTCACTATAACAGCTCTGCTAAGATTATGAATACTGCCCCATCTTTACAGTGGAATCTGATAGTCATCATTCTGTAACTAATTATGATGACATCCCTCATTGTCTTCTGAAGCCTTTCCCTTAGCAAAATTCCTACACCATTTCTAGTCTGTCCTCCTCCTGAGTACTAGTATCTCAAGCAAAGTGATTTTGCTGCACTGCCCTTTCATCTTGTCTTCTGAAAACAGAAGATGTATAGCCTCCTTCTTATTATAATAACAGCCACTTTCAAGCTCTGTCCTGTCAGTGATCCTGTCCTATATTGAGTGTTGTAGTCCTTAGTTAATGTTTGTTAGGGTGATTGGTTTTACATCCAGTTTTCACTCAATACAGCTATCCCAGGTAACCCAAGCTGGGCAACTTACCCAAGGCTGCTTGGCTTTATGGCAGACACATACTGGCTAATAGGTGCACATGGACCCCTCCCACTGTTAGCATGGGTCCCCTGGCATAAGTCAGAGTAGGCTGGGTCCTTAACTTACTTATCACCATTAAATCCCCATATCCATTTTTGGTGGCATTAGTCAGCACGACCAAATCATCTGGGGTCAGTATTTTACACTGTCAAGTGACTGGCCCTGATGTGGCATGCATTCTGTGATCTGTTTTGTCTGTTATCTTCAGGATACTGCATACCACAGCTGATGCTCAAAGCAGCTGGTCTATGCAAATCTTTCCTTGAGAGACACCAGTGCTGCCGTCCACAACATCATTCTTGGGAGAGTTTGAGATGGAAGCACTCAGCGTGTTTTTGTGAGGAACACCACAGAGAAATACAAAGAGAACATGCCAACTCCATACAGCCACTGGCTGCTGGGCAGGATCAAACCATGTACATTGTGCATGGGAGGCAAAGACCTTAAATCATTTAAATTCTTAAGCACCTTTTGTATGCTTCCAGTTAACACCCACAGCTACTTATCATGTCAAGACCTTTTTGGGCCTGGCTTTTTAATTATGTGACTTGCCAGCTAATAACAGGCAGCATTAGAAAAGGCAAGTACTAACTAACAAAATGGCACTATGACTTTTAATCTAGGATGTTCTGCAGTAGAGACATTAATCACTGTTTGCCTCTTATTATTCATATTTTTCATCCTTAAGTTAGCATTTTCATAACTGACAGACCTACTTGCCTTTATGGGGTACTGTATAAAATGCCATGGTATGAGGCAGGAAAATTCACTGTCAATGTCCATTTATATCACACTATACTGGAGATACTCCTAGATGTTTTTTTAGTAATTATGAAAATAAGTACTATTTCCATATATACTTAATACTTAAATAGCATGACTTACAAAATATCACATGGCATCAGATGAAAGATTAGATGTTGTTGAAGGATACTGCTGCTGATTTGTGCGATGTAAGTTGCACATCTTGAGAGATATTCAAAGTTATTTATATTGCTAATTATACAATCAACAACATGCTTCATACCTCTGTAAATATCTCAAAAATATGGATTCAAAGAGGAATTTCTTGCTGTGATGTGAAAGTTGTCAACTTTCCATCTACAGAATGAGGAACACTAGCATTCATAATGTGGAACAAATGGGCAAAATGGGGAACACATACTAATGGCTTACTAACAACTTCAACTAGGAAGGTCATCGGATTGTTAAAATATGGTGGTTTTACTTATATAAAAAAAGATATTTTAATGAGTTAATATTATTTGCTGCTATTTACCATAGATAACAGTTAAAAACGTATTAACACTGAATGTGTCATAGACAATGTGGAACTTCAAGGAACGTGAACTTTTCAAGACCCAAAATGAGGTACGTTCTTCATAATGAGGTACACTTGAGAGGTATGAAAACCGTTAACAAAAGTGCTCGAACAATAAATATCAGCTTGTCAAACTTTAACAAAAAATACAATTCTGTTTTTTGTGCATTATAATATATTCTAGTATTTATGAAAAGGCTAAGAATGAACTGATTATTTTCATTATAAAGAATTATTTTTACTGATAACATTGATATTTTTACAGTATAAATAACTTTTGTTTTTCACAAAATACTTACATTTGTTTATCTAATGCTTTAAGTTGAGATTTTAGAAAATTCTCTGGAATGTGAGGATGTTGTGTAAGCTAGAGGTGTGACATTCCATACCACGTAGGTGTTAATCAGTTAACCATTATGAGAACTGTGCCACTTCAAAGGCTGTCAGAAAAGAAGACTGAAAGCTGTTGACTGGAGAAGGAATGCAAACATGTTAATGCACAAGAAAGTGAAATAGTCTAAAGTGTTAATGTATAAAGTTAAGAGTCTAACGAAGAAGCTAGCAAACAAGTTAGAATAATTCAAGAAAAGATGAAGGAATGAGGGAGACTTATTAAGACAGTATGGATATGAACCAAAGGAAGAACATAATACAAGGTTATTTAAAATGTGGAGAGGTTCCACAGTGAGAAATAAGCATTCACACCAGAGAAAATGTCTTTAATAATTGATTACTAGCAGATTTGCTTAGTGTTACAACACAATTCAACTACAGCACTCAGAAGGCAAAATACAGCACTCAGTAGGCAGAACTTGAACCCAGTCACTGGGGATGCACAAGCCAGTGCATTTCTTTGTGCCGGTCCCAAGCCCAGATAAATGGGGAGGGTTGCATCAGGAAGGGCATCCGGCGTAAAATTTTGCCAAATCATACATGCGGACAACAGTACAGATATACATACCGGATCGGTCGAGGCCCAGGTTAACAATGACCAGTACTGTTGGCCAACAGGGTGCTTGCAGAAATTGGGCTACTGTTGGCTGAAGGAGGAGAAGAGGGGGAAGGCATGCCCGAAGGCAGGTAAAGGCAAGGACTGTGCTAGTGAGGTTCGGAACTTTGAATGTTGGCAGTATGACTGGTATAGGGAGAGAACTAGCTGATATGATGGACAGAAGGAAGGTTGGTATATTGTGTGTGCAAGAGACCAGATGGAAGGGGAGCAAGGCTAGGTGTATCGGAGGCAGGTTCAAATTGTTTTATCATGGTGTGGATAGGAGGAGAAATGGCGTAGGGTTATCTTGAAGGAACAGTATGCTAAGAGTATTTTGGAGGTGAAAAGAGTGTCAGATAGAGTGATGTTTATGAAGCTGGAAATTGATGGTGTAATGATGAATGTTGTTAGTGCATATGCTCCACAAGTTGGGTGTGCGATGGATGAGAAAGAAAAATTTTGGAGTGAGTTGGATGAAGTGGTGATGACTGCACCCAAGGGTGAGAGAGTGGTGATTAGAGCAGATTTCAATCAGCATGTTGGTGAAGGGAACAGAGGGGATGAGGAAGTGATGGGTAGGTATGGTGTTAAGCAAAGGAATGCAGAAGGTCAGATGGTAGTTGATTTTGTGAAAAGGATGGACATGGCTGTGATGAATACATATTTTAACAAGAGGGAGGAGCATAGGGTGACATACAAGACTGGAGGGAGATGAACACAGGTGGATTATATCTTATGTAGAAGGGCCAGTCTGAAGGAAATTGGAGACTGTAAAGTGGTGGCAGGGGAAAGTGTAGTTAGGCAGCATAGGATGGTGGTTTGTAGGATGACATTGGTGATCAAGAAGAGGAGGATGAGTGTGAGGGCAGCACCAAGGATCAAATGGTGGAAATTGAAAAAGGGTAATTGTGAGGTGGAGTTCAGGGAAGAGTTAAGACAGGCACTGGGTGGCAGTGAATAGTTACTGAATAGCTGGGTAAGTACAGCAGAGCTAGTAAGGGAGATGGCTAGAAAGGTGCTTGGTGTGACATCTGGAAAGAGGAAGGAGGACAAGAGACCTGGTGGTGGAATTAGGATGTACAGGAAATTATACAGAGAAAGAGGTTGGCGAAGAAGTGGGATTGTCAGAGAGCTGAAGAAAGTAGACAGGAGTATAAGGAGATGAGGTGCATGGCAAAGAGAGAGGTGGTGAAGGCTAAGGATAAGGCGTATGAAGAGTTGTATGAAAGGTTGGACACTAAGGAGGGAAAAAAGGACGTGCACCGATTGGTTATACAGAGGGACCGAGCTAGTAAAGATGTGCAGCAGGTAAGGGTGATAAAGGATAATGAGGGAAACATACTCACAAGCGAGAAGTGTGTGTTGAACAGATGGAAAGAGTACTTTGAGGGGCTGATGAATGAAGAGAATGAGAGAGAGAGAAGGTTGGATGATGTGTGGATAGTGAATCATGAAGTGCAGTGGATTAGCAAGGATGAAGTAAGGATAGCTATGAAGAAGATGAAGAATGGAAAGGCTGTTGGTCCAGATGACATATCTGTGGAAGCATGGAGATGTTTAGGTGAAATGGCAGTGGAGTTTTTAACTAGATTGTTTAATGAAATCTTGGAAAGTGAGAGGATGCCTGAGTAATGTAGAAAAAGTGTTTTGGTACAGATTTTTAAGAATAAGGGTAATGTGCAGAGCTGTAGTAACTACAGAAGTGTTAAATTGATCAGTCACAGCATGAAGTTATGGGAAAGAGTAGTGGAAGCTAGGTTAAGAAGGGAGGTGATGATTAGTGATCAGCAGTATGGTTTCATGCCAGGAAAGAGCACTACAGATGCAATGTTTGCTCTGAGAGTGTTGATGGAGAAGTACAGAGAAGGTCAGAAGGAGTTGCATTGTGTCTTTGTGGACTTAGAGAAAGCATATGACAGGGTGCCTAGAGAGGAGTTGTGGTATTGTATGAGGAAGTCAGGAGTGTCAGAGAAGTATGTAAGAGTGGTACAGGATATGTACGAGGGTAGTGTGACAGCGGTGAGGTCTGCAGTGGGAGTGACGGATGCATTTAAGGTGGAGGTGGGATTACATCAAGGACCAGCTCTGAGCCCTTTCTTATTTGCAATGGTGATGGACAGGTTGACAGACGAGATCAGACAGGAGTCCCCGTGGACTATGATATTTGCAGATGACATTGTGATCTGTAGTGAGAGTAGGGAACAGGTGGAAGAGACCCTGAAGAGGTGGAGATATGCTCTAGAGAGAAGAGGAATGAAGGTCAGCAGGACTAAGACAGAATATATGTGTGTGAATGAGAGGGAGGATAGAAGAATGGTGAGGATGCAGCGAGTAGAGGTGGCGAGGGTGGATGAGTTTAAATACTTGGGATCAACAGTTCAGAGTAATGGTGAGTTTGGAAGAGAAGTGAAGAAGAGAGTACAGGCAGGATAGAGTGGGTGGAGAAGAGTGTCAGGAGTGATTTGTGACAGATGAGTACCAGTAAGAGTGAAAGGGAAGGTCTACAGGAGGGTAGTGAGACCAGCTATGTTATATGGGTTGGAGACAGTGGCATTGACAAAAAGGCAGGAGTCAGAGCTGGACGTGGCAGAGTTAAAGATGTTAAGATTTGCACTGGGTGTGATGAGGGTAGACAGGATTAGGAATAAGTATATTAGAGGGTCAGCCCAGGTTGGAAGGTTTGGAGACAAAGCCAGAGAGGCAATATTACATTGGTTTGGACATGTGCTGAGGAGGAATGCAGAGTATATTGGGAAAAAGATGCTAAGGATGAAGCTGCCAAGAGGAAGGCCTAAGATAAGGTTCATGGATGTGGTGAGAGAGAACATGCAGGTGGTTGGTGTGACAGAGCAAGATGCAGAGGACAGGAAGAAATGGAAACAGATGATCCACTGTGGCGACCCGTAACGAGAGCAGCCATAAGAAGAAGAAGAAGACTCAGTAGGCAGAACTTGGGTAAAATCTGAGGGCAAAAATGGTGCATTTTGCTTTCCATATGATGGGTTAAACACATTTACTGGGGATATGTTAGAGTTTTACTGGCACATTACATAAGGGTCAGTACAGTTTGTGTCAATTATTTATTTATTTTTTAAGGACAATGGCATCTAGATGCTACGTAGCATAAAAACCCAAAGTTCAACTATTACTAGTACACTGGTACACTGGTGCCTTTGCTCAAACAGACTTAATGGTGTAACCTTATCTTCTTAGGTCTTAAAAAGTAAAATGACTGCAATAATGAACAATCAGTCAGAGTGAAAAACAAATAAATGTAGATGCTGAAAAATCCCGAACAGCGCTGCTAATAGAAAAATAATCCCTAGGTAAAGACTACAGGTTTCCAGTGCTTTCAGGAGTAACAGTTATTAAGTAATAAACTAATCCATAGCATCATAATAAGCACATGATTTTTAATCAAATTTAGGTGAAACAATATTTTTTCAGTAGTTCTTCAAGTTGTGATTGTGTTTGTTCCTGTAGGTGTATAGTACTACACTGAAAAATCCCATTGCCCTATGTTTTATACTATTAACCTAAAAAATAAGATGAGAGCCTAACAACTGACAATGCACTGGGACTGCAAAGCCCACAGAGCATTATTTCTGTTTATGCTAGACTACCCCATTTGAGTATTCTTTATCAATGAAAGAAGGTGAGATTTTCTGTGTTGGCAAGAATAAATATAATGAAGCAGGAAATTTAGTATATTATGATAACTTGCAGCTCTAGCTAAGATATACTTCTTATTCTAAGTGGTACCATTGTTTGGTAAAGAATGTACACAGTCATCTGTTAATGATATGACATAGGCACACACACACACACAAATATATATATATATATATATATATATATATATATATATATATATATATATATATATATCTATATGTGATAACCCAGACTGGATATGTAATACTATGTTTACCCACAGATCGCCTGGTTGGATCATGAGGACCATCTATGGATAAAGACTATATTACCCACAACCAGGAGGGGACTATTGCTATTGTATAATGTCATTATTTTAAAGAAAATGTTTTGTTTTTAATATAGAGTATAGGTTCATAAGTAAGTGCTAAGCTAGCTGCCCTTGCAGTCCATTTTAAGCTTAGCCAATGTTCTTTTTTTGCTCAAAATAACCTATCCCATTTGGTTATAGATTGGCCTTACCCATCCTATGGTTGATACTGTCCCTAATGAGAATAACTGGTATCGTACCTCATATAATTTGAAGGGATCCATGCATGGGGTAAGGCATTTAGGAGCTGCAGCTGTCCATT
Source organism: Protopterus annectens (assembly GCF_019279795.1). NCBI lineage: Eukaryota > Metazoa > Chordata > Ceratodontiformes > Protopteridae > Protopterus > Protopterus annectens. The sequence goes on from NC_056737.1 coordinate 1,454,065,452, forward strand.
AGTAGTAGGGAGCAGTCCTGGGGTAAATATTCTGTTTCCCATCTATAGATCTAAGTTGTACTTGAAAATGGACAGGGATGGACTTCGTTTTATGTGAATGGGGAGACTGTTCCACAGCAGCAGTATCCTCTGAAATATACCTCTCAATCCAAACCATTATGTTGATATTGCAGAAAGGTTTAGATCCCTAGACTGAGTATTTCTGATGCCATTTGACTTACTGATGTGCAGTAAATCAATCAGTAATGAGTTGGAGGATGCCTTGTATGACAGTCTGAGGTCACCTTTTAGCAGTCTGAAGGATACAGAGTATAGTGAAAGGGCTTTGACTTGGCTATTTTGTTTAGGACTTGCATCTTTTTAGTAAGGTATTTCTGTGGGTGGTCTAGTTGTTGCATGTGTCTGGGCATATACATGAAAAGAGGGCATTATATTTAATGACTAGCTTATTGAGGGTTGAGCAAGGGGGGGGGGGGCAATGACATTCCTAGATCTAGACACCATCTCTTTGTTTATAAGCTGTGCAATATAGAAGTACATTCTTACAACAATAGCCCAGCCCTGATGGAAATGCTAAACATTCAAAATCAAACTGCATGATGCTCACCTGTTCCAGGAATCTTAACCTAGCCTCTGACATGAATAGATCAGGCTGAAGAGACAGATACATCTACCAGAGACTGTCACTTCTCTGGAGCAAGCTTCCAATTCAAGTGAAGCAGAGCCCCCTCCTCGACCATCTTCAAACACAACCTAGATCAATGGATGGGTGACCACAAATTCATTCCTGGGGTGGCAACCATATCCATCCTGGACAGAGGAAGTTGGTATTAACTACTATAGATCCTTACCTCTGTAAATTTTGCAAACCTAACCACTGACAAATGGGGCAACTCAGGATAAACATGGCTAGGCTTGTAAGGGCTCTAGTGCTGTTAGCCTAGTAAACTTCTATAAACCTATGAACAGTTAAGTCACAGTCTACATAAGCTCCCAAATCCTGAACAACTGGATACACTTTTATGAGGTTATTGCCAATATGGCAGTTCCCTGGGGTAGATGACTTCCCAAAGGATACAACAATGCATTTTTTTGGCAATTAGTTTCAGACAATGATTTTGACACCTGCTATTTATTTGAGACAAACCTTCCTGCAGGAAAGGTAAGTCATTTGGAAATTCATTAATTGCACCTGGCTTGCAATCATCTGAAAAACTTAATCAGCCAGAGCCCTTTATGGGTCAATATTGAAAACTCGAACTTTGACTTACCCAAAGACCTAAACGCCGACACATATTCCGCAAATCGCAAATACACCAAACGCCCTAAACCGCGAAATTCAAAAACTCGAAATATCATAGTTGTCCCACCCCACTGCTCGCTACATACTACCTAACTAAATAAACCACATAAATACACTAAACAAAACCCTACTTCTAACCCTAAACTAAACCCTACTTCTAACCCTATACTAAATCTTTCATATACCACCAAGTATGCACTTAACTTAACCTGCATCCTAACCCTAAGGTCAGTAACTATTGCATACTTACCTTAAAAAGCTATACCCAAACAAACTAAATAATCCACACACATACACTTAATAAAACCCTACTTCTAACCCTACACTAAATCTAACATACATTACGGTCTATGCACTTACCTTAACCCGCACCCTAACCCTAAGGTCCGTAACTATCGCACACTTACCTTACGGAGCTATACCACAGAAGGGCCAACCATGACGAATCGACGTTTTGGATTTCGTGCTTCAGGACGATCGATGTTTTTGCAGTTCGATGAAGACATGTCGGCGTTTAGGTGTTCGGGTAAGTCAACGTTCGAGTTTTCATTATAAACCCCCCTTTACTACTGGCTTTTACTTCAGAAAAGTAGATGCCAAACAGGAGAGGTCCCAGCAGTGAACCCTGGGGAACTCCACCTGTGACTGGTCTCTTTTGGGTTCCCCTAGTTTGTTTATTTGCCTCCTATATGTGAGATAGTTGGCAAGCCAGTGAGTGATATGGGGGTTTATTCCCAATTTATTTAGCTTTTCTATTATACATGAGGGCGGATCGTGACAAAAGCTTTGGCCACATTGAGGTATGTGGTGTGTACCATTTTGCCTTCATCCATTGCTTTGGTGACCTTTTCAGAAAAATCCACCAAGATGACTAGACATGACCTGTCCTTGATGAATCCAAACTTAAGTAGTTATTTTGTCTGGAGGTATGCTATGTCTTGATTGATTAATTCCATGATGAGACTTTTCATGGTTTTGCATATGAGGCTGGTTAGACTTATGGGTTTGTAATTGTGTATGTCTGTGGAATGTCCTCCCTTATGCAGGGGAATGACTGTACCTGTTCTCCATTTACTTGGTGAAAAACCTGTATGGAAACTGAGATTGAACAGTGTTGTTAGGATTGTGGCTAAATCATGCTTCAGGCTACTTAAGGTCCATCCAGAGGTATTGTCAGGACCCACTGATGCAGTATTTTAAGGTTTTAATAGCACTTTTAGGACTTGGTCTTGTGTGATAGCTGGAGGTGATCCAGTTTCAGGTATATCTTCAGGGACAGATGGAAGGAAGAGAGGGGTTAAGTTAGGGCTAAATTTATTGGCAGTAGGTTAGCTATATCTTCAATCTCAATGTAGGTAACATCATTCCCAATCAACTCATCACATTGCTGCCTTATGTTTTTGAGATTATGAATATAACTAAAAAAACACCTTATGAGTGTCTTTGGTTTGGATATCTATTTTAGCCTCAAAGTTGGCTTTGGTGGATTTTATTAATAAACTCCTGAGTTGTTTGTTTATTTCAGTGACAAGGGCTCTAACATTCTTGGAACTTAATCTTTTGACTTTTGGTCAAAATTATTTTCCTTTTAATACAAAGCTTGCTAACATTATGGTTCCACCATGTGAGTTTGTTTTTGTGGTTTGCCCTGCACTTGTTCCTATGGGACATAGCTGCATCTATGCAGTTGTTTACATGCTGGTATTGTGTGGTGGCATACATTTCAGCATATTCAGTAGAGTTAACTGGATTATTCAGGAATCTGAAGCTTTTTAATCTATCACTTAAGAGAAGCTAGTTTGTCTTAAAAGAAATTTCTAAAGGTATCTTGGATAGAAGGGATCTCTGGTTTCAGTTTTATTTCAAAGGAGTTTGCTTTATGAAGTGATGAAGATACACAAGAGATGGTTCAAGATCCTCTCATATTAGTAAGGACAAGATCCAAGATGTTATTTCCCCAATGAGTATGCTGACTAATTGTTCCAGGGCATTTGTATAGAAAATGTCCAGGAATATCTGTGCTTGCGCATTAGTGGTGGTGTAGGTTTCTTCATCAATAGTTGGATAATTTAGATCACCTAGGAAAATGGCATTAGGTTTAATACTGAGTGACTCTAGTTCCTGTAGACAGGCATTGTGGCTTTGTTTTGTCATAGAGAGAGTTCTGTAGTTAGCCAATATATGACATTGGACCTTTCTGATGGTTAGTTGGACACGAAGAAGCTGTAGTGCATTATGCTGCTTTTTCCTGCCTTGATGACAGTCTCTTCTGAATGTAGATTGACACATCTCCACAGCTTTTCTCCTCCTGTGCAGTAGTTGGTCTAAACATGTGGAAGGCATTATATCAATGCATAGCCGGAGTGCTATCCACTATTTTAGACCAAGTTTGGTGTAAACGTGTGGAAGGCATTATATCAGTGCATAGCGGGAGTACTATTCACTATTTTAGACCATGTTTGAGTCATTACACATGTGTCAAGTTTCTTCCAGGGTGAGAAGGAGTTGTAGGGAGTGAAGTTTCTTGTTCAGGTTTGTAGCGTTGATCAGTAACACCTTCATATTTTCCTTTGCTTGTTCCATTGTGTTGGTAGGTTCATCAGGTTGGCATTGCATAAAAAGGCACTGTAGGGGTAGACAATGTCTTTGCCAATAATCAAAATCCTAGAGGGTGCAAATGCAGGCCAATCCTGGTAAAACAGAGTGGTCAGTTGGTCACATTCTCCCAAGTTGACAAATATTGGACCCCCCCCCCTTTGAATGATATACACAACTAAGGCCAATTATTGAAGTTAATTATGTTTTGCTATTGTGAAATCATCCTTGGAGAAGGTCTAGTGTTGCTCAATACTAGGCTCATACCTGCCTTAGACACATAGTCTGAGAACTCCATCATGTCTCTCTTCATATAATCCAGGGAGGTACACCTCAAGCCCTTGACACTGGCATGATCTATGACATTGTCATAAGGTACTTGTTCAAGGACTTGTGTACATGCATGATCTGACAGATCCTTCCTTACAGGCTCAGCATCTGTGACTTTGGGACTCCTTTTGCTATGGCAGGAACATTATAATGGTTCTACAAGTCAGAGAAAGACAGATACATGTTTTCATTTTCCCTCCCACCCATCCTGTTGTAGTTGTGTCCCTAAACCCAGTGCATATATTGTTGCCTGCCCCTTATGATAATTTGACAATGTGATTTTTATCACACTCCTTGCTCATTGGCTGTTGACAATAATAATTATTTAATAAGATAACAAATAATAATTTGTTTTTAGAGGATTATGATCAGGTCACTGATCATAACCAGTTTATTATGTGTTTGAGACATGGCTGCTAAGACATTCACCTTGATAGTGAAGCTGAAGAGGCGAATCTTGTCATCCATGCCAAGAACACATACTTGAAGGTTATGACTGAGACCTGATCATAACTTTGTGTAGTGCATGGACCTTTATGTGTTCTATGAGCTAATAGTTGCAATAAAAAAAGAAAAAGTTTTACTGGTTTAAAAAGCTATAAAGCTCTAAACCACCTAACGAGCGCTGCGAGAAAGGCAGTCTAACACAGTCCCTTATGTTTACACTCACCTTGCCATGCCTCTAAACTGTATAGATTTTCACAAAATGTTCACATTTTAGTCTCATTTGTTTGGTCTGTTCTTCATAAAGTTCAGAGTTTTCAAACAAATCATGGAAGATTGAAGTCACTGAATAGTTGCATTCATTTGACTTTCAGAGTTCATATCCTTCAGACAAAATGCAGGTGAACACATATCCTGTTATTTAGCTGCTTTCTAAGTTTTTAAGAGGAAGAAACACCTTATCAGTATGGATGCATACCTATCAACTTTACAGATTTTCACAGAATGTCCAGAATTTTGCCTCATATTTTTGGTCCATTTTTCAAAAAAAGTGTGTTTTTTTGGCAAATTAGTTCATAGGTTCATAGGTTCATAGGTGTGTACTAGGCTAATGGCCCTGGAGGCTTTACAAGCCTAGCCCATAGAAGTGCCCTGGCTTTATACTGGCCGACGTTAGTTCCCAGTGCCTCTATCAAGTAGAATCACTGGAGTGATCCCTGGGGTGAACGTTTTATTTCCCATCCACTCATCAAGATTTCTCTTGAAGAGGGCCAGTGAGGTGCTCTGCTCGACATGTATGGGAAGTCTATTCCAGAGCATGAGCAGTCTCTAGGTTATGAACCTGTCCCTCCAGTATGTTCTGTTGATTGTGGTAATGAGGTTGAGATTTCTGGAGCATGTGGTGCGGAGGGATTGGGATTTCTTTAGATGTAGCATTTCTAACAGAGCTGGGCCAGACATGGCTTTGCAAGTCAAAAAGAGATCGCCTCTGACGAGATGATATGGGACAGAGAATAGCTGGAGTTTTTTGAGTCTGTCCATGTAGGACATGTATTTAAGGCCTAGGATCCTCTTTGTGAGATACTTTAGTGGCCTCTCCAGCTGTTGCAGGTGTCTAGTGAGGTACATGCCAAATGGGGCATTATACTCTATGACTGGTCTAATGAGGGAAGAGTAGAGAGAAATGATGACCTCTTTCTTCCTGGATGCAAAACCCTTGGTGATGAGATGTGCCACACAGAAGGACTTTCTTACCACAGTGGCAATGTGACGGTCAAAGGAGAGGTTGCTGTCAACCTGTGTCCCTAGATGTCCTATAACGCCTTTGGTGTTCAGCGGGTTCCCATCAATGTGGTAAATAGTGGGAACTGAGTTTTTCCCAAAGGGGTTGATGATTCATTATTTGGCATTAAGCTTAAGGCTATGGTTTCGACACCAGTCATTTGTCTCAGTAAGGCCTTTCTGTAGGATGTCTGCATCACTTGGGGAGTTAATAATGGCTCCCAGCTTGCAGTCGTCTGTGAACTTGGTCAGCCAGAATCCATCCGTGTTGGCCTGGGCTTCTGAAAAGTAGATGCCAAACAGGAGAGGATCCAGGACTGATCCCTATGGGATTCCACTCGTGACTTGTCAGCAGTCTGTCTTGGTGTCCACTACTTTCACACTGTGGGCTCTATCTGTGAGCCAATTTGCAACCCACCTAACAATTTAGGGGATGATGCCTAGTTTGGTGAGTTTATCAATAATTCCTGTGTGAGGAATGGTATTAAAGGCCTTGGCCAGATTGAGGTAGGCTGTATGAACTGCCTTACCCTCATCCACAGCTCTGGTGACTGATTTAAAGAAGTCAACCAGACTGAGCAGGCATGATCTATCTTTTGCAAAACCAAATTGCATGGGATCCAGAGTTTGGAGATTCCCTATATCCTTGTTAATTAGGTCCATGGTGATGCGCTCCATAACCTTACATAGCAGACTCATCAGGCTAATGGGGTGATAATTTCCAGGGTCTGTAGTCGCTCGTCCTTTACGGAGAGGGATGACTCTAGCAGTGCGTCATTCGGTAGGGACAAAGCCTGAGGTGAGGCTGTGAGTGAACAGTGGCAAATTGTTAAAGATTGAAGTTAAAAAATGATGACAGACATTTCAGTTTCAGTCTTCATACCTTTCAGGAATTCCATGCTAAAGTAAAACCTGTCATTCTGTCAACTTTCTAAATTTGTAAGAGCAATATTTAAAAATTTCCCTTATTTTTGCGCCTTTGCCGCACCTTTATTTATGGCTTTGTACAGATTTCTTGCTCTAAGAGGTTGAGAGGTTAACAGCACACAAAACCAAATCTCATATTCTGCTACTGTCATTTGCTGGTTCATACTAGCAGATTTTAAGTGTAGCACTACACCCAACCTTAGCAACTTAAGCAGGGGGTGCTTAACATTTGTTAATATTGGGTTTAGCTCTACTGTAGTGCTTAACTAATTTCTGTTTTTCTGAATATCATAGCATAATCACCATGATCCATTCACTACAATGAGATTATACTGGTAAACTTTTTTCTTTATATTGTTTATCTGCATTATATCCCATCTTTAGTGGGGTGGCATTTTCATGTATTGTACTTGTGTGGAGCATGTAAGTGTCGATGCAGGCACAGCATGTAAGGGTCAATACAGTTTGTATCACCTTTTTTCCTTTAAGGATGATTAATGCGTGGAACCATTTACATGACAACATTTGTCAACTCCTGTTGTCTCATGGGTGAGTTTGTTATTTGGTAAGCATTTTCCACTTTTGTTTTGTGTTTTTTTTTTTTTTATATATACCTTTGGGGATGGTAGATGTTTGTCTTGTTGATACATAAATTTGCCTTCACCACTTAGAGTAGCAGGGAACATAGAGCCTGCCGCTTTTGATTTTAATAGTAACAAAGAGACAGACTTGCTGATGTTGGTAATGCTGGATTTACAGTGAGCATGCTGATTACTTTCACCAGTCAGCATGCACATTTTGTGCGTCAGTTAGCTTTCATTGTGTATCTGTATAAACAGACAGACAGACACACACACACACACACACACACACACACACACACACACACATATATATATATATATATATATATATATATACATATATATATATATGGGTCTACTTCTGATTGTTGAAAACACACTTTCACGACAACCAGAAGATTGAATCCATTTAAGTGAAAGTGCACTAAATCAAAAGTGTACTTTCACAAAAGCCGGTTCTCCGAAGCGCATTACAGTGGGGATAAGGAAATATATCCTTTTCCCTACTATAGTGCGATCTCGGACTTAGTATATTTAAGAAGGGGGTGTGTGGTGGGCACAGCCCCCCACATAGGGGGTGCAGGGCGGCTTGCCTCCCCCCCTGCAAAATACTATTTAAAGTAGATATTTTTTATTTTTTTTTTTTCTGGTTTGGAAAACCAGCTTTTGTGAAAGTGCGCTTTCACTTTAATGGGTCTCGATGTTTCTTGTTCGAGATTGTGAAATTACGATCAAGAAACATAGACCCATATATATATCTATAGATATATATATATATATATATATATATATATATATATATATATATATATATATATATATATATATACATACACACACACACACACACACACACACACACACACACACACACACACACACACACACACACACACACACACACACACACACACACACACACACACACACATAAGTCCTGATCCCTGTTTAGAACTATTTCAGTCTTACTGTTGTTAATGAGTTAAAACATATGATAGAGGGAGAATACTGCATGGTTAATATCACTCACATCACTTCTACTCCAGTGGCATTTAAAGTCACATTTCACATTTTGTGATTTTCTCTCCCGGTATTACTTATTAATAACTCCTACCATATATATCTTACATAATGAACCCTTTCTTAAAATGTGTTCCAGAGCCACAATCCCCAACCCAAACTTGCTAATTTTCTTTTTTCAGGCAATTCTTTCATTCACCTCTTCCTATTTTTATAACTGAGTATTCCCACCTTACTATTGCCCCTTTATATTTTCTATACCTGTTCATATTGTTAATCATTCAAACCCTGCTGTATTTCTACTTTTAAATGCCCTATCATATGACTTTCATTTGATCCTAGATGTAACTTGTGGAGTGCCTCTGAGCCTAGACATTGCGTGTTGTCACTTCTTAAGTGTATGCAGCACACAGATTTACTTTTACAAATGATTTGACCCTTATAATATGCATGTTGTTCATTTGTGGTGAAGCACTGTGCCCTGCCAGCTTAGATCTGTTTAAGATGCCTAGTAGATAATCAGTACCATCACCACAGGATCAGATCATTGATATTTATAAATACTTGCACCTTGAAAAAGGATACCCAAATTAAATTGGTGCATACTAAACATCTGTAGATCTGATAACACAATAACTGTTGTTTACTTGCTATATTTGTATTATTCATACACAATAACATGGTGTGTATTTGTGGTTTTACTGAATTAACTGAATTACTGATTTGGGTTTTTAATACTGCAAAAATGACTACTTAATTTTTTTGGGGTATTTCAGACAGCATCTCCTTTATTGTCATAATTATTAGAACTAGCATTGCCATTTTTCAACAAATCAGACATCTAAGGCACACTACACAGGAGCAAGTATAGTATGATTTGCTTCCAAGCTGAATCTTCTGCTCAGCTCAGGCTAATATTATTTATGAAAGTGTTTGTGAAACTTATCTGCAGTTGCTGAATATTTTGACCTTCATGTAACCGTACAAGTCACATATGATAAATAGCTGTTTATTATAAATCAACAGAGTCTTTATTTCCATAGCCTTATCCTTGCATATTTGCTGAATTTCTAAGTGTTGGTACATTTAAAGCAGCACATGTCTTTGGTTTGCTGCTGTATGGCATCACTTTATTTCAGTTGCTTTGATATTTGAATTTTAGGAAACTGCTGCACTTATTTGTGTAATTTCATGCAATATTTTTTTTTCTGTTAATTGTACTAGGACTAGCTCATCTGCAAGGCCTGGATAAACATAAAGAAATAACTGGGGCTTTAACTGATTAACTTGCACTACTGTTCAGTAAGCATAACTAATTAATTTGTCTACTTAATTTTTCTTATTATTTGAAAATTGGCTAAGTGAACTGACCTTTGGACCCTTTTCACTCACTGCCATAGCTCCAAGGCACATATTATTAAACAACTCTACACTATATGATAAAAAAGGAAAAACAACAAGATTATAAAGTATAATTTGAACACTTACATATAATTTAAGCAGTTATATAATGCGGGATTAAAAGGAAAAGTGTTATATAAATGTAAACAGTTAATACTTAATATAGGTTTCACTGTGGCTGGCTGGGTATGTAAGAGTGTTTTGACTTATTTATTTATTTATTTTTTTGTTGGTGGTGGCAGTCAATATAGCAAAATATAGATTAGCCCTGGGATTCAGAAACATTACCACCAGTGGTAAGTCCTATTTCACTCTGGCATTAGCTATTTCAGATTCAGAGACTGCCCCATGACCATGCTTTTGCTAGAAGAGATGCAACTCTGATGGGCTGTCCTTTTTGGCTTGCCAAAAATGTAAATGAAGCATCCCGGGGGAGAGACATATGATGATATGTTATGTGATCTCCCCCAGAAATGCCAGTGGTAAGAGATTTACTCAGTCAAGCAATCAATTCATAGAACCACTTGATTGTGTACCTCACCACCATCAGCCATGTTAACATGGCCAAAAGTTCATCTTTGCTCATTAGAGGTAAGTGCCTGGGCATTTAGCAGACAGGTAGTGGTGGGAGGTGTGTTTGTGCGTGTGTGTGTGTGTGTGTGTGTGTGTCTGCATGTGTGAGTGTATGCTGAGGTATAACTGGTACCAGCTTAATATGTGTGTATATGAATGTGCGTCTGCTTGGGTGGTTGCAGTAGGGGTGGTTTGTTAGGGGATCGGTATTGGCTGTATGTATGATGCATGCATGTGTGTGTGTATGTGTTTGTGTCTGTGTGTGTATGGGTGAATGGATGAATGTGTCCATGAGTGCTATCTGGTAGGAGGATCTTTAGTGTACAATGAGTATGTGTGTGTGTTTATGGTAATGTCTGTGAGTGCATGAGTGGGTGCATATGTGTGTGTGTGTGTGTGTGTGTGTGTGTGTGTGTGTATATGTGTGTGTGTGTGTGTGTGTGTGTGTGTGTGTGTGTGTGTGTGTGTGTGTGTGTGTATGTGTGTTTGTATGTGCATGCATACATGGTTAAATGGATGAGTGTGTCCATGGAAGTGATCGGGTGGGGGGGATCTTTAGCATACAGCGAGTATGTGTATGAGTGTGTTTATGGTAATGTCTATGAATGTGTGTGAGAGTTTGTGTGTATATGTCCGTGCATGCATGTATGAGTGTGAGAAGCTTCAGTACCTCTCAACTCCCTTTTGAATATCAACTACTAGTTGTAATACAGAGGCCACTAGTCACTAGGGATACCTTTTTAAATATCAATTTACCTCAGTGAAAAAGTTAATAAAATAACAGATTTTGCAGCAAGAAGCTGTGAATGAAGAATAAGAGCTTTGATGTCTGGCATTGTTGACTGACAGCATTCATGTGTGTGAGGGATAAGTCACAATAATGGCCAATCTGTTCATTCAGGGGCAGTTAAGAGGTATGTGGATATGTGTTTGTGTGTGTGTGTGCATATGCGTGCATATGTACATGTTAGCGTGTGTTTAAATGTGTGCATGTATATGGGGGAATGCATGGGAGGGGACTATACCAATTCAATGCTAGGGCTATTAGCACAGATTACCTAAACAACGTACTTGCTAGCACCTATGGTAGGCACTGAGAAAATCAGAGACATGCAAATTAACTGATAATGAGATATCTCCTCATTGTGGTTAATATGTATCTGAATCTCTAGTTTTTGCAGTTGTGTTAAAGACACACACACACACACACACACACGCACACACACACGCACACACACACGCACACACACACACACACACACACACACACACACACACACACACACACACACACACACACATTATGGTAGAGATTGAGAGCACATCTTTACTTATATCCTACAGCAACCACTTAATAACAATTCTAGAACATGAACACATTATTCATGCCATTCCATACCAAATGTATGTTTCTTCTGGTGAAGTAAGACAACCTGACTATTTTCACTATATCTTCACAATTTAGATCATAACTAAAAAGGCGCTCCAGTGGTAAAACTCATTCATCTGCTCTAAGTAACTAAATAAATAAAATTCACAGACATACTAGAATGAGCATAACTGAGGTTGTTAATTTAGTAATGTCAGATGACATTTCCACAACCAGTGACACTCCCATTCTGGAAAAAAGGGAAATCATGTCATGACTTTCCCTTATGTTTGTTTATTTATTTATTTATTTGCAATTTGATTACTGGGGAAGTCCACTCGGCAGAATTGACCCATTTTCAGTGGAGGCCCAGAGAGAAAAGCTCCAAGATGCATTATACAATTTAGATACAACTGATAGTTAATATTACATGTATTACGTAGAATAGTTACTCATAAATGCATTCAATATCATGCATAGTTAACAAATTCATTAAGCTTGAAGGTAGGGATCATACAGTCTCATTTGAGGAAAACAGATATGGGTTAGGTGTGGAAACAGTTTACATACAAACCTTTTAAGAAAATGTAAATACGCTTTACATACACACATCAACAGTAGAATGCTATTTACAATATTTACAAGGTTGGGCTGTGTGAGGGTAGCTGTAGGAGTTGAGAGCTTAGAGAGAAGCTATAGAAACTGTTGAGAGCTTAGATAGGCTCATAGGAAGATAACTATGAAAGTTGTAGAGCTTAGGAACCAGAGCGAGAACCCCCTTGGATTAGGTTGGGTGAAGGCAGGTACATTTCCATTTAGTGGACAGGTGTTTGAATAGTTGGGTTTTGAAGTTTTCTGAGTTTGGCATTGATCTTAGTGTGGAGGGAAGGGAATTCCAATTTTTGCCTAGTGAGAAAGATAGGAAAAGTTGGCCAGCAGGACGTTTAGGTTTATGGATAGTAATTAAGTTCTGATTTTCAGATCTGAGAGCTCTGTTGGGTGTATAAGGGAGAAGGATGTTAGTTAGAGTGGGACATTTTGTTGGGTGAAATATGAGTCTATGTGCAGTAGTGAGTTGGAGATAGTCTAGGTAGTTTGGAAGTTTAAGCCAATTCAGGGATTGTAGGGTTAGGCAGTGATGGGTGGTATTTTTAGATTTAGAGGCAAATTTAGAGATTTTGTTGTAGCAGTTTTCTAGTTTAGAGGTGATAGAGGAGGACAGGTTGGTTAGGAAAGGTGCTCCGTATAATAAGGAAGGAAGAAGATAAGTCGAGGCCAGAGTTTGCCTGGTAGAGTTGGAGAGAAAGCGATTATTCCTATAAAGCATACCTAGCTTTTGGTGGGTTTTCTTAATATTTTGTTGAATATGAATATCAAACTTGAGGTGTTCATCTACAGTAATGCCAAGTAGTTTGGCAGAGGGGACTACTTCTATAGGTGAGTTGGTTTGACTATAGACTTTGAAGTTGTTTTTATCATAGGAGAGGGTCTTTGTGGGAGGGAATAGTAGAATCTTTGATTTATTTGCATTGAGAGAGAGGTGGTTTTGGTGCATCCAGTTTTCAGTTGTTGAGAAGGCAGTTTGGGTTTTAGTCAGCAATTCAGAGAGAGGCAGAGCAGACTAAGGTTGAATTGTCTGAGTATTGAATGATTTTGGCATCAGGAATAGCAGTGTGAAAGTTATTGATGAAGATGTTAAAAAGCATTGGCCCGAGGATGGATCCCTGTGGTATGCCATTTGGGGTAGGTAGGAAGGAAGAGATGGAGTTCTTCCATTTGACTGCCTGTGATCTTTCTGATAGATAGCTGGAGAACCAGAGTAAAGCATTATGTGAGAGATTAAGGTTTGAGAGATGACAGAGAAGGTGCTTGTGGGAAACAGTATCAAAAGCTTTAGACAGATCGAGTAAAATAATAGAAACTAAGTGGCCTGAATCTCGGGCTTGATTGACAGTTTCTAGGAAAGAGAGTAGAGTGGTTATTGTGCTATGGCCTGAATGGAAGCCATGCTGAGTAGGAGTGAGAAGATTGTTTTGGGTCAGGAAAGGTATAAGTTGGAGGTGGATGCATTTTTTCTAGGATTTTGGAGATTGGTGAGAGCAAAGCAATGGGGCGAAAGTTTGAGATGCTGGTATTTTTGCCTCCTTTATGAAGAGGAAGAATATAAGCTGAGCACCAGAATTTGGGGGCATATGATTCTTTTATGGATTGATTGATAATGATGCTGATTGGGAGGGCAATGCCATCAGCAGCACATTTTATGAAGGAAGAGGGAATATTGTCGGGAGCGTTAGAGCAAGGTTTAAGTTTGGAAAAATGTATTTTTATAAAGTTAGTGGAGATAGGTTTGAGTTCAAACAGATGAGGTGAGTTAGAAGGGGGAGAGTGTAGAGCAGTTGGATTATTACTGGGAAATGTCTTGGTGAGGGTAGAAATAGTGTCTATGAAAAATGAGTTAAATTCAGGGCCTAGTTCGAGATCAGATTTACTTGGGTCAGGACAGGGATTTATTCTTGGAGCCTGGATTGAGGAGCGAGTTTACTGAGTTTCAGAATTTTTTTGGGTTTTTATTGTTATTGGACTGAAGTTTGATATAGTAGGATTTTTTGTCTTTGGTGATTAGTCATTTTGCACAGTTTCGGAGCTGTTTATATTGGAGCAAGATATTGGCCAGTTCATTGTTTTGGTAAAGCTTCCATAGTTTGTCTCTGTGGTGCATAACCTGTTTTGTCTCTTTGGATAGCCAAGGAGCAGTTTTAGTTTTTATCCTTTTATTTCTTAGTGGGGCTAGTGAGTTTAAAGTATCAAGGAAGACAGAGTTGAAGTATTCTATAGCCTTGTCAAGAGGAAGGATGTTTAGAATTTGCCAGTTCATTTGTTTGAAAGTATTTGAGAAAGTAGTTGGATTGAAGCTACTGAGGTTACGAGTTTGAATGTACTGATGCTGGTGTGAGGAGGAACTAGTTGAGTGATGCATGGAGGCTGGGAGGTGGTCGCTAAAGGAATCAGGAATTGTGCCAGAATTGGTTATTTTATTTGGATCTGAGACTAGGATCCAATCTGGGAGGGTTTATTTTGTTAGGTCGAGTGATGGAGAGGATTATTTGAGTGAAGTTATAGAGGTTAATGGATAGGGAGGGAGAGGGGCAATTGATTTTATTCCAGTCAATATTCACATCACCAAGGATATAAGAAGTAAACATTGTTCCCCCATGAAAGGCAGTACAAAATAACAAAACTAACCCCTGCAATGAAAATACACAACTGCACATCACTTTTCAGCATATAACACGTGGAAACTCTCATGTAGGCACCAATCTTAACCTAATTATAAAAATCAGTGACTCTGTACAAGATTTTAGTATCACTTTTAATGAAAGAAATGTTTTCCTAAGAATATAATACATTCTGTTTGCCTCAGAAAAAACATTAGACAATAAATCTGCTGTTTAATTTGAGGCACGACAGAATGCCCCACATTATTTACTTCTGCAATGACAATTTTGAACTTACATGTCTCTTTGTAACCATGCAGCTTTTAGATTCTGGTTGTCACATCCCTTATTTTGCCCAAACATGCATGACAGAATGATTACTTTTGTTTCATTGGACATGCATTTATCAGTCATCTATACTACAGAGTTTCAAATACCAGGGCACTGCCTTTCATGGGGGAACAATGTTTACTACTTAGTGATTCTGGTTCCTTGCATTTTTAAGTGCATCATCATTGAAATTCTTGTATGTATTATGTCTATAATGAATCAGTTCTGTTGCCATCCTGAGAAGTTAAATCAGCAGCTACATGTCAGTGTGACTGGTTACCTAGTAACAGTGCATTTTTCTGTCCCTTTCCTGTTAAAATAGTCCATCATTTTCCCTGAAATAAAGCACAGGGTATAGAGTTTTCACAGACATTTTTAAACATATCTAAAATTGCGGACCCTATTTTAAACCAAATTGTGGATAGGCTCCTGTCAGATGTATCCCATCCCAAGAAGCTTAACAAATGAGCTGTCTTGGAATGCCTCCAATATGGCAGTTTTGATAATCCTTCTATAAAAATATGAAGATGCAGATTTTTCTTTTCTGTTTATTTGGTGAGTCAATTTCTCACTAAACTGGGTATGTTACCATTAAATCGGTTAAATGTTTTCATTATGTAATGTCAAGAGTTAACCACTTGAGAATAAATTCAGTGACCCTTAAAGTGTTCCCTTGTGGCACCGAGTGAAAAAGCATTTTCTGCAGTGGCAAGCTCCACTGCACTCCTTCAGGCCACCAGACATATTTGTATACCAACTCTGTGGTTACACAACATTAGAAAAAGGGAGAAATGCCCCTATACAGTGCACAGGGGGTCTGACAAAATCCCTGTTTTCACTCAACACAAGTGAAGGCATGAAAACAAGTGATTGCACTCAAAGGAAACAGAATAGAACACTTAACAGATTCTATATGAATGTTAGAGCACGCAAAATTGTAGCATATATTCAATAAAAGTTAATCCATCATTTGGAAAGCAAAAAGTTACTATTTTTGCCCTTAACTTTTCCCGGAGCTCTGCCTACTTAGTGTTGTAGTTGGATTTTGTTGTAAAACTAAGTAAATCTGAAAGTCATCAATTATCAAAAACTTTTTCTCTAGGTCCATTACCTATATCTTACAGTGGAAAGAAAAAAGAAGAACTAGACACATTTTGGGGAAACATTTATGAAGACACTGTGGAACATAACAAAGATGCTGAATGAACAGAAGTAAAGAAAACAGTAAGAAGTTCGAATGTACAGGATATGACGTGGATTGAAGTACTGGCCAGAGACAATGAAACAAAATTAAAAATAGCTCCTAAATGGAAAACTCCAGGCCCAGATGCTGTACCTCACTCATGGCTAAAAGTATTAACATCTTTAAATAAAGATTTAACCTTGAGTAAGAACTACTTATATGCACATCCCAAACAGAAACCAAACTGGTTAACAAGGGGAAAATGACACTGATCCTTAAGACTAAACCTATTAGCCATCCTAAAAACTGAAGACCAATAATTTTACTTCCAATGATGTACAAATTATATACTTGAAATGATGCCAACAGAGTTTATAGTGATTTACAAGAAAACAAAATGGTAGCAAAATAAAGTCATATGGAACAAAAGATGATTTATTACTAAAGTAGTAATATAGAATCGTAAATAGGGGAAGAATCTAAGTATTGCATGGATATATTATTAAAAAAACATCTGACAGCATCCCACATTCATGGAAAAAGAAGTGCTTACATATGTCTAAGATACATCCTACATTGATCTGTTACATTACAGTGCATATGAAACAGTGACAAACCTCTATGCAATTAAGTCATAACGAAGGGCAAATTATTATCCCAGGGTTAAAAATTCAAGTGAGGATATTTCAGGGTGAACCTTTGTTACAAATGTTGTTTTGTCTTGCCCTTAACCCATTAAGCTGCTTAACAGGTTAGGTCTTTGTTATAATTTGGCTCCCAGAAAACAAACTTGCTTACTGAATGGCGCACAACAATGGTTATCCCACTCCACAAAGGGGAAGCCACCACGGACCCCAGGAACTACCACCCCATTAGCCTGATGAGCCTGGTCTGCATGGCTATGGAATGTATCATCATGGAACTAAAAACAATGACATTGGTAATCTCCAAACTCTGGACCCTACCCAGTTCGGGTTTGTAAAAGGCAGATCATGTCTCTTAACCCTGATAGACTTCTCTGAAGCAGTCACCAAAGTCGTAGATGAGGGTAAGGTGGTTCACACAGCCTATCTACATCTCGCCAAGGCTTTCAACACCATCCCCCACTCTGGAATTATAGATAAACTCACTAAATTAGGTATAAATCCCTATGTCACAAGATGGGTTGCCAACTGGCTCACTGACAGAATCCACACTGTGAAAGTAGCAGACTCTAAATCCAACTTCAGACCAGTGACAAGTGGAGTACCACATGGTTCAGTCCTGGGTCCTCTCCTGTTTGGTATCTACTTCTCTGAAGTACAGGCTAACACAGAAAGTCTTTGTCTAACCAAGTAAGCAGATGACTGCAAACTAGGAGCCATAATCAAAACTCCTAACGATGTGGACATTCTACAAAAGGGCCTCACTGAGACAGATGCCTGGTGTCAAAGCCATGGCCTCAAGCTCAATGCCAAAAAGTGCATTGTCATCCCTTTTGGTAAAAACTCTGTACCCATGAACTACCACATAGGCGGTAGTCTACTTAACACCAAAAGTGTGATAAGAGACCTTGGAACACAGGTGGACAGTCGTCTCTCCTTTGATAATCACTTTGCCACAGTAGTCAGCAAATCCTTCTATGTGGCAGACCTCATCACAAAAGGTTTCTCATCCAGGAAAAAAGAGGTAATTGTTCCCCTCTACTCATCACTCATTAGACCCATTATAGAGTACAATGCCCCTTTTGGTATGTACCTCACAAGACATCTACAACAACTGGAAAGGCAGCAGAAATACCTCACAAAGAGGATTATCAGCCTCAAACAGATGCCCTACACAGACTGTCTCAAAAAGCTCCAGCTTTACTCCGTCGCATATCACCTACTCAGAGGTGATCTGTGCCTAACATACAAAGCTACGTCAAACCCAGAGCTGTTGTACATGCTCCACTTAAAGAAATCCCAATCCCTCCGAGCTACACGCTCTAGGGACCTAAACCTTGTCACCATAATAAACAGAACATGCTGGAGGGATAGATTTCTGTCCAAGAGACTTCCCATACTCTGGAACAAACTACCTGTCTATATCAAACAAAGCTCTTCATTAGCACTCTTCAAGAAAAATCTTGATGATTGGATGGGCGATAGGAAATTCACCCTGAGGATCACTCCTGTGGCTCTGCTTGACAGGGGCACAGGAAAATAATTTTCTTGGGTGGTGAAAGCCAGGGTACCATTTGGCTAGGCTTATATAGGCCCTAGGGCCAATAGCCTAGTACCTACCTATGAGCCTATAAAGATTTTTCAACTACTTTTTGTGAATGACTTAAAATTATAAAGTTCATCAGATAAGGAGTTGAAAGCACAACTGCAAGTGGTTAAAACTTTTTCAGATGATGCAAGAATGACATTTGGTCTTGACAAATGTGTGAAAGCAACGTTTAAAGCAGGAAGGTTGCAGTACCAAGAAAATATCTGTTTTGGAGAGAAATGTGATATAAAGGAACTGGAGGAGGAGGAGTATATAAATATTTTGGAAATTATGAAAAATCAGCAATAAACCACAGGCAAATGTGAATAAAGATCAGTAAGGAATACTTCAGAAGACTAAAAAGTAATAATTGAAACAGCTCTGGCATCTAAGAATAATGTCCAGGCTATAAGCCAATTTGCTCTCCCTGTTTTAACTTACAGTTTTGACATGCTTGATAGTCCCCAAAATATAGTGGATCAGCTGGACAGAAAAACAAGAAAATGCTTCATGATTATCAAATGATATATAAAAATCAGAGTATACCAAGATTATATATTCTTCATTTGGGAGGAGGTATGGGTCTCCTTGAAACTGATCACATGCATGGATTTGCAGTTGTGGGACTGCATGCATATCTGCTGACCTCATCAGATCCAAACATAGTGAATATTTTAAAACTGAAGGAGAAGAAGTCTAAGATTACTTCTGTGTTTACAGAAAGCATTTTGATGTCATGTAGGAATGGAAATCAAACCAGAAGTAGACAAAAATCAGACTGCAACAGAATGTGCCAAAAAAACAAAGAAAGAATATAAGGAGAATTACCAGATGAGAAGGAAAGGAATGTGAAAAAGCCATAGGTATAGTAACAGGTATGGAGGTTTCATGGAATAACCTCATGCTGACCAGGATTTGAAGCAAGAATAGTTAAAGAGAGGAGAATTGAAACCAAAGGATGAAAGGTTGATAATGGCAGCCCAGGATAGTGGACAACATGCACATTATTTTACAATGTCTGTTGAATATGTGGGAGAAACAGACATATATAGGTCATATAAAAAGAATTGGAATGAGTTGCACACCTTGTTGCTGAATGCAAGGCACTCATGGCAGAGGCCTGTACATTAAAAACCGCAATAATGTGTTAGATTGTTAGACTGTGCATTGTGCAAACACTACAATATAGAAGTAGTTGAGAAACATTCGTAACACGAGCCACAAATAATTATAGAGCATGATGAAGTACACATCATGTGGAATCATTCATTACCAATAATTAAAAAAAAAAATAGAAGCAAGAAAACTAGATAAAGTGGTCCAAGAAAAACACAAATGTAGCATTAATCACTAAAATTTCTACACCTAGAGATTACAGTGTCTCATGTAGAGAAAGACACAGTCATAAAATATCAGGAATTTGCAGGCAGAAATGAGAGCAATATGGAATAAACAAAACCAGACAGTTCCAATAGTAATAGTAGCAATGGGTCTAATAAAAAACGAATCTACAGTCGAATTTAGATATGCTACCAATACATATAAGTCCATATGAAATGCAAATTGAAGAAAGAGTAAGTTCTGGGCACATTGCAAGTGGTGCAAAGAGCAATTTGGGCAAACATTGAAACAATACTTATTCCTTGAACTTTAATTATACCCTGACTTAGGAATGGGGTCCTTTCCCATCATGGCATTAGAAACCCAAAAGATTTGGAGAAATTAAACCAATGGAAACATCACACTGTTTAAATAAGCACACACTATCTTTTCCTTTGCCTCATGTATTGGTGTCTTAATATGTCTCCTTTATTCCCTCATCTTTTCTTGAATTCCTGCAATGTATTGCTAGCGTCTTCATTTTCCTCTTATCTTTACTCTCTCACACTTCACCCGGTTTCACGTTCTTGTGGGTTTCCCATTTGCATAGCCTTTCTCCTCAGCTGTTTTCCCTCTTCTCTTTTTACAGCCTTTACTTTTTTACTATATTAATACTATTATAGCCTATATATGTAAGTATGCATGTATGTGTGTATGTATTGTAGCGGGTCTACCTGATAACGCCGACACGCCAAAACATCGACAATGAAATAACCGACACCACAAAACCGAAAGTTCAAAAACACGAAACTTCACATGTCCGACAAACCACAATCCCGACAATCAACAAAACAAATACCTTTTCCGAAAAACACACACAAGCACACCAAACACCTTACAAACCTGCACTAAACCTTACATCCACAACTATCTATGCACTAACCTTAACCCAAATGCTAAACCTAAGGTCCGTCATTATCGCACACTTACCTTACCTGCACCCTAACCCTAACTCACTTAATCCACCCCTAAACCTTAAGTCTGTCACTATCACATACTTACCTTACCCACACTCTAACCCTAACTCACTTAATCCTCCCCTAACCCTAAAGTCCATCACTATCGCACACTTACCTTACTCGCACCCTAACCCTAACTCACTTAACCCGCCCCTAAACCTAAAATCCGTCACTATCGCACACTTAACCTGACCCGCACCTTAACCCTAACGTCCGTCACTATCACACACTTACCTTACCCGCACCCTGACCCTAACATCCGTCCCTACCGCAAACTTACCTTAACATGTCGGTGTTCTCAGAGTCAGGATTTTCAACTTTCGGTCTTTTCCATTGTCGATCTTCTTTTGTCGGTGTTCTCGTTGTTGGCGTTTGAAGCTTTTGGTTAAATCAGGTAGACCCATTGTAGCACATTGTTTTATTTACAACAAAACACTCACTGGACTTAGCCTTCCAGTTTGGAAAAAAGTCTTTATATATAATATACAAAGTTCTGAAGAGAAGAAAATGCCAAAAGGTTAGTCTGCAGTCAGGATAAATACCATCTTCTGGTCTTTGCTCTGTAGACTTTTCAAATTTTAAGTCAAAAGCAAATTACTTTACATTCAGATGCAGCATTCCTTTATAGAAAGGTTTCTGTTATATTTTCATAGTTTCATCATTTCTGGTAAGCTGTGTAAAAGTTAAAGACCATCCATCCATACCTACATAGATACAGGCTCCAAGATTATAGAGTAGACATTCAAGACAGACCAGGTTTCCAAAGACTTCTTGAATAATTCTAGTGAGCTGCATCCCCTTCTTGTAACGTTAGTCATTCTATGACATTACAAATATTTGGGTGATAAACCTTGATCTGAAAGTGATTTTGCATTCTATTTGAAAATTATAATTTGCCCTACAAGAAATGTGCCTGGATTGCAACAACTCAATATTTAATAAAAATTGTTTTTCTTCAGCATGGAGTATGTGGCATGCTAGGCACAATCTGCCACATAATCAGTGATAACAGATAGAAAAAAAATTTAGAACTGAGCTTTAAATATCTCTGTGAATGCCTGCCCCTCATTAATGTAATCATCTATGTCTAGTTTTTGAGGTAGTATCCCCAAAGCAACCATCTACCACTACTTCAACTATATATTAATACATGCTGACCATCTTTTTAGATAATAACATACTTCTATAAATAAAAGCATTTTATGATTTCTTCTTTTAGAAAATGAGCAAATCCAAAATTCATATATATATTTATTTAATCCCCACTGCTTTTCTAGGTTAATGCCTAAAGTAGTAATGGAGTCAACCCTGCCAATCACAATATTGGTTTTACTCATGATATTTTTGTCTTGATGGTATCTCAAAAACATTAAAATGGTCCCTCTTATTTGTATAAAGAAATGTTTGAATGAATTTATTAAAGAAAACTATCAATTTGTTAATTAAAGCAATTCTTGCCAAGGACTTTATGCAAATAAATAAAATATTTTATTTTATAAACATTGATAACTTTTTTCTGAATTAGATAAACAACAGTAACAAATTCAATATTCTGTCTTAGTCTCAGTTCTAAAGATGAAATGAAAGACTGTACATAATCTTTTCAATACATTTTCAGAAGATATTAAAAATAATCATGCAATAATCCAAAACTGACATTAATACAGACTTTCCCAACAAATTTATCATCTTTATTGACCTGTTGTATTTCACTTTATTTAAACATGCTAACTTAGCACACATGGCTTTAGTCACATTAGTGACTTGTAAGAAGAAAGTTATCTGTTGGCTGTTACCACCAACATGGTCTGCAGTGCATTGGGCTGGCATGCATAAATCCCACAACTAAGTCCAGTACAATTTATAAGTCATCAAGAATACGGTTGAAGCCTGAAAGTGCTATCAGATACCGGGAAACCCTCACTTATGGAGCAACTATATGAATGATGTTAGTCAGAAGAATAATCCTGCTGGTTATTATTCACAGACATAAATAGTGTGCACAAAGGGAGGTTGCAGGAGACATTAAGTGGAATAAGCTGCCTACTATTGTCATAAAAAACAAATATGTACAAGACATTCCCGAGATGCCAATGTGAAGCTCAACACAATACGTTGAGCAACATATCTAGCATGCAAAGCATGCTATGACCTGTAAAGGCTTAAAGTCTGTAAAAAAGCAGATGGCATTTCATATTATCCTTAAAAAAGATGCAATTATGTAAAGTGTACCCTACCTTGACAGCTTACTCCTGCCATAATGTAAGACCCTCCAGGGAGTCATAGCACTTCTGAGAAAATACTCCTCCTTCTCTAGTGGTATACATATTCAAGCTTGTATGTACGCATGCTCAGAGATGGCCAAAGTATTATGAGTACCATTTCCATTGCTTGAGCTCCAGCAGTACAATGTACTGAATTTGCAAAGCCACAGTGCTGCATACTAACAGGCACATATCCTATACCAAACCTAACCCTATCAATGCACATAGTATTATGTCCAGTAAACAGCATATTTCCTTACTAAACAGCACAATCCAAGAGTTTCTTTTCAAGCCTGGCTTCTTCTTATTCATGTCTGCTGCAGTTTAAGACTTCTGCTCTGCATAACATAGGCGGGAAGGACATTGGTGAGCTGACATTTTTAGCCTTTGTACTTGTAAGCATAGCTCTGTACAAGTCTATAGTGACTTATCAAAATAAAACATTGAGTACAGTATTCAAATAAATGTGCTTGAAACTCAAAAGATTGAACGCTAAAAAAAATTTTTTTAAAGTAATGGTTTTGCAGGATGGCAAGACCCCTGGACCTCACTTGGGGTTTGCATTCTCCACATCCCCTATTACTCATATGTACCAATGAAAATACCCAGTCCCCACTGTACTATGATCTCTCAAATAGAAAAATGGCAATTCGCAATCTTTTTATCTTTTTATATCCTATCATGTTTGTCTTCTCACTGAAAACATGAGAGTTTGAACACCTATATGAAACTCCTTTCGACACAGTATAACAATAGTGTGATTCTTTTTTATGAATCCTGCAAATATCTGGCCTTTGTGCAGTACACTGTGTGCACAAGACATGGTTGTGACTGCACATAACATCTGTGAATCCTCCTCTGCTTTTCTAGGTTAATGTCTAAGCAAGTAATGGACTGCCAGTCAGAATACTGGTTTTACCCATGATATTTTTCTCTTGACATTAAAACTGCACATTTATTAAGAATAACCCTTAAACTGTTTTTTACAACTAAGGCTTGTTTCTTTGAAATTTACTCAGGGTCTGCTCTTATCCTTATTAATACTAAGCAAAATACATTTTAAAGGGTATAATAAATTCAAAATTGTTACCCTGCTGTTTATTGAGCATTCATTTAATGAGATTTCACTTAATCAGTTTCAACTCACAGATTATTAACTTCACATCAGTGTTTCCTCACAGAAAATTAATTCTGGTGCACCTTCATAGTGGAGCAGTGGATAGTGTTTTCACATCACAGCAAGATCTGTTCAATAATTTTATTATTTATTTTGTTTAATTTGTTAATTGGGTAGTGTCCGACTGGGCCAGGGGTCCATTTTCAGCAGAGACCTGGGGAGAAAAGCTCCACATTGTACAATACAAAACAATACAAAAACAGTGCAATATATACAGTTGTGACTTATATACAAAACAACTTGTGATTTATAAACAAAACAAAACAAAGCAACTTTTGATTTATATACAAAACAAGATAAATTAAAATCCAATTCAGCAACAATGATAGAAGATGCAATTGAGCAGAGAAATAATGAATTCAGCATAGAGTCAAATATCATATGTAGGCAACAGTTATGAGCTTTGTATGTTTGAAACATGTATCTATAGCTAAGGATGTCTTTCATTCTGCTGATCCTAGATATGGAGCAGAGATGGCAGAGTCCAGAAGAGAAGGTGAATAAGAATTCCAGGTATGGTGAAGAGTGTACTGGGATTGCAGAAATTAATAGGGGTTGTGTGAAGTAGGTGAACCCTGTAGGGTATAAGTAAAGGGTATGGGGAAGAAATCAGCCTGGAGAGTGGCAACAGCACAGTCAGTGATTAGCAAGGTGTTCCCTTAGGAGGAGCTTGAACTGATGGTGGTTAGGGATTTTAGTTATGGTATCAAGAAGTGTGTTCCAGAGTCTGGAAATTTTGTGCAAATAGTCACCATGAAAGTTGTGGGAGTTGGAAACCTTTAGCAAAAGTTTTTTAGAAGATCTGAGAGATCTGAGATTGGTATTGGGCTGGACTAAGTTGGAAATAGCAGGGCAGCTGGTAGGTTGATTGACTATATTGTGGGCTAAGGTTAGTTGATGTAGTTATAAAAGGTTGGGGAGTTCTAGCCAGTTTAACTGAGAGAGAACCGAGCAGTGGTGAGATCTGTGTGGTTGGTTAGCATATTTTGCAATCTTATTGTAGCATGATTCTAGGTTGTTGAGGTCTGACATTTGAAGGTTTGTGAATATTAGGGAGCTGTACAGGAGGGAGGATAGCTGCAGAGAGTCTGGCTTTTGGAATTAGGAATGTTTTGGCTCTGTATAAGGTACCTAGTTTGATGTGGACTTTCTTGATTGTAAGTACAATATGTTTATCAAATGTTAGACTATCGTCTATAGTTCATAGATTCATAGGTTCATAGGTAAGTACTAGGCTATCTGCCCAAAGGCATTTATATGCCTAGCCAGAATGTGTTGGCTTTTGCCACCCCCTTAGATTAGTTCCTGTGCCTCTGTCCAGCAGAGCCACTGAAGTGATCCCCGGGGTAAACTTTCTGTTTCCCATTCAGTCATCAAGGTTTCTCTTGAAGAGTGTTAGCGAGGAGCTCTGCCTAATGCAGATTGGAATCTCTAGGACAGGAATCTATCCCTCCAGCACATCCTATTTGTTGTTGTGGTGAGGTTTAGATCCCCAGAGGATGTGGCTGGAGGGGATAAGGTTTTCTTTAGGTGGAGCATGTCCATCAATTCTGGGTTGGACATGGCCTTGTATGTCAGGCAGTGATCACCTCTGAGTAGGCGGTATGCAACCGAGTACAGCTGGAGTTTCTTCAGTCGAGCTGCATAGGGCATCTGTTTGAGGCCAGTGATCCTCTTGGTGAGGTACTTCTGTGTTCTTTCCAGCTGTTGCAGGTGTCTTGTAAGGTACATCCCAAATGGGGAGTTATACTCTATGATGGGACTGATGAGTGATGAGTAGAGAGGCACAATGACCTCTTTTGATCTGGATGCAAATGCTTTTGTGATTAGGTGGGCCACACAGAAGGATTTTCTAACCACTTTGACAATGTGATTATCAAAGGAGAGATTGCTCTCTACTTGGGTCCACAGATCCCTTATTACGTTTTCCATATTTAGGGGACTACCACCTATGTGGTAATTTGTGGATACTTTGTTTTTTCCAAAGGGGATGACTATGCACATTTTGGCATTTAGCTTGAGGCCATGTTTTGACACCAGGTATCCATCTCAGTGAGACCCTTTTGGAGGACGTCTGGGTTGACTGGAGAGTCAATTATAGCCCCTAGTTTGCAGCCATCTGCAAACTTGGTTAGCTATAGTCCTCCTGTGTTTGCTTGTACCTCTGAAAAGTATATGCCGAACAGGAGGGGTCCTAGGACAGAGCCCTGGGAAACGCCACTTGTAACCGGTTTAGAGTCAGACCTAACTCCCACAACTCTCACCATGTGGGTTCTGTCCATGAGCCAGTTGGCAGCCCATCTTGTGACATAGAGGTTTATGTTCAGGCTGGTGAGCTTGTCTATAATATCAGAATGGGGAATGGTGTCAAAGACCTTTGCGAGGTCTAGGTAGGCTGTGTGTACCACCTTTCCCTTGTCTATAGCCTTGGTAACTGTCATAAAAAGTCCATCAGGTTTAGGAGGCATGATCTGCCCTTAACAAAACCGAAATGGGTAGGGTCCAGTGTTTGCAGGTTCTGAATGTTTCTGTTAATGAGTTCCATGATGATGCGCTCCATAGCCTTGCAGACCAAGCTAGTCAGTCTTATAGGATGATAGTTCACAGGGTCTGTTGTGGCTCCACCTTTGTGGAGTGGAATAACCATTGCTGTGCACCACTCTATAGGTATGTAGCCTCTAAGTGTGTTTAGGTGAAGTGTTAGTTCATCTTTGAGCTCATGTAGGACAGCCTGGGACACCATCCGGTCCCATTGATGCTGTGTTTTTGGCTTTGGAGAGGGCTGTTTTAACCTGAGTGTCTGTGATTTCATGGGCTCTACATTCTTCTTGTATGGTTTTGGGCTCATTTGGGGGTGAAGTTTGCACTGAACCTGTCTGCCAGGATGTTGGCAATATCGGTTGGTTCAGTGTATTTTGTGCCATTCTGCACTAACTCCGAGTAGATCTGAGCATTGCCACTTAGATTCTTGACATAGTTAAAGAATGCCTTGTGGTTATCTTTGGAGTCCTTGGCAATTTTTCTTTCAAAGCTCACCTTGGACGATTTTATGAGGGATCGTAGTTTCTTTGTGATACTGATCAGGGATGTCTTCCCTTCTTGGGATTTTACTCTTTTCTGTACTAGATTCCTCCTTCTATTGTATAGCTTGTTTATGGAAGGGGTCCACCAGACTGTTTTCCTTTTCTTAGAGGAGTGAGTCTTGGTTTTGCTTGGGATAGCACGATCCATGCATTCTTGTAGGTGCCCGTATAATGCATTAGTAAAGGATTTTGCAGCTTGGACAGCGTTATCCTTTGGCATGGGGGCTTTGAAACTTTCAACCTCGGTCTTAAGTAATGTGAAATTTGTTCTTGAAAAGTTTTTAATGGTGTTTTTTTTTTTTATGGGGGGTGGAGGCAGAATGTGGATATCCAAAGTGATTTGTTTATGCTCAGATCTAACCAGTGAGGGGTTGACCTCCGGTGTGGAACATCACTCACCCATGTTGGTGATGACCAAGTCCAATATGTTGTCACCTCTGGTGGGAGTATTGACCAGTTGATCCAGGGCATTTGAGTTTATGAATTCTAGGAAATGTTGGTCAAGGGAGTTAGTACTTGAGTAGTTCTCCCAGTTAATGTTTGGGTAATTGAAATCACCCAATATTAGGGTGTTTGGTAGGACCTTTATGTTTCCCAGTGTTTCCAGAAATGCGGAATCAGGTCCTGGGAGATGGTGGGTGATCTGTAGCAAGAGATGATTGAGAGTGAGGGATGGGAGGGCTTGAGATTTTTATTACTGAAAGCTAACATCTTTGTTTTGTTGGGGTTCAGAATGAGTTGTTGTTGGCAGAGGTATTTTTTAATGTCCTGAAAAGCTGATTGCTTTTTTAGTTGGCGTTCCTGGGGTGTGATGGCTGAACAGGTAAGTGTAGTAATCACCTGCATACTGAACTATGGAAGATAGTTGAGTAGCAGAGCTGAGGTTGTTTGTAAATATGATAAAGAGTATTTGACCAAGTTTAGATCCTTGGGTGCACCTACAGAGATGGGGAGTAGGGAGGAAAGTGAGGTTTCTCATTTTGTGGCCTGTTCATTGGAAAGAGAGCTATGGAGCCACATTAGAGCTGATGGGCTGAGGCCACGGGAGGGCAGTTTATTAAGTAGCAGCTGGTGGGAAACGGTGTCAAGACTTTGGACATATCAAGAAAGATGGATGAAACAAGCTGGCTTTCATTCATGTGATGATGAATTGTGTTAGTGAAGGTTAGTAGAGCAGTGTTGGTACTATGTTTAGGTCTACAGCTGTGTTGAGAATTGGAAAGTCAATTATTGTTAAGGAGATAGTGAGTTGCTTGTGGATGCATTTTTTAGGATTTTTCTCAGGGTGGGAGAGGATGACTATGGGGCGAAAGTTAGTTCTATGGAGGGTCCACCTTTGTGGAGTGGCATAATGTGGGATATTTTCCATAGAAGTGGAACATATTGTTCTGTAATACAGCAATTAATCAACATTGATATTGGGTAGGCAATTGATGGAGCAGCAAGTTTTAGAAATGAATTTGGAAGTTTGTCTGCAGCAACACAGCAGGGTTTAAGCTTAGGTAGCAGATTCTTTATGTAGTTCATTTGTATGGGTGAGAAAGTGAGGGGGGGTTGAGGTTTTCTGGGATGGAGGTGGGGACTGTGAGAGATTGAGAAGGTTGGCTGTCTAGTAAGGAGGTGATGGTATTTATGAAATGGGAGATGAATTGTGTTGAGATAGGGTCTGAGTTGTTTGAGGTGGCTGTGGGAGGGGTTTGGGTATGACCAGGGTTGAGGAGGTGGTTGATAGATGGCCATAATTTTTGGGAGTTATTTTGGTGTTTCTGTTGATAGAACAGAAAGTAGGTTTGTTTGTCTTTTTTGATCTGTTTCTTTGTTAGGTTTCTTAGCTGTTGATAAGTTAAGAGGTCAGTTTTGTCTTTGGATGTACAGTAATCTGACCAGGCTTTATCCCTGTTCTTCATTAGTATTTTGGTCTCTTTGGTTAGCCATGGAAAGGGCTTAGCTTTAGTGTGCACTTTCCTAGTGGGGGCAAGGTTGTTAAGAATAGTAAGGAAAGTGTTGTTGAAATATTGCACAGCTGCATCTAAATGTAGGTGTTTTAGTGGAGACCAATCACATTTTTGAGTAGGTGATTAAAAGTGGTGGGGAGGAAATTTTTCTTATTAATGGTATATTGAAAAGGCACATTGCTTTGGGTATATACATGCTTCCTATATAAAAAGGTTGAAGAACGGTCTCTGAGGTTGTCAGGTAGGCAAGTGGCTAGGTAACTTAGGTTAGGTTTGTTAGTTAAGATCCAGTCTAATGTTGACTGCTTGTTGGAGTGTTTGTCTGTGCGAGTTGGACAAATTATTGTTTGGATGAAGTTGAAGAGATTTAGAAAGTGCGAGGGATTATTGGATGAGCAGGTGTGCCAATCCAGGTTAAAGTCAGCAAGAATAATAGTTTCTTGATTGAATTTGGTAGATGCCCAGTAAAATAGATTTTCAATGATGGGAAGGTTGTTGCCTGGGGGAAGATATGTGGCTATGATGACTGTTGCTTTGTTTGGGTTGATATCTAGGTGAGTGATCAGTATTTCAGGGTCAGGTACATCAGGAGGGGAGCAGTTTAGTTGCACAACTTTGAGGGTCTCTTTAAACATAACAGTGACACCTCTACCTCTTTTATTTGGTCTGTCCTATCTTATGATGTTATACCTGTCACTGTCCTTGATGTGGGGCTTTAACCAGATTTCTGTTATCACAGCTATGTCTAGGGCCACATGGAATTCCGTGGTTTTATTTAAGATGCTACGGAGATTGAAATTTGTCAAGAGGAGGTCAGAATTGGAGGTTTTTGCAAGGGGGTAAGGATGTGAACGTATAATGGAATGACTAGAGGTAGTTAGGGTGGGATCAGGTGAAGGTTGTTGGTGCTGAGAGAATGTATTAATGGGACCTGGGTTGGGATGTATGTCAGCTTGGAGTTTAATATGTGTATCAGAGTGTAGTAGGCAAAATCTGAGTTTGTTTGATGGGGTATGGTATTTGGAGGCTGGGGAGGTAGGCTGGTGGGTTTGAAAGTATTTGAGAGGTGAAAGGAGAGAAGTAGTATGATTATAGAGCTGTGGGCTAATGTTACTATAAGAGTGGGATAGTGAGGAGGGAGTGGAGGGAAGTGAAGTTATAGGTGAGGAAAAGTATGTGGAGTAGAAGTGAATGAGCAAGTAATGAGTATAAGTAGTGCATAGTGTGTGGGTTGGGTTAGGGAGTGGAGTGAAAGTGAGGCTTGGGCTAGAGGGAGTAGGATGGGATAGTGAGGATAATTGGAAGAGGGTGTGGATTATTTGAAAAGCGGAAGGGGTGTGGTTTGGCTAGATATAAATGTAATGAAAATGGGGGTGGGTTGGAATGGGGGTAGGGTAGGGGAGCAGAGTGAGTCTGAGCATAGCAAGGGCAAATGGAGTGGGTTGAACCAGGGAGAGAAGACAGGGCCTTTCAGAAAAACAATAAGTAAAGGTAAAGCACTTAGGTTTAGTTAAAGAAAAAACTATGTAGTGCTAGGAAGAGAAAAGCACACTTAGAAGACTAAGACTTTTCAGTTTGGACTATGTTATTTGTGGTGTAGCTACTAGGCCAAACTGAATGGGGGAGAGAGGAGAGAGAGGATATGGGAGGAGAAATAAGCTGGATCAAGAAGGTGGCAGGGGGACAAGAAACAATAAAAGTAATAGCGAGTGGGGAAAAAAGGGGTGGTGGTGCAGGCACCAGCAACAAATGGAGTGGGAAAGCCTGATTATACAGATGGGAGAGTGTAGTAGAAGAGAAAAGGATGTTGTCAGGGTCAAAGAAGAGAGAAAGAGTGGGAAACAGCTAGTACAGATTTGGCCAAGGGATAGGGTTACTGACAACAAAGTGGGCAAGCACTTCATTGGGGATCTTAGAGCATCCTGTGATACCAATGTGCTATGGACTCCCAAAAGTACATAAAAGTTTTATAGATCCTCTGATGAGGCTGATAGTATTGACGAGGGGGTGGCTTACTGAGCTAATATCTATTTACTTGGAAAATATTTTGAAAAAGACTTTAATATGCCCTGTCAGTTATGTTGTTGACAGTAATGATTTTTGAGCAAAGTATATGAATGAGCAAAAAGCATGAAGATATCTGAGGATTTTCTGTTTGTGATATCAACTCATTATTTATTGTTATCCTGAAAAATATAGGGAAATGATCAGTAAGAATCTAGTTGCTCGTACATAATTTGTTGGGACAAAGATAAATATAATATGTGAATTATTATCCATGATGTTAGAAAATAATGTTTACAAATAAATTGGATAGCAATGGGGACTCCCATAGTTAATACCTATGCCAACATGGTATTAACATTATGGGAACAGCAATATGTGTTTAATGAGATTAATGTACTTTTACAGAATATTGCCTTCTATAAGACATTTATGGACAATATTTTTTTTAATAAGCAGAGGTACTGAGAACTCTTTGAAAGGGTTTAGTCATTACCTAACTGGAACAGTAGGATACTGTATGTTTAAGTGCATAACTTCCAGAAAAGGGATACAATTTCTCTATGTCTGCATGAAAATGACATAGTTAAGATTGTTAGAAACCATGGTTTATAAGAAGGGGAAAAACCCTGTTATTTGGAAAGAATTTATTTAACTATTTTGTATATTACCTAAATGGCTTTACACCATCTTCTATTTACAGCCTTTATGGGCTTGATAAAAGACTTTAATTCATTGCAGTACCCCACCCCTTCTCATACAATAATTAGTACATGGTTAACTACCACCCATATGTCTTCAGTGGATGCACATTTATGTTGATCAATACATCTTCAGAATTAAAGCAAGTAGATCCAACCCCATTCTCAGCAGCATATCCTAAGAGTCCCACAGGATTCTGTCTTTGGTGCCTTGCTATTTAGATTTTTTTAGTAACTCCTTCAAGGACATACTTCTGAACATTCCAGCCTTATTTTATACTGACAACATGGCCACATGGATTTCACAATCATCCTTTTATTGCATTAACTTCCAACTTGAAAATTCCCTCTTCACTTTTTAGTACTAGCTCATTTCTTGATTGTTACCACAAACTGTCAAGGACATTGACCATGCTACTTAATAGAGCTAAATGCCTATCCCAAGTTATCCAAAAGTTACCCTTTACCACAAGATTAGATACTGCACAATCTCTAAAATTCTTATAACCATAATTTGAAATGGGAGAATTTCATTCACAGACTGAACTTACATTTTTCATGAAAATATTTGAAAAAAATCCTGCATGCTTCCTGTAATACAACTATTGTGTTTAAACCCATTTATAAACAAGCAACCCATTCTTTATTACTTAAAAAGTTAAAAGCTCCATTTTCATTAAAGCAAAACAAAAAATGTTGTGTTATGAAAGCTGACAAAGGTGAACACATAGTCACTATGGATATTGTGATTTATCAGGATTAAATAGCCTTGGTTTTGGAAGTCAATACTTTTGGTGATTTCACTAATAATTTCCCCTGCCTCATCAGGTGAACATTAGTAGGGCAATGATTCTCATATTCCAATTAATTTTATCTCTAAGCAATATATGTAACATTTAATAGTCCTTCTCATGAGATCCATTCTAGCAGGTACTGGATCCATGTCTGTAACTTCAGTCATTTATGTAATGTAATGTACAAATACAAATATGTTGTCCAGCAGATAGACACCATTATTGCTCATAGCATGAAAATCTTATCTTGGGCTACAGCTATTATTTTTACTGCTGTGGATATATAAGCTTTATATACTCTTTTCTAAGGGGAAGGTGCTGAAGATGAAATGAATAATATTGCACTATCCATCAGACAACGGAGACACTCAGAATTGTTTTATTAAGTCTGAGTAACCCTGTCATCTTCTGGAGAGTGTGTATTTATTTTATTTTATTTGATTGTGGATTATAAACTTTGAGTGTTCCTATCAGCCTTTTGTGTTATTCTAATTGACATTAATGTGTAAAATAAATATTTAGAAAGAAACTGGTGATGTGTTTTTTGGATCTAAAAAGCCAGGTCAAGTTCAGCAATCATTATTCTTTTATTTGCAAAATTAACAGAAAAAATAAAACTTCAGTTAATCTAAAGGAAGATGATTGTTTCAGTGAAACTTGTCTTTCTTTTTGTTGCTTCTTCTTAGTTTGCAAATAAAAGAATGCACTGATTCCTAACTTTGATCTATTGTTTTTGAACTATCTTGGGGTTCTGTGCTACAGATCTGGTAATATCATACCCTCATCATAGCCTCATGCACATCTTCAAAGGATTCATTTTTTAGAGGTGTCATGCTCCACATATTTGCCTTTCATGCCTTTCCAAGTGAAAAGTTAAATTTATTTTCAATTTTAGGTTTTGACATTTTACCAGTATATTTATATTGCACTGATAATGTATTCATCATTTGAAATGGTGGCAACTATCAGTGTTATGAGCTTAAAAATTCTATGTATTGTTATACTGATTATACTAAATTTTCATTTAATATTTAAACAGATTCTCTTTAATTTCTAGATGTCAATATTAGCAAATGGGGATGCAGCCAGATCAACAGTGGCACCCCTTTCTAGCCTATTCAAACTAATTTGTACTTTACATTATGTATTATATATAACAGTAGTATATGCACTACATGTTTAAAGCCACTATTATTAAATCAGATGAACTTCACATTGTTAAACTATATTCTGGTGAGAGCAATCTGTAAAATGATTTAGTAATCTAAGAATGATATTTTGACAGGGATTATACTGTTCATTCAAGAGACAATAAATTTAATGAAGTTACAGAATCATGAGAATCATTTTTATCTCTAGTGCTGACTGACTTTTTGTTGAGTAATAGGCCTTTGTTTGGGACACATTTAACCCATTTTACTGATTATTTTTGAGTAAACAAATTATAAAGAAAAAAAAACTGTAATATTTCAGCTGTTAAACATGAGGTATTCTATTGTTTAAACAAACAACATGTTCATTAACCAAAGTTCTAAAGTTTAATAGGGCTTTTGGAAATGATTCTCACTGACTACCCTTAGGAATGATAAGTTCAAGAAATGACAATTTTCTTGTGGGTGATATATAAACCACCCTAATGTTAGTAAAAATAACACCTTTTTGTTCCAATAATTGCTGCTCTTATCCTGCCTATGGTTGTTGTAGTTGTTTGTCCAAAAAATGTAGTTTGTACTTGTGTTTGCAATTCCTGACTTACTTTTTTGCATTATCGAGACTATTAGAAGCTTAGGAAGCAGACCTTATGAACACTGCTACATCATTAGGAAATGACAACATGTTTATGATGAATAATTCAAACAATTAGAAACTGGATATTTAAAAAAAAATAGCATTTTTCTTCTAGATGAATTAAAATTTGCCCAAGTGAAGTATTTAAATCTGTTTTAGAAATTCATAAATTGTGGTGGTAGAGTGAACTGAATGCCACCAAATCAAAGATTAAGTGAACTATTAGATTCTTATTAACACCAAAAGAATAAATGACTATCCTTTGGTCATTCTTGATTATTGACTCAGCAGCAAATTTACAATGGTTATTAATGCTTGTATGTGTTTTGCTACAAAACAACAAATTCTTATATATGCAAAGTGGGTACATTAAAAAAAAGACTAATTCTTGTTATCAGAATATTTATGAAAAAAACTTTAAAATTTGGAGAATATTATTTATATATTTAGAATTAGATGGATTAATTAGTCCAAACTGAATGCAATTACTAACTAGTTTCATAGTGTTATAATTGATAATTTCAAATATAAAAGGTTGCACGTTAAATTTCTTTATATTCAGTAAACCTAGCTGTAGTCTCTTCCAATTATTGTAATTATTGTCTATCCATTGAATAATGGATTTGTAAATTGCAGCTTGTGAATATGTTTCAATATCAGGAAACTTAATACCTTCCCCCCACATCCTTATATGATGTACTCAGCCTAATCTAAGCATTTTAGGATACCACGAATAATTAATAAAATTGTATTAATAAATTTCTATTGAGCTTTACTTAGATTAAAAGTCATGCATTACAAAAAGTACAAAAGCTTTGGCAAAAACACATTTTTTATCATAGACAGCAAGTCTTTAAATGTTAAGAATATATTACCCCAGATAATCTATTCGATTATACATATTTTTAATGTAGATATTATAATTACTCATTTTTATTTCTTCTAAACTGCAGCTAAAAATTATTCCAAAATATTTTGTCACATTCAATATAACCTTTTTCTGAAACAACACTATTAACATTTCTATTAAGAATTAAAATGTTAGTTTTATTTTCATTAAAATGTAAACCCGAAGCATTAGCAAAATTACAAAAAAATGCTTTTTGAATATCATTAAAGGTCACATTTAAGTTTTGACTGTTTATAAAATATCAGCAAAAACAAACAAAAAAAGAATCTTAGATTCATATTAATCATTTGTCTTAATTCCTAAATAATTAGTATTGCCTATACTTGAAATTGCTAAAGGAACTAAAACAGTTAAAAGCATATCTATATATTTTGACAAGAAAGAACCTAGTTAACATATGCTTTATTGTTGACATATAATGTTTTATTTAATAGTATAAATTCTTCATGAAAATTCAGACTTTCTAATACTAAAAATAGAAAATCTCAATTAACTGAGTTAAAAATCTTTTCTCAACATTAAGGTTCATAATAGTCACTTCTTCATTTTTATTGCTTACATAATCAAAGTCAATTTTTTTTAATATTATCTTGTGTCTGCCTTTGCAACACAGATCCAGTGTGATCATCATTTACTAATTGAGGGCTATGAAATTTCTAACATATATAGAAATAAAGATTTTATAACTGACATTTAATAAGGAGATTGATCTATATGTATTATATTTACTAGGATTTTTATCTTATGTCTAGACTTGTGAAATTATAAAATATTTTCATGATGGTAGTATAAGTTTATGATTTTGAACTTGTAAAATACTTTATGAAGAACATTCAGTTGTTTCTCTGGAAATAGTTTGCACAAATCAGGAGGAATTCCATCTATACCTGGAGCTTTATTTACTTTCAGTTCTTTGATTATAACTTCAATTTTTTTCAGGCTTATTTGTTTTATTAAACTGTCTGTAGCATCGGAAGACCACTTCTTATTAAATTTATTTTTCAACTAGTTATCAATTTCCAGCCTATTGTCTTTTATGTTTGCAAGTAGAATATCACGATATTTTTAAGCATATGTAGCCCTACACCTGGTATCCAGTACACATTTGTTAATCCATTATTACTATGGCAAGCATTCAATCTTTTTCTGAATATTTAAAAGTAATCTCAGACATTAAAGTTAAGGAATTGGGGCACCTCTGCATTTACTTTTCAGTTTAGACAAAGCTAAATTTTCATAGGTAAACAATTTAAAAGTATCACCTACTTCATGTAATAAATTTGTCTCTCAAAGAAAAAGAATATTTGATTTATTAAGTCTAAAATATTTAATTAAACACCCACCTTTTATGGCTATTTACTCCATTAACATTAAGATATACAATTATTTAATCAAACATTATTGTGCAAAAAATGAATGTTTATATTTAGTGTGAAGGAAATGTTGTTACCTCTTTCTATGAAATACTTTCCAATCTGTGCATTAAGATAAGAGAATTTAAAATAATTTACATAATATATACTCCCCAACTACCCAGTTAAGTATCCACTAATTACTCAACCTCTACCCCTCTCTCGAGGAGTGAATGTGTAACACATGACTCAGTGCCCCCACCATGCTTTTGATCTTATTGTACCCCACCTTACTCCATTCCCTTACCCTTTTACATCTTATCACTTTATTTATATCCTACCATACATTTGAATCTATCACAGGTAGGACTGTGGATTATTCTACTCTGATGCACCCAGACTATATCATCCTTACTTAACTAGACTGTAGTACATGCTTATCCTCTTGTATATTTCTGGACCTGAATACTTAATTTTTTCCTCTCTTTATTGTATAAAAAGTACTGTATGTAACTTTGACTTTCTGTAATGCACTTTTACTATGACAGTCTATAAACACTCTTAGTCTTATAATGTGTGTGTTATCTATTATACTTTGTATACCAAGTTCTACTTTATCATGTATATTATTATCTGTATTACTGGAGCTTTTCTCCCCAGGCCTTCACTGAAAATGGACATGTATCCTGTCAGACCATCCCTGTCAACTAATGTAAAATAAAATAAATAATAAATAAATATATAAAATAATGACATTTGAGCAGAAATTTAAATATCATACCTACTTTAATAGTCAAATAGGTAATGAAAAGTAATAACATATTTAAGCTGGCTACTAACAGTTTTAATTAAAAAGCTCATCAAAGAGGAATTGTTGGACTAGAAGATTTTAATCTAATTGTCTTAAATTAAGATATATTTTACAACAAAACTTCCAGTTATATGAAGAGACTTTGGTTTGAAGAATTTTCCAATTCAAATATCAAAATAACTATCTTAAATCAATGAGCACATCCAAATCTCACTAATCTTCAGGAGAATTGTCTTTTAGAAAGGCTGTATAACATGTTATAACATCTCTATAAGAACCTACTCTGAAAATTGATCTGTTTGAAAATAAAATGGACTTCATACAAACTAATTACTCTAAACAAACTGAAGTACTTAAAACAATGCAGAAGAAACAAGGTACACAAATTCAACCCCAAAAATAGCCAGCATGGAAGAGGAACCTGTGTTTAATACAGACCGGTTTCAGTCTCAATGGCCTTCATCAATGTAACATTTTTTTTATATTAGCAGAACAACTGCTAATATAGTAACACCATATTTTATATTGACCAATCAAAACCAGAACATACTAGTCACCTAGCCCAAATTTAAAGATATATACAATACACATGTAAACATCAAAAATAAGAAACATATACATAAAATATATATATTAAATATGTATACATGCAAAACATAAATATCCCTTGACAACACTTGAAAATTATTATTTATATATATATATATATATATATATATATATATATATGTGTGTGTGTGTGTGTATGTATATGAAAAATATATACATATAAATAAATCTAGATAAATGTTTACAAATGGTCATTTAGGCCTGGGGGGAAAAGACCTCCCAGATATACAATCCAAGATCTTTATTTTTTATTAAGAATGTCATGCCATTTAATTTTGGAAAATTTGGAACCAACAATTCTGTCAATAATTGTAAAGGAAAATCTAGCTGTTTTGTGAACTAGAGCATGTTTGTACAATGCATTGGTGATAATCTTGTTACGTATATTACTCAAATGCTTGGAAATTCTAAGTTTAAAAGGCCTAGATGTTTGGCCAATATAAAAAGCTGAATATTGACATTCAGCAAGGTAAATCACCCAACAACTACTACAACTAGATACTGTACGAATTTCAAAAACTTTGGATGTATTCTTACTTGAAAATTCTTTGGATTTAAGTACATATCTACAGAAGGTACAATGTTCACATGGATAACAGCCATATGACCAGGCACCCCCAGTGGTCCTTTGTATTTTATCATACACTTGGATGGATGCATGTCTTTTGAAATGACTAAAATGTCCGCCTAAAGTAATGCCCTTTCTAGAAGAGAACCTGCATCTATCCTCTAATATAGTCACCAAATGTTCTTCAGCAAGTAATATATCCCAATACTTATTTATGACCCCAATCAAAGATTTGCTATTCTTACCAAATGTGGTAATGAATCTAATCTTGGAATTGCATCCAGACTTAGACCCACCATAGGTCAATAATTGCTGTCTGAGCATCCTTTCCACAAGATGTTTGATCTGAGATAAATGACTCTCTGAATATCCACGTTCCATAAATGTATTGGTGAGGTCTGTATTACATGAGTCAAGATCAGATGTTCTAGAACAGATTCTTTTATTTCTCATAAATTGAGATTTAGGGATATTTCACGTAATATGACCTGGATGACAGCTGGAGGCATGTAATAATGAATTTGAGCAAATAGGCTTTCTATACACTATGCTGGCCAAAGTACGATCTGATTGCTTAGTGACCAACACATCCAAAAAGGATATAGGTGTCTTATTGGCCTGCACAGTGAACCAAATCCCCCACTTGTTTTCATTTAGATAACCAACAAATTTGTTCAAATAAGCCATATCAGATTTCCAAACCATCCAGCAGTCATTCAGGTACCTACGCCAAATACCCATCTCATCCATGTATATATTATGACTCCTGTCATATATAAGTTGATGTTCCAAAAATCCCATAAAGAGATCTGCATATATGGGGGCAAAAGCTGCCCCCCATAGCGGTTCCCCTATTCTGTAAATAATATTGACCATTGAAAAAGATATATATATATATATATATATATATATATATATATATATATATTTTATTTTAAGATATTTTTTGATATATTAATAATAATTTTTCTAGTGTTGTCAAGGGATATTTATGTTTTGTATGTATACATATTTAATACATATTTTTTATGTATATGTTTCTTATTTTTGATGTTTACATGTGTATTGTATATACCTTTACATTTGGGCTAGGTGACTAGTATGTTCTGGTTTTGATTGGTCAATTTAAAATATGGTGTTACTATATTAGCAGTTGTTCTACTAATATAAAAAATTGTTACATTGATAAAGTGGTCTGTATTAAACGCAGGTTTCTCTACCATGCTGGCTATTTTTGTGGTTTTATTATTTCTCTAGTGCCGTGCCACAAAAATAGCCAGCATGCTAGAGAAACCTGCATTTAATACAGACCACTTTATCAATGTAACAATTTTTTATATTAGTAGAACAACTGCTAATATAGTAACACCATATTTTAAATTGACCAATCAAAACCAGAAAATACTAGTCACCTAGCCCAAATGTATTATCTAGTGCCATGCAGTTGCCATCCGTGCGAGGGGTCCTTGTTGTAGACACAAATTCAAAACACAGAAATAGCTCTAAATGAAATGGATGGAAGACTGAAAGAGGAAGAATATCAATCTGAAGTTTTACTGGAACAGAATACAGCAATACCAAAGTTCTAGAAAGTAGAGAATGAAGGAATAATATACGGATTTTTGTTGTTCCCAAAAACCTAGAAGGATTAGATATTGTAGCTTTCCTAACGTCTTGGACACTTCTGATTTAAATTTGCAAAAGGGGCTCTCTTATGATACTGAACACATATGGTACTATCAGATCACCAGTTCCCCTGAATGCTTCCTCCCTTCCCTGA
This sequence comes from Protopterus annectens, assembly GCF_019279795.1. NCBI lineage: Eukaryota > Metazoa > Chordata > Ceratodontiformes > Protopteridae > Protopterus > Protopterus annectens. Next base: position 1,454,106,374 of record NC_056737.1, read on the forward strand.
TCCATTGTTGTGAAATTCTTCTCCTATATGAATAAAGAATTGAGCCTGAAAGCTACTTGGGCAAAACCACCTATAAAAATAGAAAAAGACTATAGGATTTGATAATGACTTTGCTGTTACAACTTTGGAAAGATGGAAAGAACACTGGCCATTGATTAAAATTTTTAAACAAAATAATTAAAACTTATCTGTTATACTCATCCAGACTCAGACTTTTTTGCCTCTGTGTCCTCAAATCTTTAATTCTGTGGAAAAAGATTCAATTTACATTAAAAAAAAAAAAAAAAAAACTATCGGCTTATGTTAAAAAAATGGACTGCTCCTGTCAGTCCATAAAGAGATCCTCTGGAAAATGTGATTGGACTGAAGTTTCACACAACAGACTAAAAACTCCTTCATTTTATAAGAATAACAAAAGAAGAAAGCATGAACTGTTATATAATTAAAGTTAGTTATTAATATTAGTTTATTCTACTGTTTGGATTTCAAAATGTGTAATGGATTTCTTTCATTTATTTATAATGTCAGATTTTAATACACTGCAAAGTAAATCCCTATGCAATAAAACAAAGTCTTCCATATTTTTAAGCTGCTATTTTTGCTTAGACTTTATCATAGTTACATAAAATCATATATTAAATAAAATTGTAATATCTTATTTGAAGTTATTAAACTAATCAGTTTATTAATTATATTTTAATAACATTTTGTTAACTTATTAATAGGCTGACTCTTACCAGTATTATGCTAAGATTTTTTTTGGTATTAATAATTGTGCTCTTATTTTGAAGGTATTAACACAATATGCTAATTTACTCATTAATATTTATGATTGTGCCATGGTTTGATGACACTTAACAGTACTATCCTCTTTACATGCATCTCTTTAAATAAGTAAACCATGTTAGGTATTGGTTAGTTAAATTATATGATCTCTGTGTGGATTATTTGTGATACATTTCCCATGTACTGAAGGTGAATATGCTTTCTCAATCATAGTTAATTCCTTGAAAGCTAGTGGTATTATTTTAGTCACATACCTCTCTTCTTTGATTGTTTTAGACTTACATCTATATTAGATAGACTGATTTCTGTTGGACTGAAAAAATGTTTTGTTTTATATTGTATTTTTTACTTTAAGGCTATGAATAATGCATTTTGACTGAAGAAGACTTTGATGGAGACATGACCTAAGTCATCATAATATTACAGCCATGTGCTGTCTAAGTATATACCATTGAAAGCACTTGCTAATTTTATTAAAGTCTTTTTTAATGATTTATGGCTTCATTTTTTATGTTGCAAGTCCACAGGTGGTTAAATGGATTCCATTGCCATTGATGTCAAACGCCAGTGAGAGATCAGAAATAACATCTTTAATCTTTCTTTACTAGATGATTTTAAATTCTCTGAGAGTGTCAGAGTCTGTGCTGCAGTGAGTTCTGAAGGTGATAGGCTCTGAGTATTATGGAACAGGATCCTGATCCATGTGGAACGCAGTTCATTTTTGACCTTATTCAAACATAACCTTTACCACTGGATGGGAAATCACACATTTACCCCTGGGCCTTGTCTATTGGATGGGAAATCACACATTTACCCTTGGCATGTTTTCCATACTTTTGATGGACAGAGGCTTTCAGTAAGTTCTCCAATTAACATCCTGCCCACACAACTCCCTTAGATACCTCCTTTACTAGCATACCCCTCCTAATAGATGTCCAAGGTACTCTGGGACAAACTGAGTTGGGGGTACATGGCTGGACTTCTAAAGGCCCTAGTGGTCATTAGCCTAGTAACTGCCTATGAACCAATGAAGAGTTCATGAGGTTTCAAAAAGAATTCAAGATCTAGATAAACAACTTTCTTGAAACAAGTAAAATAAATGCTTAGAGTCTGCTGGTAGTTTTTCTTGCTCTTTGGTTCTATCGATGCTTTCCTGGTGACAGCAACAGTCAAGTCCTCCTTTAATGCAGATGAAAATTTCCCAGTCATTTAGTTGTCAGCACTCTTTACCTTTATATATAGAAGCAATTTTTAACATATGTGTATATTTTTTAAATACTTTGTATTTTTAACCTTACTCAGAGTCCCAAATGTACATCATGTGCTCTGGTTTATTGCACAATCTAAAAGTAAAGCTAATAGAGTTAGCAGTACTAACCATCCTTTTTCATAGTTTCAAATACGAAATGTTACATAATATTACAAGTAAATCTGAACTGAAGTGCACAAGCCATTTCTTCTTTCATTTAATAAGGCTGATACTAAAGCTTCAAAAAATATTTTTGCACGGTAGCTTGGGCAACAACTAGAAATAGTGGATGCTTGCATTTGATTTATTCCTGGCAACAAGTAAAATATCCAAGAGCCTGAGAATACAAGAGTACATTATGTTTTTGCCTTTCAAGGGAAAGAAGCACTGAATATTTCTAGTATTTATTTTACTTAATTTTGTTTTTGTTTACTGAGTTTTCCAACTGCATTAAAAATCTTTTTCAGTGGAGGCCCAGGGAGAAAAGTTCCAACATTTTACAAATATTTTTAAACACACATTCAGTAATATACTTGAAAAGACATTAAATAATATACATTAACAATTACTCATGCATTTGCTAATTAGATTTCATTCATATGAAAGCAGTAGCAACTATTATAGTATAAAATATACTTATGCATTAGTAGATGTTGGACATTGAGCATTTGAAGAGGCATATTAGTGGGTTTGTCAGATATGTAATAGATCATGTGATTAGTGCTTAAAAATTCAAAGAAATGGAAGTGAGGGAAGGAAGTAATTAAGGTAGAAAATATTAATATTGTAGTCAGAGTTGAGGTGTAAAGCAGGTTTAGAGACAATTTTGTGTGTGTGTGTATATATATATATATATATATATATATATATATATATATATATATATATATATATATATATATGGGTCTACTTCAGAATGTTGACCATTCAGAATGCTGACTTTCACATGGCTAAACCATATGATCGACATTCCGAAAGACTGAGATCCTGAAATAGCACCATTTACCTACCTGTAAACACAGTGAAACTGTGTTATGCAAGGGGGCAAGCCCCCTTGCACCCCCCACACCCACTGCTACTTAAATATTCTCACTCCAAGATCTCACTACAGTGCAGGAAAGGGGAATCTCCCAGTCCCGCACTGTAGTGGGATTTCCACTATCATTTGTCGGCCTTTCAAACGTTCGCTCATATGGTGTCGGCCATATGAGTTTCGAACATTTGAAATTTTGAACAAATGAATGGCTTTTATATATATATATATATATATATTTTTTTTTTAATACATCTAGTTTGAAAAGTAAAGAAAGCGAACAAAGCAGAGAGAGAGCTGGAGAAGAGAAAATGAGAGACTGCTGTTGTGATGTCACAGGCTTTTTCATTTTTATGGTTATTGTGAGTAAAAAAATATACAATATGTTCACCATTTTCTTCTTCACAATGGCACATGGTCCAATTGAAAGGAATGATGCTTATGTTGAGTTAAAGAACTGAACCAAAGAATGTGTGTTTGATATGTCACATTATTCGTTAGAGATAGGATTGTATGCATTATTTGTACTGGCAAGATGAGAGGCATACTGTTGTGAGAAACAGATTTCACATTAGATAACTTTCTGGGGAGTAAATTACCTCACTTTTAGGAGCTCTCATAGGAATTAGAATTGTGCCAAACTGCATGTAAGAAACTGTCAACAAGTAACTATAAAGTAGCATGTAAAACATGAAACTGATAATTATTTTATATAGGGAGATGTGACAAGTAAAATCATATGAATGAGTAAATGTACAAGAAAATTGATAGCTAATGATACATGAAATTAAGAGGTTGTTTGACTACTGACAACCACCTCATTCAACTACATGGGCCCTGAAGCATTGCCCTTATTCTGTGACTAGAATAATTCTTCCTATTAGACAAAATTCATCCCTTCAAGCCCACCCCATTCAAATGTAAATTAACAACATTGTTAACTTATTTATCTGTCTCTTGGAGCAAATTCCAGTATATAACTTCTCAAAATGAAACATTTTTTCTGGATGGAACTCAAGCCAGTCTTTGCCCGTGTACCTTTGTATTTAAAGTAATGTGTGAAAGGTATTATCCCTCCTTCAGACACAAACTAAAAATCTGATTTTTTCATACTTCATTCTCAATCTTGTGGCACTATTTCTTTCCACAGACTGATCCAGCCAAGTTATTCATGATAAGTGATTTAGCAAAGTGTCCTAGCATATTGAAACTGTGTATGTGATTAGAAAATGTAATGGCAGAGGAAACAAATTACTCAAAATGTCAAAAGAAAAAAAAAACTCCATAAAATACCTAAATGAAAAATACTGATGCAACTGCTACAAAGACAAAAGTCAGTGTTCTTTTAGTATCTACACATTTAGCTTATGCATGAAAATGCAAACAAACTAACTGCACAGCTTCTATATTATTTGAATTAATTATTTATAAATACTTCATAATTGTTAATACACACCGTAGCTCCATTAAGTCATTCATTCGATAACATTTTATGCTGTTTTCATGTCAAACCGCAAATAATAAATTAATTCTGTTTCGCTGTATTTCAAATCCATTTTGTTACACGGTATAGCAAACAGTATACAGAAAACTAATGCTGCACACTTAATGCACTGCACTCAAAATCATATGTAAATGCTTTGTGGTCAGGTTGTAGCTGAAAAGGGTCTTAAGAGCAATTGATTTACCTGGGTGTTAAATAAAAGAATAAAGAAAAAGCAAGATGATCCTTGAGAACTTTTGCAAAAGAAGATCACAATTAATAATCAAAATGTAATGTTTAATCTAGACGTAGGCACGGATAGATTTATCTATAATCTAAACAAGCAGGAAGTTAGCACCTCACAATTTGAAGGGGCTTTTCAGAATTTCAGTATTGTTTTCATTCAGAAATCCTAATGGACTAATAATATTCCTCATGCACCTGCACATTTGTATGTAACTTACAACATTATTCTCGAATTCAGATGTTCTACAGTTGTAATCCCTGTTAAAACTTGCCAGACAGGGACTGTACAGTTTTGCATAGCCTAGGACATCAGTATGTATAAATCCTATCCTTGACATAGGCAATAAGTGTAATATGATATCTGATCTACATCTGTAGCCATGAAACTGAGGGTAACTTGAGGATGTTTGTGTACAACTTACTGCATGAATATTACAGCTGCTCCTGTTAAGCTTAACACAATTTGTAAATGCATAGACCAATAAGATCTTAACAAAGCTATCTACTTCACCTAATCCCAGAAATGTTTTCTACTGTCAAAGGATTTTCTGTGCATGGTGTTAAAATGGGATATTGACAAATTAAGTTTGATGAAGAGAGTTCTGAGATGTGCACATTTAATTCTTCTATATAAAAAGTAAAGATTTCATTTAATATTTTGTTTGTAGTTCAAGTATCACAGAGAACTGTTGTGCAGATGAAAAGGTGGCTTAATAATGATAACATTATTGCTCATATACTAGTATTAGACTTGGTTAGAGAAGACTATGACATAGAATGAGTCAAAACAATCTCAAAATGTCACAGAACAGAGATATATATGCCATTTTCTGGCCTAAAACATCTTGAAACCAGAAAAAAAATCATTAACATAGTTCGTGTGTTTCCACTAGAATATAGACAAGGAAAAATAAGCATTTATAAGATGTATTGGTATGGCATAGACACATTTAAATTTTATGTTGAATATGTCAGAAATAAGTGTTCTCTTTTATTCACTTATGATGATTATGAATTAATTATTATGCAAGCCATGTATTGCACTAGGCATTGCATGCCACGTAATATCTGCAAAACAGTCTGTAAATCTTGAACACCCATATTACTGTTTAAGGTGTACAGTGATGTAATGTGACATAGCAAGAAATATACAGACAAAATATGTAAAATCACAAAGGAGTACCCTTTTGAAAATTAATATAAATATTCAATACAAAACTGCCAGAATCATATAATGTATGAATAAGTTCTTGGGGTACACCGGCGAGGCAAAGTTGATATAGCACTCTATGTTGCTGAATTGCAGTGATGTATGGATATAATGAGATGGGCATTGGGGCTACATTGCGCATATGGCAATTCAGTACTAGTAGAAGATGGACCATACCAAGGAGATGCTCGAGCAGTACATGGTAGACAACCAGCTGTGAAACATGTGACATGTTCTAGAAATCTGTGTACCACTGAACAGTGTGGATGTAGCATGGATATCCCATTTTTTGGATACAAAACTGATCACAGTAATCTGCATACTGCCAATAGAAAAACTCCAGCAGACTGTTAGCATTACTGTATATATTTGTCTTCCAATTGCATGAAACCATGACACTAGATCATAGGATCATAGGAAGTTACTGGGCTATTAGCCCTGAGGCCCTTACAAGCCTAGCCAAGAATTTAGCCCATGTTCCAACAAGTCAACACCCTATGCCACTGTCCAGCAGGGATATAGGTGGAATAGGTGGAATCCCAGGGGTGTAGTTTCTGTTCCCCATCCAGTTATCCAGGTTGCATTTAAAAAGGTTTAATGAGGTACTCTGCTTTACATGGTGTGGGAGTCTATTCAACAAAAGGGGGAGTCTCTGGGACATAAATCTGTTCCACCAACAAGTTCTATTGATGTCACAGACCAGGTTGAGATCTTGCGTGAGGGTTACTAGAGTGGAGCTTGAGTTGCGAATATGCAGCAGTCCCATAAGGGTGGGGTCTGAGATTGCTTTGTAAGCCAGACAGAAGTCACCTTTGAGGAGTCTGTAGGAGACTAAGTAGAGGGACAGGGCTTTTAGCCTGTCTGTGTAGGGTAGATGTTTGAGTCCCTCTCTTCTCTTGGTGAGGAATCTCTGTGGTCTTCCCAGCTGCTGCATGTGCTTTGTGAGGTACATACATGCTTCATTGGTGAGAAACGTTTTGTTTCAGTATAGGAGGATAAGCTTTTGTTGAGTCTTCCTGATACAATTACTTACATGTAAGTCAAACTTAAGTTGATCGAATGTAATGACACCTAAGAGTTTTGTGCTGGATTCCACCAAGATTGGAGTGTTATTGACAGACTGCATAGAGAAAGTGGATTTAAAGTGGAGAAAGAGTAAGAGTTTAGCTTTTTGGGGGGGTTAAGGATAAGCTGGTTATTGGACAGCCAGGTTTCAACTGAGTTAAAGAATGTCTGAGTAGCTGAGATGAGTTCAGAGGGGCAGTTTATAGGTTCAAATAATCAGCCCTTGCAAGTCTTGAATACAGGACCCTGCATACCATAGCCACAGAAAATTATTTATTTATTTTTATTTATTTTACATTTGTTTACCGGGCTAGTCCAACTGGATACATTTCCATTTTCAGCAGAGGCCCGGGGAGAAAAGCTCCACATTGAAGTTAATACAAACAAGTCATTTACATAAAGAAAGTAAGTAGTTAGTAAAATGCAAACAGAAATAAGGTTTAATCTAGATTATACTAGTTGAAAATATATATTTGGAAGGACACTTACTCTAATTTTCTTTACAGTACATGATAGGGGAGTTATACTTTAGTAAAACATTCATGAAGAGTATAATTGATTAAGTAAGTATAAAACCATAGAGAGTTCTATATAAATTCATAACAGAGGCTAATTAACAAGGGTGATTTAGAGAATGTCTACTCAAGGAAAGTGAGTAGAGAGAGGTAAGAGAGGGTGACTAAGAGAAGAGTAATTAGTAGAATCATAAGATTAGTCAGGATTGATGCATGGGCATAGCCAGAGTGTTTTTAGATGTTGTTTGAGCTTTTGTTTAAAGAGGAAGGGTGACGAGGTAGAAGTTAGAGTGGTAGGTAGAAGATTCCAGTATTTACCTATGGTGTTGGAGAAAAGTGAGTCACCTGCTATGTTATTGGACTTACTTAACTTCACAAGAAGTTTATTAGAGGAGCGTAAAGAATTTAGGTTAGAATAGGGAGAAATAAAGTCAGAAAGTATAGGGGTATTTTTTGGTTGGTAAAATATCCTATGAACAAAGGTAAGTTGGGAGAGAAATAGTGTATTTTTTAGTTCTAGCCAGTCTAGTTGTTGTAGATTCTGACAGTGGTGAGTTCTAAATGGGTTTCCGGTGGCAAATCTAGCAATGCTATAGTATGCATTTGCTAGTTTAGTGAGGTTATTTTTCTTTAGGTTAGCATAAAGAAGAGTAGAAATAAGATGAGAGTGAGCAAGTGTAATTTTGGCCTGTGGAGTTAAAAAGGTTTTAATTCTATATAAGGAGCCGAGTTTTCTATTTACGGTTTTAATAGTGTTATTAATGTGATTATCAAAAGTGAGGTTATTGTCAATTATAATACCTAACAGCTTAGTGGTAGAGTCAGGGGCTAAATGTGTGCCATTGTTGGAAGTAATAGAGAAGTCTATGAGGGGAGACTTAATATTAGGCCTGAAGAGCAGGAGTTTGGTTTTATTGGCATTCAAAAGGAGGCAGCATTTCAAGAACCATGCCTCAACTGTGCTAAATACATTCTGTGTTAGGGTTTGTAGTTCAGAGGAGGTGTTAGCAGAGCATATGAGTGTTGAGTCGTCTGCATATTGAATACATGTAGCTTGAGGTATTGCTGCATGTAAGTCATTTATGAATAAAGAGAAGAGGAGAGGTCCTAGGATGGACCCCTGTGGGACTCCAAGAGAGACTGGCAGAAGGGATGAAAGTGTATTATCCCAGAGAACTGCCTGTTGCCTGTTATTAAGGTAGGAAGTGAACCATTGAATAGCTTTGGTATCTAGAGAGAGAGATTCAAGGGTTTTTATGAGCATATTGTGGTTTACCATGTCAAAGGCTTTTGACAGGTCTATAAAGAGTGCTGATGACAGAATACTATTATTGCGGTTTCTATTGATACACTCGGTAAATGATAGGAGAGCTGTTGTAGTGCTATGAAATGGCCTAAAGCCATGTTGGCAGTTGGCTAGTAAGTTATATTGAGTTAAGTTAATTACCACTAAGCCATTGAGCTGTAAAACAAACAATGTCACCGCTATTGATTGGATTGCAGTTCTATACATAGTTCTAGATCTGTCACCATTGTCATATTTGCAGCACTCGTGGGCTTTGGCATCCATGACCTCACTTGGCATATTTGTTCATTAATTTTTTGTTTTATGAAGAAAAAACAATGCATAATAAAAACCTGGATATCCCTAAAGTTTTATACCACATATAGCCAGACCTCATTATTTATTTATTGAATTAATTTAATTTTTTTTTTAACATTTATTGACTGGGAAAGTCTGACTAGGACAGAGCCTATTTTCCAGGTTCAGAGAGAAATGCTCCAGACACATGTTGTTGGAATGTGGGAGGAAACTGGAGTAGCTGGAGAAAACCCACGGGAAGGCAGTGAAGACATTCAGACTCCACACAGAAGGCACCCCAGACGAGAATTGAACTGGAGAATTTCTTGCTGTGAGGTGACAATATTAACAACTGTACCACTTTGCCACCCATTATTATTAAGTAATTAATTCCTTATACCATATTCAGTGACCATTTGTATATTACTAGTTATAGACTAATGGATTCATTTATTGTTACTAGGCTAATCCTAGCCAGATTTTCCCCAAAACATAATGATGTCCTGTATCTGAATAAGACATTGACAGCTGGGCATTTATAAGCTACCTCTATCCATAAGGGACATGGGTGCCAGGCCTAGTGCAAATTTCCTGTTCCCATCCACTGGTCTACATTGTGCTCTAACAGGCTAACAGAAGAACTCAGCTTCACATAGATGGGTAGTCTGTTTCATAAGCGGGGCAGTCTCTGAGACACATATCTTTCTCTCCAGCATGTTTAAGTAAATGACAAAATTCAGGTCTCTAGATCTTGTATTTCTGGATATTTTGACTTACGCATATGCAGGAGATTCATAAGTGTGGGGTTTGCAGATGCCTTGAAAGCAATTACTTATTCTTTATTTTTTATTTTGTAAAGTGGAATTGTTACACAGCAATTGTTCTAATTAGAAAACATGGTCAATTATTATAATGTTGACAACCACAGCTGATGGATTTTTATGCCGAGCTGTTGATGCTATGTGTAGTTGGACACCAGTTATCATGTCTTTTGTGACCACAAAGGTGGCTCGTGTCCATGCTTTAGTGGTATGTAGGACACAGAGATAGCTATTCTAATGTTAAAGGCCTCTCTGATGATATTCTCAGGAAAGGAAACTAGCATGAGAACATGCACCCTCCCACCACCCACTGACATCAGAGAATGACCTGAGACTATTGCTTTCCTGAGGCTAAACTCTATGTAAGGATGATATATAATGATTTTTTGGGGGGTTATGGGAACAAAACTGTCACTTACAGCCACCTGTGACAACTTTCTCAAGGGCAGAGAGAGATTACTCAGTATAGCTGTTGGCATACTTCAGAAGAACCTGTTTCATGGGGATCACTATTAAATCCCGAATTTTCATAATCTCGAAGACCAGAATATCGAGACTAGAATCTTGAATGCTGGCAATACCGAAAATACACATTCCCGAAGACTGTAATCCCGAATCAAGCCATCCACACAGCTAAAAACATACAGTATAACCCTAACAGTACCCTAATATTAAAGGAGCAGTATATATTAACTTATTTGAACATCCACAAAGACTAATTAATCAGAAATACCTTTATGAGACAGCTGATATAGAAGGAAGGCTTCTCTTATGCTCATTTCACATATCCAGAAAGCATACTACATATGAAATACTTCTGCCACTCTCCTGTTATAAATAGAGTAATACACCTATGTACATATACCATATCCACGAAGCATAATGGATAGGAAATACCCTGAATACACAGGAAATACCTTTGTTAGCACCATGATATAAAAGTAGTAGTATACTTTTAAGTTCTTGTACAACACCAGATGTCATCAACATGTCTGACGAACGTTTTGAAGTGCCCAGAAGTGTAGGACAGCTCTATCCTAGAGTACAGTCACAGAAAACAAAGCAGGTATTAATAATCGAAGGGTATGTTTACCATTTGGAGAAGAAGCAGGGCAGCCACAGGTATTGGTGCTGCAAACTGAAGTGGAGTGGCAGTTGTAAAGGCAGAACTGTCACCGAATCGCTATCTGAAGGTGAGCAGCTGCTCAGATCACTCCCTCATAAATCATGTAGGTGATCCATTTGAGGTTGAAAAATACAATGTTTGTGGCTCGCTAAAACAGAAGGCTTCATTATCTAGGGACACCCCATGTATGTTGGTAGATGATGCTATGGCATCAACATCCTTACAGTGTGTTGCTAGTATGCCAACAAGGAAAGCTCTACCGTTGCAGGTCAGAAGAGTGAGGTGTAAGCTGGATAAGGAAACCCATATACCTAATCTAACTCTGCAAACTGTACACATGAGTATGTTTCCATTTCAGTCAGGGACATTCATTGAGAAGCGTATGTCTGATCCAATGTCAGGGACTACTGCCATTGTTCTCAGTACAATTAATAATTTGCATGACCTCAGTGTGGCCACTATCTGGTTGATGGATGGGACATATTTTTGTAAAGGGACACTATGCAGGCAGCTGTATAGTATCCATGGTATTGTCAAGTATGCAGGCTACAGTAAGTGTGTTCCCCTCATGTACTGTTTGATGTCGAAAAAATCCCTGAAAGTATATAACTTGATGTGGCATTGTGTCCTCTATCTATTCTCAGCACATGACTTTAACCTATCTCTAGAGTTCGTATTGTGTGACTTTGAAGTTGCTGCCATTAAGAGTATACGTCTTAACTTTAGTACAATCACTGTTAAGGGATATCTGTTCCATTTTGGGCAGAACGTATGGAGGAAGGTGCAACAACTGGGACTGGGTTCCCTATATAACAGCTCCCACAAATTCCAATTAGCTATCAAGTGCCTAGTTGCATTAGCTTTCCTGCCAGAAAATGATGTTATACCTACGTTTAATGCTTTGAAGGACACATTCCCTGAAGAAGGTAGGGAGGTTATTAAGTACTTCATAGATTGGCATCTATTGGGAAGATTAAGAAAGTTTGCCACTAGGTCTGCTGCTGTTAGTAGGTTCCCACCATTGTTCCTGATTAGTTTTTGGAATGTATCCAAGCTAAACAGATTGTTTTTGCCATGGACACAAAACTCAATGGAGGCGTGGCATCACCGGTTGAAATGTATACTTGGCAACATGGGTACAGATCTGTTTGTGTTACTAACAGCTTTGACAAGGGAACAGAACCATGTGGATGGATTGCATGAGAGACTGGCCACTGGGTATCCTCCAACACCTAGGTGCCGTAAGCTTATCGACAGACACAGTCATTTTTAGTGGGTACTGGATAATCAAAGTGAGTATACCTGCTTGGGATTCGTGCATGCAATAGCGCGGCTTTTGAAAATGTGATATTGAACTGCTGTTGTACCATTTGTCACAGGAGGCACAGGGTGTATATAATGTATTAGGAGCACTTGCAACGTGGATCGGCCTTTCAGACCAGGAAGTTTCATTTATAACTGAGATTACATTTGCCACAGTACAAATTGTGTGTATTCACATGGTGCATATGTATGTTAAGCCACTTCCGGATGTCTGCATTTCTCTATCTGTATGCCGCGAAAAGCCAGATTTATATGTTTACTACTGCTGGTGTTAGAAATGCAGGAGACTGCAGATCTGATGTCTGTTTATGGTTTGTTTCACATGTTATGGTGTTTGAGGCATGTTATTTCGCTGACAGCAACAATATTTTATGGGATTTAAATGGTGTATTTGCAAAGGTACTATTTTTCGGTATTTTGTGCAGTCGGCATTATGGTCTTTGGGATTGTGAATGTTCGGTATTACCGGAATTCGAGATTCTCACTTCAGGATTCCAGTCTTAGAGATTCTGTGCATTCGGGATTTAGTAGTGATCCTGTTTCATGACCTCCCAAGGAGAGGACAAGGAAGTAAGATAAGGTAAGTGTCAGCTACAGAAAAGTAATATGGTTTTTTATTCACATTGGAGGCATTATCCAAAACCAAGGAAAGAAAGGTTGCCTTCAAAATTATAAGTCCTTTAAGTAATTCTTCATGAAATTACTGCCTTAAGTTTTACATATAAAATGTAGTTTCTTAAATGGCTAAAACATGTGATGTGTATTATCCTAAAAAAATGAAGTCATTAGATTTAAGTCAGAAAAGAGCTTTTCTAACAGGCTCTGATATAAGCTCTTAAATAATCCTTACTAAATGAGATTCAACATGATTACATTTACATCTATAAAACTAGATATTCTCACCTTAATATAAATATTTTAAAAGCTAATTACTTAAGCACCATTCCCTGAAACATTTATCTTCT